>NW_026844334.1:30817290-31387095 GCF_029955315.1 Cylas formicarius | reverse complement strand
TATATATATTGGTATTGGTATTGGTATTGGTATCAAAGGGGGGCGCCCTCGCGGGCGTCCAAGCACTTAGGCCACCAGATGGGCCCGTTGTGCCCCCAGGCCGCTCTAGAGGGCGTCCAGAATGCCGCCCCTCCTGTAGAAGGTCAGCAACTCCTTTAGCCCAATACCGTGCACTGAGTCCGGATCGATCAGGGCCGTTCCGAAGACTCCCAATCTTGCCCATGTCAAGGCAGGGCACTCGGTGAGCAGATGATACGGGGTCTCCTCCCCTTCCATGCACCACCTACACTCCGGGTCGTCTCCAATGCCTAGCAAGCAGAGATGCCTCCTAAGCCTGCAATGTCCTGTGTAGGCCCCTGTTAGTGCTCTACACTCCCTCCTGGTCAGTCTAAGCAGCTCCCTGGTGCGAGGAAGGGCGGGCCCATCCATCATAAGCCTCGCCTGCCTCATTCCCGGAGCAACTCTCCAGCCCCCCGCGGCCCGGTCTCTCGCCCAGGCTTCGAGAGCTCCCCGCCTCACACACGGGGCGATCCCCAAGCGGGGCTCTGGCCCTATATGCCTATGCGAGGAGCCCTCCCTGGCTAAGGCGTCCGCTGCCTCATTGCCCCGGACACCGGTGTGACCCGGGACCCAGACCAACGTGACCTTTCTCTCCTCAGCCACCCTCCTCAGTACCCCTTTGCACTCCTGTATCAACAAGGAGCGCGTACGCACTGACTTCAGCGCCATGAGTGCAGCCCTACTATCCGAGCAGAAGAAGACTCTCCTGCTTCCGTAGTTGAGCCGAAGCACCTCTCTGGCCGCCATCAATAAAGCGAAAATTTCCGCCTGAAACACAGTGCAGTACTGACCCAGAGGGACCGACAAGCTTGATCCCGTTGTCTCGCAGTACGCTCCAGCTCCGGCCAGATCTCCCATTCTGGACCCGTCCGTGTACCAGACAAGTCCATCCCAGGAGCCGACTCTGCCCTCTCTCCAATCTTCCCTTGATGGAAAGAGAAAGGTCAATTTATCAAAGAAGGTCATCTCGGGGATCATGACGTCACTCGGCATGCCCATGACCCCGCGATCCCCGCGACAGCCCTCTAAAATGTCGTACGGACCCCGATTGAGGGTTCCCTCCCTCCAGAGCCCGCAGCTCGCCAGCCTCACAGCTGTCCTGGCCGCCTCCATCTGCACCCGATCCGCCAGAGAGGGCAGCCCCACCAGAGCCTCCAGGGCCCTCGTGGGCGCCGTTCTCATGGCGCCCGTTATGCAGAGGCAAGCCAATCTCTGCAGTCTGTCAAGAACTAGCCTTGCTCCCGCTCTTCTGGTCCCCGGCCACCATGCCACTGCCCCATGCGTGAGCATAGGCACCACCATGGTACCGTAGATCCACTGCATGATCTTCGGCCCCAGGCCCCAAGTGCCCCCTACCGCTCTCCGGCACGCCCACAGAGCTCCAAAGGCCGACCTGGTCCTTGATCTTATATGTTCCTGGAAGGTCAACTTAGAGTCCAACCATACACCCAAGTACTTGACACTTCCGCTTGCAGAAAGAGGCACCCCATCCATCGAAATGTTGAGGTTGCACTCCATCTTCCTTTTCCTAGTGAAGATGACCATCTCCACCTTGCTAGGATTGACAGCCAACTTGCTGTCCAGGCACCATTGTGAGAATCTTACCAATGCCCCGTTCAGGAGCCCCTGCATCCTTCTCACGTCCGTCCCCTGCGTCATTATCACAAGGTCGTCTGCATATGCCTGAGCATAGACCCCGTGTTCTTCCCTCAGAATATGCAATATCTCGTTTACCACCAGGCACCACAGGAACGGGGACAAGACCCCGCCCTGTGGACAACCCCGTGATGAACCGATGGAGACCTGCTCCCCACCCAGTCTTGCCTCGACCCTCCTGTCGGTTAGCATGGAGCGGATCCACCTTACAATGGCCGTCCCCACTCCAGTACTCTCCACCGCCCTGCAGATCGAGTACAGGGCCGTGTTATTGAAAGCCCCTTCGATGTCAGCGAACACGCACACCGACAGCCGTCCCGAGCCCATACCCTCCTCCAACCTGGAAGTCAGATGGTGAAGAGCTGAGCCCACAGACCCGCCACTTCGGTACGCATGCTGAGCTGGCTCTAAAGGGGCCTCCAGCTCCACCCAGTCCCTCAGATACCGGTCCACCAGCCTCTACAGAGTCTTCATAATGAAGCTGGTGAGGCAAACAGGCCGGTACGACTTCGGGTCTGTGTAGTCACTCTTCCCTACCTTGGGAATGAACACTACCCTGCTGTGTCTCCACAGCTCGGGCACGTACCCCCTCGCAATGGAGGCCCTGAACAGGTCCATCAGCGGGCTGGTCAGGAGACCTCCGTCCCTTTGCAACAGAGCCGGAAATACTCCATCCCCGCCCGCCGACTTGAAGGGGCCAAAGCTGTCAATAGCCCACCTCAGCCTACTATGGGTAACCACCCTCCTTGCCGTGGCGTAGTCGCCTCCAAGACGACCCCCGGCTTCAATATTCCCCCCTGTGTCCGGATCAGCGGACCCTGGGAAGTGCGTGTTCAGCAGCTGTTGTAGTGTGTCCGCTGGTCCCGCTGTGTAGCCACCGCCGGTCCTGCGGACCACCCCCAGTCTACCCGCAGGGTCACTTCTGAGTACCCTAAGGAGCCTAGCCGCGTCGGGGGTATTCATTACTCCGTCGCAGTAGCCCCTCCAGGCCCTCCTCCGTGATGCCCGTAGTTTGTACTGTCTGCGGACCTCCCTATAGAGATCCCAGTCCGCCCCTTGGCTGCTGCTCCTCGCTGTATTGAACAGCCTCCGCACTTTCCTCCTGAGACGCTCCAGGGAAGAGCTCCACCAAGGAGTCCTTCCCACCCTATGCTCCACTGTCTCAGGGCAACTATTCTCGAACGCCCGCATCATAGCGGAGCTGACTCGGTCGGCGGCCTCGTCAATCTCCTCCATTGTGCGGTGTTTCCTTGGTAAGCCCCCTAGGCGCCAAGCAAGTTCCTCTCTATAGATATATATATATATATATATATATATATATATATATATATATATATATATATATATATATATATATATATATATATATATATATATATATATATATATATATATATATATATATATATATATGGCGGTAGTCATACTAATAAAACCTTTCCATCATTTGCGTTTTGCGTTTGAAGTAAAATTCGTTTAAATAAAATGTAATAACAATTTCGTCTAGATGGCTGCCCTCGGTTATAATAATTAACGGTCGTATTTGATTCTTTCTGTTATCCGGATGAGTTTGGTGTTGGCCTATAATGGCACTGTAGCAGTAAGTACTTTAACTATAAGACTTTAGTATTAAATAACTAAGAGCCGCTTTCATATTGTAGCCCCTGAAGAAGAAAATAAACATTTTCGAAAGCTTGGTGTAGCACAAAAGCCTTTTATTTGAGCCTCATCAGGACCGATACCCCAATTAACTAAAATTTGTTGTTTAACTAGCCGGTCACGACTACCGTTTTGTATATATATATATATATATATATATATATATATATATATATATATATATATATATATATATATATATATATATATATATATATATATATATATATATATATATATATATATATATTCCAAACACCGCTCTGTAGTAAATTAATTTATCTTTGTTTTTACTCAGCGTGAGGAACATATGTACTCTCTCACAGGTGATGTCTGTGTATCCTGTACCATTGTATCCTTTTTTACATAGAGAAGTAAGTAAGTGTCGTCTCTCTGGCTTGGACCTTCCCTAGTTCCAAATTCTGTAATTTAAATGTCTTTCAACTAGCATCTATGATCCATTTTTTTCCGGCAACCATATAGTACAATATTTATGATTAAATTACTTTAATTTTAAGACTAGTCCGGACAAAAGAGTGATTATTAACATCAACTGTTTGATAGCAGTTACCAGGTAATAGGAACCAAAAAAAGGTAAGCAACTGTGGTGTTGCATGTTGTGTATGTATGTATATACTTTTCACTGGAGTTAGTTTCATTTGGTAGACACACCGGTCAATTAAAAAAATATATAATTTTTTTAAAATTTATTTTAATTAAAAATAATCTTGAACATTTCCATTGAGGTTGCCATATTAAGTCACATTTGGAAACTTATTTTATTCGATAGAATGTCATTTTCATCCGGTTGATACTCTGGTGAAGGTCGATCTTACCTCGGATCTCAGACTAAAAAGCTTTTTGAAGATCTATAAACATTGCTATTACTAAGTACCGCTTATCTGATTCAATCGCAATGTTATTTACAAGATCGATCACGGCGATTACAGTCTTTAATGAAGCCATACTGAAATTCATCGATATGTTTGTGCTTACTAATGAAAGACATCACTTTCTTCTTAATTACAGTTTCAACAATTTTTGCAAACACACTAGCAACACAATAGGGAGATAAATACTTACACCCGTCGACATCTTCAATGCTCGCGCTGCGCCATTGTTCGAAGTGTTTTCGGAGCGCGAGCATTGACGATCCCAAGTGAAATCTTGGCAAAACGTCTGCAGGATTCCAGTCGGAGTTCAACAAACGAACGGATGATATCCCGGAATATTTTTTCAACATACAGCCACGACAAGTGGAAAATTAAATTTATTGGAAGGCGTGGAGATTAAGAAAATAAGACATTCCAATGTATTGCTTACCGATTAATTAGATTTAAATACTCCTTTATTGCACTTACATTCTCACAAAAACATTAATTAAGGCTTTTTTGTAATTTTTTGGTATATATAGTAGCAGATAGTTTGTAAATATTACATTTGATAAAGACACGGTGTTGTCGAAACAATTGCCATCGGAAAATATATAATTTCTTGAAAATCTGAACTATTAGTTTTTATTTATTTTGTTAAATGGATTTTCATCAAGTAAAAGCCACCTCAGTTCAATTTTTGAAAGAAGCTGAAATTGGTTTCCTGGCTATTTGGTATTTTAAATTGCTTCTATGTTGCCGAATATGTTCTCAAAACATTTGGTTTTTTAACAAATGTCTACAAAATAAAGTTTTTCGCAAGTTTATAAAATTAAAAACCAACAGAAGTCCCGCTGCAAGGAAAGCCCAGATCCAAGGCTAGACGAAATGGATGAAGGAAGAACGAAGACACGAGCACAGAAAACGGGATACAAATCACGTTTATCTAAAGGTAATACATTCTGAATTGTCTCATAGACTTATTCCCATGAAATTTGACACATTTGATTATAGAGTTCGAACAGACATTTCATCTATCACTCATAAAAAGTTTCTTAGACAAAAACTAAAGTTAGACAAATTAATTTCTAATACAAAAGTATCTAACAGCAAGCCAGTTATTACAAAGTATACTGATCACCAATTTTACAAAGGGTTCATAAACTTAAGAGAAACAACATTTTCTAAAAATGAAGTTGAATTTCTGGAAAAAGGTTTCAAATTTAACTTACAGCACTCGTACATTAATAGAGACTTAAACAGTTTAGGGGTCGATTGTGAATTAGCAATTAAGGACATTAACGATTCTAATTTAAACAAACAAGTATTAGCGAATATAAAAAACTCTCGATTAATAGATAACAACACCAAGAAATTTCTCATATGGCACTAATAAAAACTATCAAAAACAAAGGTTCTGAAAATAACATAATATTTATACGTGCAGATAAAGGGAAGACAGTTATAGCTATCGATCTCCCAGAATATATTTCAAAAACCAACAATTTTCTTAAACCAGAACTTTTCCAATGTATCAAACACGATCCCACCGAGTTATACCAAAGACCAGTCAAGGAAGTATTTACTAACTCCACACTGTTTAGTGGCAATGACAAGTATTTTTTAACAATTATGATTCCACAACCGCCGAAATTATATTCATTAGATTTCACCCTAACTCGGAAACAGGTTAACCCATTGGTTAAGCAAGATTTATTAGACTGCTTAATAGTATCTTTAAACCAAAATTATTTTGAATTTAATGGACAGATTTACATCTCTAAGGAAGGCTTGATTATGGGAAACCCACTTAGTCCTTTGTTAGCCGAGATTTTTATGGATAATTTGGAAAATATCATATTAGAACATCCTGTAAGTAAAAGTTTTCTGTGGTGGTATAGATACGTGGATGATGTCTTTCCTTCCTTTGTTGGAACGGACAGATAATTGAATTCTTTTTTAAATTACATTAAATCATTACATAATTGTATAAAATTCACTATCGAGATTGAATAGTATAACTCTGTTAATTTTTTAGACTTAAATATTACGAAAACGTAAAACAAATTAGATTTTTCCATTTACCATAAACCTTCACACAAGGACACAGTCATACATAACAGCTCAAATCACCCTTATAAACACAAAATGGCTGCATTTCACTCTTTTATATACAGACTTCTTAATACGCCACTCTCAACAGAAAATTACCACAAAGAACTTAATATCATTAAACAAATTTCACAGAAAAATGGCTACAATCCGTCCACTATCGATAAAAACAAATGCGGACAACACTAACAACACAATAGGAAAATTTTTAAAAAACAATAAAACGAAATGTTCAAAATATCAAAAGTCTACAGATTGAAATGCGGATCTTTTCTAAAATTTATATTGGACAAACAAGTAGATCCTTCAAGAAACGTATTAACGAACATAAAAGAGCGTTTAAAAACAATAGTCTAGATTCTAATTATGCTTCACACTTAACCACAAAAAAACACATTTTTGACGACAATTTTGATATTTTAAATACAACTATAAAAAGTAGAAAATTAAATTTATTGGAAACAATGGAGATTAACAAAATGAAACATTCAAGTGTATTGCTTAACGATCAATTAGATTTAAATACCTCTCCTTTATTGAACTGAAATTTTCACAACAACATTAATAAGGGTTTTTTTGTCATTTTTCGATATATATTTTCGTGAAAATCTGAACTTTTAGTTCTTATTTATTTTGTTTAATGGATCTTCATCAAGTAAAAGTCACCTCAGTTCAGACTTCCACAGGCAACTGTAATACTTTTTATAAAATTTCTGGATTCCTCTTGGTCCTCGGCTTTTGTTGACTCGAACTGGCCAACGTTTCGACGATCATCCTGTTGGCCACTTCAGAGCTTGACTGAAACTGAATTGCGTTTTATTCTGTACTTGCTTTTATATTGTTTGAGAGGCGCGGAGCTAAATGAGGGGCATAAACACCGTCTCGGATGACTGTTTCCCATATTGGTGACAGGTAGAGATCTGGGTCCCGGTTAAGATTGTTAGGTTGCTTATAGATTTCTATAGACTCTGGGTTTTTCCGTTGGTAGAAGATTGATTACATGCAAGAATTTTAGTTTTATCGAATAAAATTTCATGAGTTTGTTTGTCTTAGTCTTAAGGCTCTTTCAAGTTCTTTAAGCCTAGTTGATATATTTCGTCCGGTCTCTCCAATGTATTATTTTGTCCTTGACGGATCGAATTCTTGCATGTAATAAATTCTTCTACCAACGGAAAATGGGAGAGTTTATAAAAATCTATAAGCAAGTTAACAATTTTAACCGCGACTCAGGTCTCTACCTGTCACCAATATGTGAATCAGTCATCCGAGACGGTGTTTATGCCCCTCATTTAGCTCCGCCCCTCTCACAATAAAAAAGTAGGTACAAAGTAAAATGCCAGCCAGTTTCAAACAAGCTTTGAAGCAGCCAATAGGATGATTGGCGAAACGTTAGCAAGTTCGATTCATCTATAACCGACGCAGGAGGAATCCAGAAGTTTTATAAAAAATATATTCATTTAGTGAGACACCACCCCACTATTATTCTATGATTTATTGTGGACTGCTAGTGAAATTCTATAATATTTATCCTGTGATTATTATAAATAATTATACTCGTTGTTATCATTAAACTTTCATATTATGTCTAATTAAATTATAGTGTGAAAGCAAGAATAAAGAAAAATGTAATAACAAAAGATATTAAACTCTACTTTGCAAATAGCAAAATATTTTATACCCGCGCGGCTTTGGGTTTCGGAAAATGGTTTCTTAAATATATTTTATAATAAATTATATTTCCGCAAAACTCCAAAAGTCTTGAAATAATCGCAGCTTTTTAAACTTTAACCATTTAATGTCGAACTTTTTGATATAATTTCGTTATAACTTTACTAGCGGCTACTGGCAAAAATTGTTTCCCAACATCTTACCAAGCAAAACAATTTCTACTCTAACTAACTGGGTTTCATTAAAACTTAATACAAAGTTTATAACGTTCATAACGATAGAGTTTATTTAATACGAATCCGTTGGATAAAACCGGTCAAGCATCAATCGCATTAGAACCCCCCTGATACTTATTAACCTTTCCACAAAAAAGCAATCGTGTCTATCAATTATTCAGAACGTAAAAATTTGAAAATCCTTTCCGCGCTTTCCAATTTCCTTTTCCTGACTATCCGCCCCTGAGAATACGGGAATATAAACTGACAAGCACTTTGCAGTCTCATTACTTATTGAAACGGTTATCGAAGGAACTATCCGACTTCCCTTGGTTAGGTAACCTTCATCCCCACCACTCAAGGGTCAGTTTAGCAAATTATTGATATTGCGAATTAGATTGGTAATTAGTCTAACCTGTGACTGTCGTCTGTATGAAAGTCAAAGCGTAATGTCAAAATAATGGTATACTATGCACAAAGTTTGATAAACGCCACTTTAGCCACTTGATTCGGCACCAGCGGAGCACAGGGGAGCCAGTGTTTAATAAACGAGTGACTGAAAAAAAATAATAATAAAACAGGACTTCATTGATCAAAGATTAAATCTTAGTTATCTTAATCTGTGAGGATTTTGCAGCATAATTATTAAAGAAAAAAAAATAAAAACAATGATAATTTTTTTTTACCAGGGACAACGCATACACAAAAGCACAAAATAAATTTAGAACGGCTTTAGTTTTTTTTTTCGGAAACAGTCGACAGATCGTTTTTGCAGATTGTCGTTGATATTATGAAATTATAAACTACACTTTCGGTAAATATTAAACAACATTTTGGATGAGTTATTATATATATATTATTTTATGGTTTATAGCTTTTTTATTTTTAATCCGATTTTCATGACTTGCTTATCAGTTTGTTAATAAGTTTATTTTAATCTTTTTTTATGAGTTCAATAACTAATTTGCCTCGTCTTGGGCAGTATCATACAGGGTAAATCCAAATATTCTTTTCAGTCATCGCTTCAGAACACCCTGTGGGGAAACTATTGTATTTACGTGAATCCAGGATAATTGTTCTTGGAAGTCCGATTGCCAAGATTGGATATTGGAAATTTTTGTAAAACGTAAAATTTTGCAAAACTTACGTCAGAAAAATATCTAAACTTATTCATTGCGATGCAGCGAAGACTACAAGCTATGATTGCCGCGAGAAGTGGAAATGTAAGTTGTTAAAATTGTTAATGTTTATAATTAATTTTACCATGTTTGAAATTGAGAAAAAAAAAACAAATGGAATGTGGCATCATTAAAAAAAGAGATTTGGAATACGTAAAGGATTGCAGCATATCCAGCTTTATCCAATTATCCCCAAATTGTTTTCGCACAATTTTTTGAAGCTGTGACACAAAAAAAATACATTTACCATGTATAATGCTACCCAAAACGAAGAAAATTAGTAACTAAAATTAAAAAAAAAGCAATAACAATATATGGATTTACTAATCCATAAAAAAATATGAAAAATAAAAAAGTTCTAAACCATAAAATTTATCCCAAATTTTAGAGTCTTCTTTACTGTTCCCTATTGAGGGTCCTTGAACTAAGAGTGGTTAACCAATCGTTTTCGCTCTATATAATCGGGTATTGATCACTGGCGAATCTCCTGAATTTCCACTGTTTCCATTCACTTTTTATATTTTTCTGTGATTATCCAGAGTTCCGGACTGAATTCAGATTCAGACTTATCATGTATTTATATTTGCCGCATGACGTTAAGATGCAGAGCTAAATATTGCATTTTGGGGCATGACATAACCTATCGAAAATGTGAAGATTCTATCTAATATAACTGCTCTCAGGTCAAACACAACACCCTGTATTTTTAAAATTATATATATTAAGTTTTAAGATTAAATTTAAGTTTAAGTTTTAAGTGCGGACACGTACGAGTGACATGGACACGCGGCCTCTGAAGATGCCAAGTGATATTTTGGCGAATCCTGCACCAGGGTCAATATTTCTGCATGCAATTTAGCTACCGATAAAAAGTATCTAGTCATTTTCTGTTTAGTGCCAAGTTTTTAGCTTCTATCCATGTTCGTCTCCTCTTTTGCAAAATCTTTCCCAATGTGCTGTCCCACGTTTCTCTGGGTCTTCCTCTTTTCCGTTTCCCCTGCATTTTACTCTGCCAAACTCTTTTAACCGGTACAGTGCTGCCCAATCACTGTAAATGGCCCCACCAGCCAAGTTGTTTCTTTTCAATGAATTTTTCTATGGATTCCACCTTTAACTCTTCTCTTATAAGGGCATTTCTATTTTTGTCCCTTCTGGTTACTCCTTTCACTCTCATCAAGTATTTCATCCTTGCTGCTCCAATTTTGCTCTTGTCCCTATCTGACAATATCCAAGATTCGGAGCCATATGTAGAAATTTCCTTTTTATTTATGAGTCCCTTACTTTATACCTTATATACCTTTATACCTTACTTGCCTTTTCTATTCTATTATTTAATTCTGTGTCCTGTCCTCCTGTTTCTTCGAACATAATTCCCAAGTACTGGAATCTACTAACTTGTTCTATTAGTGTTCCACGTATTCTCACCTCTAATTTCTCTTTTTCGTTTGACACTGCCATAACTTTGGTTTTATTTATGTTCATTTTCATTCCGTTGTTTGTTAGTATCTGATCCCAATTATTTAGATTTTCCTCCAGATCCTTCGAGGTTCCTGCTATGATCGTTATATCATCGGCGAAGACACATTCCGATATGTTGATACGCTCTAATTGTCGGTATCCAACGTAAACGTTTTTTGATCGCTGCCATTTTACTTAGATCGTCCATAAAAGTTATGAATAATAAAGGGCTCAAACTACCCCCCTGTCTTACTCCGTCTTGTGTTATAAATGCCTTTGATCTCATGTTCTTACTTATTACGCAATTTCTTGTTTCGTTGTATGAATATTTAATAACTCTTAATAGCTTATTGTCAACGTTTCTGGCTTGTAGGCTTTTCCAGATTTTTATTCGCGGTACTTTTGTAACACTTTAGAATTGTTACTTGACTGCAATACGATCCGGTAGTTCCGCGCCTACATTTTAAATTCTAAGCGCCTTTTTTTCCTGCCTCACCGGCAAACACCTGATTTGCTCTGACGTCTGTGCTACCAGGCTAAGAAAGTCGTAATTTAATTCGCTTTATTTAGTTGTTATTACTAATGTTTCAAATACACACTTGCTAATAAATGCTCTCCTTAAAACTATACCCTTTTATCAATGAAGAATTAATTGAACCCGACAGCGTAATAAATGCGTATATATTCTCTTTGAATAAATAATTCGTTCGCGAAATAGATTCGTATCGCTAGTATCATTGGGCGTATGGCCTTATGCACCAAGTTCCGTGATTTCTCTCCGTTCCGGCATCTCTCTCGAATATCTGAGAAAGTAATCTATTTATCTTTCTCCCTCCTGGCTCCGAGCGACATGCGTGGTATGATATCGTTTTCCTGTTTCGGTAGAAGAACAGTGTGGTAGCTAGCCAAAAAGTGATTAACCTACCGGCTTTTTCTTCAGCCATCGCTTTGCGGATATAGGGTTAAATTCACCTAGATGTGTGGTCAGCGATTTGGTGATTCCGTTACTGTTCATATTTTTGGTTCGTTCGGAGAACTGCCCACACTTACTCTGTAAGAGGATTTGACTGCTACCTGCTGCCTACCAAGCTTTCACCCTCAAGAACATCCATCGAGGGTCCTTGGAACACCCGTACTCTCGTTGGAGCACCCGTATCTCCTTGGAGCCCTGTACTCGCCTTAGAGCACCTGTACCCCCTTTAGGAGGGCTCGCGTTTCGGAGGCTTCTGGATTGACCTATTCGGGGAGGATCCAAACTCCGAAGTTCCTGTGTTCTCTGGATATTGGAGCACATTTGAATCATTGCTTGACTACTGACTCACTTGATAGATCTGCGCGAGGTCAGACACCCCCTGTAGGCTGCACTGTTCGGGAATAAACGAGGTGACGTCCAGTTCGATGTAAGCGCTACGCGAGATATTGTTAGGCATACCCTTTTTTTTGTTTTCCGTTTTTGTTAAGCTCGGTAATTTAATCGATACCTTTATTGCTATACCGACACGGAAATTCAATAATCATGTAGTTTTACTCTCGAAAATTTGTGTACAAATGCTTTGAAAATTTATGTATAATTATTTGGGGGACGGCAATTGAATTTTGCGGAATTTAGGTTGGTATGTCGCGGATTTGTAGTTTCTCATTATCGACGCTTAATAAATAACGTAGACCAGTTTTCATCTATCTTTTTTTTGTCCCCTTAACCTTCACGACTATCTTTTATCGATTGTACCAATTTAAATTTAATGGTAGGTTTCATCGTTAATGTTCTCTTTTTTTTTTGTAAAACATCGGGTTGTTCACACCATCTGAGAGACTGTAAGGTCTGCTACTTCCAGGCGCCCTAAGGGTAAATAGTGCTATATTTTCTTTATTATTCGTGCCCCCCCCCCATGCTTCAAAACTCTGAGCACTACGGGTAACTAATTTGCAAGCACCCAGCGACCCAGAAGAAATTCAATCTTTTTTTTATCTATTCATTTATTTACCCTTTTTTTCCTCTTTCTTATTATTCATTTTATTTTTTGTTCTCTTTTTTTTTCCTTTTCTGACCAGTATTTCGCGTTGATTTTATATATGGTTTAGACCAAGAGGTGCGTGGCACTTTATCAAACGCTTTTTCCAAATCTAAGAATGCCACGTATACTGCTTTAGATCTTGCCAATTTTCTCGAAATTATTTGTGTTAAAGTGAACACGTGATCTTGGGTACTTCTGCCTTTCCGGAACCCACATTGCGTTTCTGCTAGGGTTTTCCAATCTTCCGGTATTTCTTCTTCTACCCATACCACATTGAAAATTTTTAACAATAATGTGATCGCTTTTTTTCCGTGTTTTTTACCATCTCAGCTGTAATCTTATCCTCACCTGCTGACTTGCCGTTTTTTAGCTGTTTCATTGCGGGAATTAATTCTTCTCTCATTATAAGTTGTTCATTTGGTTCTGTCTTTTCTTGGTCTACCATTTGTTTACCTTCGTATTCTATCTTTTTGCCATTTGTTTTATTTTCGGAATTGAGCAGTTTTGCAAAATATTCTCTCCAGCGCTCCATTATACCTGCTTCCGTTGTTAAAATTTAATACAAAAAAAAATTCATAACATCTTTATTTCCACAAAAAAGTAATTAACTGTCTCGAAATGGGACACCCTGTACTCTCCTTGTCCAGTTGTAGCTACATAGATCTTAAATAGTCTTGGAGATATACAGCAATAATTTTTTTGTCCATTTTTTATCCTTGAATTAGATCCCTCGTAGAGATTTTGTAAGGTTCCCACTAAGTATTACTAATGTTGGATAGCTGTCACTGAAAGAGTTTTAGTCAAGCTCTGAAGAAGCCACTAGGATGATTGGCGAAACGTCAGCAAGTTCAAATCAGCAAAAACCGACGCAGGAGGAATCCAGAAGTTTTGTAAAAAGTAAGATTGTAGTCTATTCGATATAAAGTCTGGGAATTTCAAAAAATATATACTTACGCCGAATCGCCTATATTTTTTACACATTAGTTGAGATTTATGGCTGTTTACATTAATTCGCTGCAAAGAGGTGTTTCCCTTAGAAGGAACAAATTAGTTGTCGTTTGAATTTTGACATGTTTGTTTCGCTTTCTGTACCGTATATTTGATTTCTGTAACTTTCGTCTTCTCTCTTTATTTTTTTTTTATATCTATATTAACTCTAATTATATTCATCCTGACGAATAATGCGTTTAATTGATCTAAGTAAGAAATTCCCAACATATTTTTTGTTGTTGTTTTAATGTTTTCCGTTTCTTTTAAAAAAATAATGTTAACTTTAAAGTTTGTACGTCGAACTTACATAAACAATAAAAACATTTTTCGCATTGACCATTGGACGTTTTTTGTGTGCTTGATTCTGGAGAGTCAAAATGCGTTCTGGTAGATGCAAAACGCGTTTTGATCATATTTTCCGTACATTGACCGGAATCGGAGTTTGCTCCTAACATATGCATTTATCCTCCGTAGAGAGGCTTCATTGTAGTATTGTTTATATGAAAATACTAATAAGTGTCTAAGAGATCTCATAGAGCATGGTCAACACATGCACGACCCAACCAAGTATTTTATCATTTCCCAGGGTGTATTTTAGAACGGGTCGCGCACCACTTGCCATTTCGGATTTGAGGAATGGTTAGTTTACGCATTTACGCATGCATTAAACGTACAGTTTGTTTCCATGGCAACATTTGAAAATTTCGTTTTGTAGAGAAAGAAACATTTGAAATTCGCAAGTCAAGACATTCCAACAAAGATTTTTTCTACTCCCGTCTGTAAAATACCTAATTACCCACCGATCTAGCGTGCGGGAAGCGTCACTTTACCACGTCAGCTTCGTTTCCCATGAATCCGAGGGATTTGGGAGCAATCGGATGTTTTCGGAGATATTTCCCACGCTTTGAAATTTGACGTTTGTCAATTCTGACGGTCATATCAGTGAATATATTCGAGGTTTGCCAAAATGTAGCCAAAAAATAGCGGTCGTAGAAAAAGTATAGTATGCAACACTTCCGGTAAACTTTTTAACTCACTCGTTTATTAAAAACTCGCTCCGCTCATGTCAAATAAACTCGTGAGTCAAATGCCGTTTACCGCACTTATTGCATAATATACTATTTTCTACTCCTGTCTGTAAAACACCTAATTACACACCCATCTAGCGTGCGGAAAGCGTCACTTTACCATTTCAGTTTCGTTTCCCACGGATCCGAGCCACTTCGGACATTTCCGGGATTTTACCGCACGGATTAGGGAGCAATCGGATGTTTTAAGATATATTTCCCAAGCCTTGAATTTTGACGTTTGTCAGTTATGACGGTGATGTCAGTGTATGTATTCGTGTTGTTTTGCGAAAATGTACCGAAAAACTAACATTAAAAACATTATACATTAAAAAAGTATACTATGCAACACGTTCGGTAAATTTTTAAGTCACTCGTTTATTAAACACTCGCTCCGCTCGTGTCAAATAAACTCGTGAGTCAAATGCCGTTTACCGCACTTGATGCATAATACACTATTGTGCTTTGGTATTTTTCATACTTTTGGCGTTATAGGGACTAAACTAATACAAAAATAACGCACACCTTTGACTTAATTTTTGAGATATCATATTTATTGTATTAAATATGTAACTGCTGCGATACTGCATAAATTAACATGTTCTTGCTTTTGTACCTGTTGCTAATTCTGTGCAAGTGAAAGAATGCTACGAAAATCTGAAACTACTTCTTGAGAAAATCAAATACAAGGACCTTAGTTTGATGATTTGTGAGACTTTTACTAGATCAGCAACCAGGATATAAGAAGTATCCCTGGTTTTTGTGTATGTTGGACAGTAGAAACAAACAGCAACGTTTGGCTAAGAAGAACTGACCAAACAAGATTGCTTTCGAAAAATCGTCGCTGGGGGGGGGGCAAGTTCGTCGCAAGTGGCGCGAAGCAGCTTTTTATTTTAGAAATAAAGAGCTTAGCTGTCTTTCTTGGTAAAGGGACGCATTGTTTTTCTATAGTGCTCCTGCGGACCACCATGGAATTTTCGAAAACTTCAAAACTGTATAAGGTGTCTTCCAAGCCTAGCCAAACTTCAAAGTTACAGGAAACTATGTTAAATATTAATATTTTTACAAATAATAATAATCGACGAAACATAAAACTCTCTCTCGATGCAGTTTACGGCAGTGTTCAAATAAAATTATCCCATTTTTAACGGTTTCTTTTATCGCCAATAATTTACCAACAAGATTTCAATATGGATTTTTTTCAAACGTATGTGCTAGACGAAAACCGCAAATACAAAAATTGTAGCTCTCGATGCGTCATATAACACTATTTGAACTAATTAGCCGTATTTTTTACGATTTTTGCGGCTAATAATTTACTATGTAAAAGAACAATTTTCTAGTTCTTTTAGATTTTTGCCAATAATTTGAAAACCCTGTATAAAATGGAAAAAATGCCTGAAATAAATGTTATTGCACCGGATCTTTCGCATCTGCTGGTTAAAGAACTTTTCCGATATAAATAATATTTGGTGAAATTTGATTGCACCCAATTTCTACCGTTTAAATGTGGACACGGACTTTTACTTCTTTGCTAAATTTGAAGTTGATATCTGCAAATTTAGGAGACTAACACATTTCTGATTTAGCACCGAAGATCGGAAACACCCTGTACAATAGGTGAAAACTTAAATACTTTTCTTTCTTCTGTTATTTTTCAGTTTTTTGAATTTGCTGCGCACCCTGCATATTTTTGAAAAAATATTTTTATTTTTTTTTTAAATACTTATACGACCCCCCGGACCCCTATTTTGAATAGGATACGTCACAGGACAAAACTGCATATATGTGCCAAATATGAAGTCGATTGCTTCAAATTTCGGACACTCATCGTGTTTCATGGCAATGTTAAAAAACAGTCGAAAATCGTGAAAAAAAATGGATGCGTCAGACCGAGGCCATTTCTTACAACGGTTCGATAGTTATTCAGGAAAAACCAAAAACAGACAACAAAATTTTTTTTTTGACGCTGATCATTTCTGTACCAATGGCGATCCCATAGCCGAGATATAAAATTTTTTATACGAACGTAGAAAAATTCGATTTTTCGAAAGTAATAAGGCTAATTAAACTCTCGAATAAAAACTATTCTTCACAATAGTCTTATTGATGTACGAAAAATTCTCTTACCACCGTTGCAAATTAAATTAGAACTGCTGAAGCAGTAGGTTCAAGCAAATATAGATGGAACAGATGCAAAATAAAGGAACGAATTTTTTTAGGGCCTCAAATAAGGCGATTAATGGTAGATCAAAACTTTATTATTAATTATTTACTCATTTACTGATCTTATTAAAATTTTTCTAGAATACAACAAATATCCAAATTAAAAAGGCATTGTAGAAAACATGGAGAAATCTAGGGACGTGGGACTCTCACATCTGATCTACTTCTCCGAAAATCTTGGAGCCGTGAGTGAGGAGAAAGGTGAGAGGTTCCACCAAAATTAAAGAAAGAAAGAAATAAAAATATAAATAATAATAATAATAATAATAAATAGCAAAAATAAATGGTCTCTGAGACTGTGCTTTTAATTTAAATTTTTTGATTCGGTTTTTGTTCTTGTGCTAATAAAAATAATGTTTAAATCAACTGAGATTTTCATTTATTAATTATTTTAAGGTTGATAAAAAACATAGATATAGAGGAAAATGCGTATAATATGTAGGAGGCATAAATTATATAGAATCAAATGTCAGACGGAAATCATCTTTCAAAAGTTTAAAAATTATTAACCTGTGCGCTTCTGCAATTTTTAGCACATATAACATATTTGAAATTAATGTAACAATGGAACTCAAATATAATTATAACAAAAAAGCAACACAACTAAGGCCAAACAAAAAGTACAGTTTTTATAGTAAGTGTTGAAAGTGTCTGCCTTAAGTACTTAATAGGCTGGAATATGTCTAGATTATTTTTTATGACACCACAAGTTAAGATATAAAATACAAACAATATTTTTCCGCCATATTTAATATCTCCCCAATGGTCGGTTTTTGATCCAACCTTTATACAAACAAGGAATCACCTTCTAAGTTTTTCGTATTTATTTTGAAACACCCTATATATTTATAAGTTTATTTTTGTTGCATCGAGTTAAATATTTTTGCTACGATTTTATATTTTCCATTGATTTTCAAGGTAGGTAGGTGGCTAATATGGAGTTGATGGATGGAAACTAACATAAAAAATCGATAGATACTGTAAGATTCATTTTCAGTTAATTATCGGAGAAGTTAACATAAACTTTAATATCTTGTTATGTAGAATTCAATAATTAACATGCAATTTTTTCTCTACATTACTCTGCGAATTAACTTAAATTCTAAATAAAAAAAATCTTTATTTAGTCCGGCGACATATTGTTTCTCTTCAAATGTCAAACATGGGTGACATTTTTAATAAACTGAGATACAATATAAAGAAGGAAGAAAAAAAACTGTAATAAATTAGGAGGACAGACTGCTACGAAATACCTGCCTTGAACAAAATAAACAAATAAATGAATAAAGACTATTCGGAACATGATTACTAAAATTTACAAATATTGGATTGTAAATAACAGATTTTTTAAAAATCTTAATATTTTTATTTCTATATAAGTTTTACTGATCTTATAATAATTAATATTCTAATAATTATAATTATAATTATATTTATTACTTTAATAAACTACCTGTAGCAACGCTGTTGTCACATTACTTTCATTCATCAAACTCGTATTTCTATTGTATGCAAATTAGTGTGACCCTAATCTAGCAAATATTCGACGTGTGTAGGTAGATCTGAAAAACTGTAATAGGGCACTTTACGCTATAACCTTTAAGTTTACCGCCGTGTATAATGATCCCTGTTGCTACATTAATTGCTCGGTCGTTCAAGCTTACAAACGAGAAGAACAGAGATGATGAACTGAAGAAAATTGGTACGTGTCTTCGGCAAAACGGATACCAAAAGCGCCGGACAATAAACAAACAACAGCAGCCGCAAGAGAGAGTGCAAGACGAAACCCAACAGACATCGATCTCTGTTCTGCCAAACACCAGGCAGAATCGGCCGGATGTTCCAGAAACACGAGATATCTATGGCATACAAACCTGATCATCCCATTGGAGCAATATTAAGAAACCCAAACACAAAATTTAAACACAAAAAAATTATTTTGGAAAACTAACCGAACGTGGAACAGACCAATAGGAGAATTTCAGCTCGAGGATCATCGATTAGTCATAAGAAATAAACAAACAAAAACTTTAAAACCGACACAAAAGGCCTTAGTAAAATTTATCATACAATTCTGATTTAAATTTAAAATATAATCTAAAAACTAAATAAATAAGAGTAGCTGTTACAAAAATAAATCTAAAATAAGAAATGCAGTAAATAAATAACATCGTCGCGAAAAAAACTTACTTTCGTAGTTCTGTACGTAGTCCGCACGATAGATTGGCAGGCACGCCCATACAAATTGTTATTATCAATATTTACACCATTTATATTTCTGTTTTAATCTGTTTATATCTATAGTTTTATTTCTACAATTTTAAATCGTGCCGTCGTATGTTGTATCTAAATGTTTTTATTTCTACATCGATTTCAAAATTAGGGTAAGTTTTATTGTTCTCGTTCTTGTTGCCTTGTATAAAACCCTGTCAATTTTTGAGATATTTTTGAAAAAGACCGAATACACCGGTCAAAACGTTAAACAAATTTATTATGAATTAGAAACTTTCTTCTTTTGTTAGCAAATTATGGAAACGCTACGTCGATGATACATTTGTTATTTGGCCTCATGGTCGAGAAACCCAAGTAGATTTACTTAGACATTTAAACTCGATACACTCTAACATACGTTTTACCATTGAGTTGAACGCTAATAATAACCAGCCATTCACAGATATTCTTATCAATAGAAAATCAGACCTAACATTGGGTCATTGTGTTTACAGAAACCTACGCACACAGACCGATACCTTAATGCATGGTCACATCACCATCCGGCCCAAAAATTATCGGTTATCAACTCTCTTGTTTACAGAGCCGTAAAACTATCTCACTCCGAGTCGCTAAAAACAGAATTAAAACACCTTGTCTCTGCTCTTTTCTCTAATAATTTCCACATTAAAGATATTAAACGTTCCATCAAAAAATACACTTCACCACAACCTTCCAATAGCAATGAGGCTGAAAGCAATCCTACACTTGCCACTGTGGTCCTTCCTTACATTCAAAACATCACTGACCATATATCAAAAGTTCTGAAGAAGTATAAAGTCAAAACCAGATTTACCACTTGTATAAAAATCTCTCAATATCTGCGGTCCGTCAAAGACAAAATTCAATTTGAGACGCCAGGAGTTTACAGCATTACATATATATGCGGCAAAGAATGCATTGCAGAGACCGGACGAAAAATATCAGCTAGACTCAAAGAACACGAAAGAGCCTTACGACTAAGACAAATAAACTCATCAGCTGTTGCCGAACACACTCATGAAAGCGGGCATCAAATTTTATTTGATAAAACTAAAATTCTTGCATGTAATCAGCTCTTCTACCAAAGAAAAATCTGAGAGTTAATAGAAATCTATAAACAACCTAACAATCTTAATCACAACTCAGGTCTCTACCTGTCACCAATTTGGGAATCAGTCATCTGAGACGGTGTTTATACCCCTCATTAGCCCCCTCCCGCCTCAAGCAGTATATAAAAGTAGGTACAGAGTAAAATACGAGCCAGTTTCAGTCAAGCTCTGAAGAAGCCAATAGGATGGTTGGTTTCACCAATTTCTACTAAGCAAAATCCGACGCAGGACGAATTCCAGAAGTTTTGAACTGAGGAGGCTTTTACTTGATGAAAATCCATTTTTCAAAATAAATAAGAACTAAAAGTTCAGATTTTCACTAAATTATATATTTGGACATGACAATTGTTTCGACAACACCGTGTCTTTATCAAATGTAATATTTACAAACTACCTGCTACTATATATACCGAAAAATGACCATAAAATCTAAATTAAAGTTGTGAGAATTTAAGTTCAAAAAAGTAGGGTTACTTAAATCTAATTGATCCTTAAGTAATACATTTGAATGTCTCATTGTGTTAATCTCCATGGCTTCCAATAAATTTAATTTTCTACTTTTTGTGGCTGTATGTAATATATCAAAATTGTTGTCAAAAATGTGTTTTTCTGTGTTTAAGTGTAGCATAATTAGAATCTAGAGACTATTGTTTTTAAACGCCCTTATATGTTCGTTAATGTGTTTCTTGAAGGATCTTCCTGTTTATCCATTTTTTTTTATTCCAGTCGGAGTTCAACAAGCGAACGGATCATATCCCCGAACATATTGTCAACATATTTTTCCATCCGTGAATCAATACGTGAAAATGAAATTATGCAGTACAATTAAAAATCAAGGCAAGTCCTAATAATTAGTTGAAACATTTAATTTACCTATTTCTGTTCTTACGTTATTAGAACTTAATACATCATTTATAAAGAAAAAAGTATATTTTGCGAAATATTAAATTATTATTAAATTAAAATTTGAATTATTTGCGATAAAAAATAACAATACATTTCATTTATTTAATCTATCATAGAAATTGGTCCAACAGCAGGTGTTCAGTGTGATCAGTTCAAATAAGTTAGACTCACCTTTGTAAACGTTTATTTAAGAATAAATCGAAACCAATGATTAACGGTTTATTATAAAGACCTTGTCCCTTCATCTGTACCCCATAATACCAGGTCGTGTAATAACTGTGCACCAGAGTGGCAATTCAAACAAAGAACTACGGTCTAATTTCCTGTCGACCCTATATACGGCCTTGCGATATTTTAGAGATGTGTGCGTGTGTGTTTTAGTCCTAACTCTTTGGTAGTCTCGGCTATGCAAATATCCGGCTAATAGCCTCGTGCCCTACAACTGTTAATTAACTAAACATTGATTTTCGTTTAGTTTATATCTGATAGTTCACAACCACCGTAGCGTCGGCTTTTCCAGCCCAGCATTCATGGATTTCTTCCTACCCTTGCGACTATCAAGGCAATGAAAATAATAAATCAAAATTTTTTCTTATTAAATAATAATTATTTTCACTCATACATGGTTTCTCATAATCGCGTAACAAAGTAAGATTATATAAAAAATATAAACATTGCATGAGGATACCGGAAATCATAGGAGATAATGTATCGGTTATATTAGGAAAATTTTGAAGGGTTTTTATGACAAACTTAAATCAGCCCGCAAAACGATTCCAGCGTAAATCGCTACTGAATTTTCTCTGCAGCCCTGGAATTTATTAGCACTTACACGTTTTTAAGAAGAATGTAATGAAATAAAAGCAAACAGATTTTTTTTCATTTGTCATCATCAATTTTCTTATGTGCATCATATTGAATAATTTATTAATTAAATAGATAATATAAAAAGTTTTATCACGTGATCCTTTTATCCTAATTATTAGGGCAACAAAAGCGTCATTCGTTTTTTTTATAGTAATAGATCGCATCGGCTGAACTAGTACTAATTTATTATATTACTAAAAATTTCTTTAATTAAAATTACATTTTAAGGGCTTGGAATTACTTACTAATTGCATTGGACTAAATAAACAAACTGTAATTAAAATTTTTGAAATTTACTTCTAAATAATTAAAATTGTTGTAGTAACCTCGTCTAACTGTTGAACTCAACACATTGGTTAACTACATCGGGTGTGACGCTTTGAAATGCTTCTTAAACTAGATAAATCGTAATTCGTCCTATGTTTGAAAATTATGTCGGTACCTTTACATGATGTACTCCTACAGATAAAAGTCGAGAATAGCTAGATCTGGCGATCGTGTATGCTAGAAAACCACTGAATGTGCCCATAGCGACATTTATTTTTTCAAAGCCTGTTATGTTTGTAACAATAACTGTCAAACTTTTTCATTGATTGGGCTGTCAAATGTCTTTTGCCGGCGATCATGGTGAGAATGATGATAAATTCATCACGTGATACGTAATTTAAAAATATATTTTATGTCCTGTCTAATAATGAAAATAATCAATTTTCTTGAAAACAAATGAAAAAATTCTGCTTCCCTTTATGTCATCGCATTCTTCTTATAACAGTGTTCTAATAACGTACTAATCCCAAAATTATATTGGTGTATCTTGAGCTTTGCCGACAAAAATAGAATATCAAACTTATTTTATTTGCTCGAATTACTTAGAAACAATTCTTATTGGATACAGATTTAAGTTTCTCATAAAATTCTTTAAAAGTCTCCTAGTTTAACCTACCCTGCCTATCTTATGACTTCCCTGTGCTATCTCATCCTTATATTGAACAAACTGCATTGTACTTGGATAATATTGAAGAAATTGGTGAAAATTTTAAAATATTTGTTTTTGGTATGGGCATAAAAAATGTGTTACTATGTCTAGACTTAATACGGGGAGCATATAATAGTTGCAATAAAAAAGTTATTTAAATTTTAAATAAAGTAATGAAATATCCAACTTATACCATACCATACATCAAAAATTCACGCTGAATTTTTTCCAGGTTCTTAATACGACAATTGCAATCAAGAGACCGAACTACTTATAGTATTTTTTTATCACTACTGTATTTTGAAGGTGTTTTGAGACTTCTGTCAGTACCTTTTTAACATGAGGAGCAAAGTGCAATTTCGAGTCGAATATTACTCCCAGGTTACAAAACGTGTTAGAACGAGAGAGAGTTTTCTCAAAAAGATGATAGTCATATTTCACAGTTACACTCATGGTGGAAAAAGAGACTACCTTACACTTGGCCATTATTATTTAGAGAACAATTGTTGACTTGTTACAAACTATGCTGGAGAGTAAGACAATTCTCTGAATATCAGATTTTTGAAAACAAAAATTACGTCGTCCTCATATATAAAAAACTGACATTACGAATGTCATTAACGAAAATGTCCATTAATAATGGCCCCAACATTGAGCCTTGAGGAACGCAACTTTTGACTAATTTCCTAAAAAAACAACCTCAAAAAATCTGAAAGTGTAATAGCATAGAGGCCATTCCATTTGAAAAGCTGAATAGTATGTGATTTGGGATATGGCAACATTACCAGAAGAAATGGTGGAGAAGCACATGAAACATACAAATGTTGTCAAATTATTTATCAAAAAATGGCTCTGTATATCTTTTAAGTTATTACCCATTACTGCAAATAACAAAAACGTTACAACTTTACTAACTATACCAGTGGCACACCACAGCACACACAAGAGGTTAGGACATTCGCAAGTAATGAGTTTTACTGTCTCGTCTTTTTGTTAGTACACCCTGTACATGAGGATGCTACTCATAGCCAATCTCAGTTGGTGTTTGTTAAGTAAACAATAATCCCTAAGAATACCTATTACCATGCGTAATTTTTTCCTGAACATTGTTTGGTCTTTGTTTCGTTTGGATAGCTCAATAGCTTCCTAGCTAAGCAATCATTTTCTGTCTCGTCCCATTGTTTTAGATATTGTTTCCAGGAGTTTTCTTTTATAGTTTCTTTAATGACTGATGTCGGCAAACGGACACTGGTCCTACAAAATTTAGTCTAGGATTTTTCTTAAATGCTTTTAAATCTAACTAATTGCGGCTACATTGTCAACTGACGAATGAACGAGGGTCCATGAACTACCAGAATTGTGTGTCTTCTATCTGTCTAGACGCATACAGTTTTATCGGTAACTGTGGGCCTAGTAATTTCTTTTGCGGCTACAGTAATGCCAGCGAGTTCTGCCATTATCACACTGGACATCTTACCCATAACCATAAGAATTTTAAGTCTGAGAGATTTGGAGTACATTCTGCATATCGATCCTTTTTCCTTAATAACAAATGATAATTTATCAGATATAGCACAAAATTAAAGTTAAATTGTAGATATGTTAATTTTTCAAAGAAACTTCCAAAGGCTACTGTAATGCTTTTTACAAAACTTCTTACAAATCTTCTGGATTCCTCCTGCGTCGGTTTTTGCTTAGTCGAAGTTCAGTTCCAGTGAAGCTCTAAAGGAGCCAACAGGATGGTTGGCGAAAAGTCAGCAATTTCGACTAAGCAAAAACCGACGCAGGAGGAATCCAGAAGTTTTGTAAGATGTAGATATGTTGTTGCTGAATCGAACATGCTGATGTTTAATGAATCATTTTGTTGGCTTCTTCTGAAGATCTTGATAGATATTGTAGAAATATCGGAGACCCCACACTGCAGGTTATTTTTACAAAATGTGACAAATTGCAGTGGAAGCAGTACTTTTTATGAAAATAGTGCATTTTCTGATTCAATTATTTTTATACTTAATCCGGCAGTTTTCCAATTCCAATTGGGGAACCACTTCCGAAAAATCTACATTATCGACTTTATGTAAAATATTTAACTAACCAATGCAGTTTTCGAAAGAATTTTGGGATATCTGTTGATCTTATGCATGTGACTAATGACAATCTGCGTACTTGTGATAAGAAGATGAACACTGCTCTTATTCTGTGAGATTATTAATTATTAATTAAAAAATGATGGTTTTTATTTTGAAGGTAGATTTTAGTCATTTAGTGAATAATAATAAATCTGACAAATACTAAGTGAACTTCCTAAAAAACACAACGTGAAACTTACTCCTGATCACACTAATTTTATAATTATTTGAAACTAGAATAAAGTCGATTTTCTTGAAAGCAATGGTAAAATTTCTCAAGACAATACTAAAAACTTGGGAATAGCAATCTTAGGTTTAAGCAACGCTTAAAAGTTATATTCGAAAGAACGAATTTCTCCCTGAAAATGCTTTAATCACAATGATTAAGGTTCTGCCTGAATGTAAGCACCAAAAATAGAATACAAGATTTATATATGGCCTAAGAAGGTATGATCACGTGAACATATTTTTATACAAAATTATTAAAAACAAAGATCCACTCAGAGAAATATTAGTATTTCATTATAATGTGCAGTATGAACCATAGGAACAAATTGTCTTTTTTATTTATTTGATGATTTATTAAAGTGTTGAGATTTTTAAATCTAAATTAAAAAAAATTCACTTTATATACAACAAACTACACTGTCCTTGATAATCATATTGCATGTAATCTAATTTTTATGAATTAGTTCAAATTAGTCTCTGTCTCTGTAACTCTACAACCCAGGGTATTTAGGTCTGCTGTTAGGTTGTCTCGCCAACGCAATCTAGGTCTTCCCAACGGTCTTCTACCATCCGGTACTTCTTCCCACACTAATTTAATTAGTCGTTGGTCGTTTTGCTTTCTGACATGACCTGCCCATCTCTGTCTTTCCGACTTGATTATTTTGACGATGTCTGGGTGATTGTATATTTCTTCAAATTCCCTGTTCGTTCGAACGCGATACTGTTGAGTGACATCATTTTTGGTTGGTCCGTATGTGCTCCTTAAAATTCTCCTCTCTGCAATTCTTAGTAGGTTCTCATTTTGTTTTGTCAATGTCCATGTCTCACATGCGTATGTCATAATCGGTCTTATAATTGCGTGGTATAGGTATTTCTTGGTGTTTCGAGATACATTTTTCGATCTCATTACACTTCGCAATGCAAAACAACAACGATTGGCACTCTGTATTCTATTATTAATTTCCTTCGTAATGTTGTTGTCTGAGATGATGGTCGCTCCCAAATATTTAAACTCGTGGACCCTCTCAAAGTTGTATTGGTCCATAGAGACATTTTGGCCTATTCTGTCTCTGCGCTCTGTTCTTGTGGTTACCATGTACTTTGTTTTGTCTTTATTAATTGCTTGGCAGCATTTTCTAGTGTGACGAAATCCTCTTTAACATTGATAGCTGAGTTACCCACTATATCTATGTCGTCTGCGTACGACAGCATTAGACCGGGTCCCTGGCTTCTAAATAGCAGTGTTTCTGTATTTTCGTACTATGCTTTCTAGAGCGATGTTGGGAAGTGAAGGTACTTCTCGATCCCTCTATACAGGCCTTTGATTGATTGGATTGATTAATTTTTTTGGTATTCCCAATTCTGCCATAGCACCCCACAATTCTAGTCCCATTATACTATCATATGCCTGTTTGAAATCAATAAAGAGTTGGTGTAGTATTTTATTATATTCCCAGCATTTCTCCATTAATTGTCTGCTTGTGAAAATATGGGCTAATGTTGAACGATTTTTCCGAAACCGGCACTGGTGTCGCCTATTTGGCATTCGACGTAGTAAGTCACTTTTTCCAGCATAATGAGGGAGATAACTTTATAGTCTGTATTTATAAGAGATATAGTTGTTTGAGCACCTCATTTTATTTCCTTGGGTATAATCACACTTTCCTCCAGCTTGATGGTATTTGTTCTTTTGTCCATATTTCACTGATTAATTTGTGCAAGGCTAGTAGCAAAGCCCTACGCCCATTTTTTAGACATTCTGCCGGGATGGTATCTTTTCCAGGTGCTTTGTTGTTTTTTAACTTGAGGGTTGCTTTTCAACTTCATCTATTATTGGTGCTTCCACTAAGAGTTCTGCAGTGTAGTAGGTAAGTTTCTCAGTTGTATGATTTGGCTGAATATTTAACAGATTGTCAAAATATTTATTCCAGGTATCCACTATTTCTTTTTCGCTTGTTACAAGTTTTCCGTGATCATTTTGGATAAGTGTTCGGAGTCTGTAACTTTTCTTTATTTTATTAATTTCCTGGAAAATTTGTTCTCGTCATGTTATTGTACTTATGTATCTCCATTTCCTCAATAAGTCTCTGTTCGTGGGCCCGCTTCTTATTCCTTATAGTTGTTCTTGCTTTAGTTCTAGCTTGTCGGTACTGCTGTGCATTTGCATGTTCAAATTAGTGACTATTATTTAACAAGATTATTGTATCCTAAAATTATATTTTAAAAGTATATGAATACAATTTTTTGTTTCAATTTTAATGATTAATCTACAGTGTGCTTAAGCTAGACGACGATAGCAGAAGGCACCGGATTTTTTTTGATTAAATGTAAATTATTTTCACTTGTTATTAATAAAGTCATTTTGTTATTATATTTATAATTATTATTATTATTAAATATTTATCAATAATTATTTCATCCACGGGATATTGTACAACCGGCCGAATATACCTTTAAAAGCAAATAAATTTAAGCCACGGTCAAACAACAAAAATAACTATGAGGCGTATTCGGCAGAGCGGATAATTCCGCTCTTCCAACGGAAAATTCCCGTAAAAATAAAGCCCAGTTTTAGATACAACAAAAATGGAATTTAAGGACCGCGTGACGCGAATCTCCAGCAAATTTACTTTAAAGCAGTTATCCCGACAGGATAGAATTTACGGCTCTCAAATGTGTCGAATTTAATGCGAGCAGTTCTGAAAACTGGAAAATAATAGAGTTAAGGGTTTTAGTTTTCGAACGGAAGGAAGGAAAATATATTTTGATGCTTAGTGGTTCGCACCGAATGGATTTGCGGACCTTTCTGCTTTTGTTCGTGGATTTTTCTTAAGCATTTTTGTTTTCAAGAAAATCTTCATAATGGAGTACTACACAAACGTTGATTTTGACAACTATATATATGGTGCCAATGGTGCAATACCTTTATAGCGTTTATTATTATTATTTTTTACTAAACTTCAAGAAAAAGTTACGCAACGACATGGAAAAATTATGATAAAAGATTATTAGAAAAACTTTGTCCCCAGCAGTTTTTTTATCAAACTTACTGGGCCAAAATAAAAAAAAATCCAAAAAAAGTTGGGTGCTGTGAAACAGTTGTTTTGTATCCACATTTTTGAATTACAGTCGACACTCTAAACAGCAAAATTGAAGGGACCGCTTTTTTCAGTTATAAAGATTTATAGGCACTTGAAAAATAACATTTTATATAAATATTTAAGAATTACATTTAAGGTTTCAAATAATTAGGCTTGTATTTTCACCATTTCTTCGAGAGGGGCTGCTTCCCCATGATACACAAAAAATTTCTCTAGCAACTTAACTGAATATAGGGCGTGTTGAATGGTTGATGGCGGTCCCAGATCAACTTCTTCATCTACTTCTTCCTCTTGGTGCTCTTCCGCGCCCTTTCTTGCTTGTTGTAATATGTCTTTCTCTGTCAAGTCTGCTGTTGTAGGCAAATCCTGATCTATCACCATAAAATTTAATCTCATCTAATCTAAAATCTCACTACTAAACGTAATTGTCGTTTGAAACTGCTTTATCCACTCGCTTAGTGGCTGATCATCTTCCAAGTCCTGTTTGCATTCTGTCTCGGTAATAAGTCCTGCATGACGATAGGAGTGTTGAATTGGTTCTGCTGTCACCTATTTAGATTTACTAATAAAGTTGATGGCATCTATCTCATTTCCATTAAAATGTTTTTCCTGTATCGACTCTTAAGACTTTTTATTACACTCTGATCCATCGGCTGTAATACACCTGTTGTTTTGGCTGGAAGAAATGCCAATTCAATATTCCGTAGATTTGGAATATGGGGGGGATGTGCAGGGCAGTTATCTAAGAGAAGTAATATTTTCCTCCACTGGAATTCTGAGAAGGTAAAAGACTATTAATTACAAGTCGGCCTTACTTTATTACCCTTTTTTCTTTTGGTATAGAGAGTGAGAAATTCGTTATTAATTATATAGCTTTGTATGCAGACTTAATAGTAAAACAAATTTTGTTCGTAATGCAGAGTTTTACGTTATACAGTTTCGCTATAGGGAGTTTTCAAGTTTTTATGAAACTAGCTGATTCATTCATGCTTAAATGCATCCAATACGATAAGATAAAAGGGAATACTGTCTTCCATTTAGGATTGAGTGATTCGTGAAGCAATTGAAGCTCCTTCCCGGTAGCATATGCACAGATGCTAGCGTGGCTTGACACCAGGTTGTTGAAATTTGTTGGAAAAACCGCATATTTACAACAGCTAACTGTGCGAAAAAGTATTTTCATGGTGTAGGTATTTACAAACAATAAATATGTTGTTTTGATATTAAAAAAGTTTTGTTTTTCATATAACTTTAAGGCAAATTAACAAACTAAAAACAACAATTAATATTAGGTTAATGAGAAGATGGGTGCAAGCGTTAGGATTCTCATCAAGAAAATTGCTGGACACAAAGTGGGTAACTACAATTTTGATTTGCTTTTAACAATAACAAAATATATTTAATAGTGATAAATTACAAAATATTTTATCTCGCTTTTTTATTAGTTTTATTGATTAACAATTTTTTATACTAATAACCTATTTTGTCAACAACCTCACTACGAAAGCCCACTGATTTTAACACTCTAGTATATAATTCTGCTAGTATTTGTAAACGTAATAATTTTTCAGAAATTCACGCGCACACACGCTTCCATCTGTAAATATGCTCTTCGGCAGGTATTCATGGCGAGTGAAAATAAATCATCAAATCAGCTTCACATTGCTCTTTAAAGAAGTCAGCTGCACGTCTGGCAAAACGCCAACGAGGCAGAGTCAACACCCGGTGGAAGTGAAATCCAAAGGGTCTGCACCTATATGAATAAATATCTCCATTAAAAAGAAATTATAATAAAAAGAATTTCTATAGATTGCCCCTGCCTGCCTTGCGATATTATACCTGCAATTATTCTGCGCATCGTTGCCTGGATTATTTCGTATGACCTTAGAAGACAAACTTATCCGATTTCTTAGGTCGTCGATATCCTGTATTGGGGTGGTGTAAACTAATTCTTTTAGATATCACCAAACTGAACAATCCAGTAGCGACATGGATATATTTCCTAGCAAGTGACGTAATTCTTCTTGTAGAAAACGAAAATAGGACTCAGCCGTTGTTCTAGAAGTTAGAAAACGCGGCCCAATTGAATGGTCACCCTACAAGTCCTAACCAAACTGCACACTCTGTACGTGATATGGATATTTCCTGGAACTTGGTTGCCTTCCAATGAACTTTTCGTTATCGATCGGTATTAAAACAATTTTTTTCGTGACTTATAAAAAAAGCAATGAAACAATACCTTAAGAATAAAGCATAAAATAAATGTTGGTACAAAATGCAGCTGTTTGCTATGCTCCATATTTTCTTTTTTTATTTGGAAAACGTAAGTTTTATGGGAAAAAAATTAAATAAAACGTATAATAAATATACTGAAGCAATATTTTATTGTTCCATTTTCATTTTTAAGAGAAAACATAAATAGGATATTTTTTAGTCATATTTGTAGCTCGCTATCCCCCTAACGGTTGGCTTTCATCCCTAGCTACGCATTTGTTTTGAAATACCCCGTATACATAACAAAATATCAATAACATACCGAATTTGCTGACAAATAAATATTCGGACGCATTTAAAAATTTTACTTTAAATCGAACATTAATAAGAAGTAACATCACATTTTGCGGCAATAACAGCTTTTATGCGTTTTGGCATGGAATCTACCAGTCTTGCAATATTCAGGGGTGAAAGTGTTCCAAATTTCGGTGATTTTTGCCTTTAATCCAGCATTGAGGATTGAGGATTGTTACTCGAAGTCTTTTTCATCCGATGCCATAAAGTTTCAATAATATTCAAGTCGGGGCTACTTGATGGCCACGATAAAACTTTCATATCATATTCCCCAAACCACTTGTTTGTTGTTTTCGCAGTATGGCAGGATGCACCGTCTTGTTGAAATATAAAATTTTCATTTCCAGAAGTTCATTCTATTGATGGAATCAAACTTTTTGATAAAATTTGTTGGTATTTTTCATAACACCCCGGGGAAATTTTACTGTGCGCTTTAGACAATCTTTGTGAAAGGCTTCTGATTTTGTACGAATCACCTTTTTTCGAAAATCGCCTACACACACATCAAATTTTGATTCGTCGCTGAAGATAACGTTACTCCACGTTTCCGTTGACCAGAATATTTTAGATTTTGCCCAATCAAAACGTTTTTTCTTCTGAATAGACGTTAATAATGGTTTTTCCTTTGCCTTTAACAAAAGTAGATCATAGAATGTCAATAATTTTTATATTGAAACAGGAAAAATTGTAAACTTACCTTATAAAAACTCAAACCAGCCTTATGCGTCCATTATGTACAACATTCCCTGGAGACGTTTAAGTTTGCCACGTGATTCTATTGGACTTGAATTTGTCGTAAGATGCTTCGTCTGCTAGTTTTACAAATCTTGACCATAATACGACGATCTCTTTCAGTGATTTTACGGGGTCGGCCTGAACTTTTACCACGAACGCTAACACTAGCTGTCTCTCCATACTTTTTTATAATATCCCCGACTGTTAATTTTGCAATACTCAAGTCATTTGAAATTTTTTGCATTGAATTTCTCGTACTTTTTAGATTGTTGCAACCCCACGCGTCATTTTCTTATCAACTATTATACAAACTTGAAAGATACAACCCAATGCATGGGTAGCATTCATTTCTTGGTTCGCGTCCGAACATTTATTTGTCAGCAAATTTCGTATGTTTTCGTTATTTTGCTATGTAATTCATGCGAAATAAAAAATAATTCATTGCGATAGCACTTTCTGTGCTATCTTAATGTGGGTAAATTTATTATTCAATCGACAAAGCAAAAACAAATTAAATAGATACAAAAATGTCTTTTTCATCATTTTTTACATCGTTCGAACATTTAGGTGTTAGGGCTCGTATAAGGTTGGAATCGACTAACCTAAACTGCCCTAACTGTAACAACTTTTGTCTAGCTCTCCTCTCCAGGATAATAATAGTCTTGATTTAGTTAACACTAATTTACGTGTTATTAAAAAGCTTATTAGGAACAGCATTTTTAATCTATCGCATCTCGGGTACTGTAAAATTTTCTGTGTACTTCTATCAAGCAAATCAATAAACACGAAATTAAATAATCTTGTAGAGTTTTTTGTATAGAGTGTTTAAGACAAGGATATGGGGATTGACTAAATTAGAAACTTAATTTAGAAAAAAATCACAAAATTTAAAAAATTTCCATTGATTCCGAGGATATATGAAAAAACAAAATTTTTCGATTGAAATATCTCCGAAAACATCCGATCGCTCCCAAATCCGTGCGGTAAAATCCCGAAAATGTCCAAAATGGCTCGAATTCGTGGGAAGTAAAAAAAAGAGTTTTGATTACATTTTCAATGGTTTGCTATAGTAGAAGAGAGATCTTGGTATTTGGTAAGACTCGATAAACATGATGAAGAAGAAATAACAGATGGGGAAAACAAAAATACCACAGAAAATTCAAAAGTAAATAAGAAGAGAGTGTCAAGAAGAAAGAGAAAATGCTACCATAACTAATGGAATGGCGACGCACGGAGTAGTTGATGTTGTGGGCAGTGCCGATATTAATAAGTCTTTTTCATGTAAAGAACTTTTGGAAGATATTAAAGCTGTGATTGAGTGCACAAACTGCTATCAGTATCAGTGTTACCACGGGAAATGTGAAAACTTTGATCTGAGAAGGTTCACATGAAAAAAATACTACTACTAAAGTGAGGTTATGGTCGAGGTAAACAAACACGACCGCACGAGAAAAAGGAGCCGCACCGATGAAGTTTATGTCGATGCAGGTTTGTTAGATATGATAAATGCTAAGATAGAACTGTATTGTTATTATTTATTTATTTTAAATAGTGATCGGTATCGCGTGGAACGTCCGAGTCAAGGTTGTAGGAATAAAAGACTCTGAATACAACTGTGATTTTGACGAAATTAGGAAAACAATTGTTAAACAAAACAACATACAGCACCAAGAAGCTGATTTTAAATTGAAGGTTCTGCATAAAACAAACGTGTTTTAACATCATTTTCGAAGTAGACCCGAAAACGTACAATTTTTTAACCGCAATGGAAAAAATAAACATAGGACGGAACCGTTGTCCAGTGTACAGTGACTACGAAATATTAAAGCGTTTTAAGTGTAAGATGCGGGCATCTTAGCAAGGAATGTAAGGAAAAAGTTACGTGCGAAGTGCATGATCTAAAAATCTGTGCCAGTAAAGTAAATAAGTGCATAAACTCTGTTACATCAAATGTAAAATACGGTCTAAGACTAAATACCGATCATGTAGGTTGGGATGTGAATAAGTGTAATGTGTATAAACGGTTTGACCAGATGCAGAGGCATTGTCTACTTTAATAAATAATGATAATAATAATAATTTTATTCGCGTATTAATAATCAATGAAAAGGACACGGTTCAGATGAACAAAATAAGATATTTTGACCCTCCGTTTTTAAACCTAACCCTATGAAGAAGGTAACAACGCTAGGCAGGAAAAATACACATATAAAAAAATAAATACCCAGTACGATCTGTGCAAATAGAGCGACTTAAACTTTGGAAATAGTTTATAGTAGACACTACTTCAATATTTAATGATAATAATACGTCACGCAGGTGTGTGGAAAAGGTATTGTTTAGCAATTTAAGACACTGATCCAATGCATTATATGTTTTAGCCATGTCATATGTAAAGGATTTTTCAAAAATTTCAGAGGTGTGACGTGGAGGGGTGAGCAGGCCTTTAAATATTAAATGTAAATTGTGAACGTCCGTGCGAAAACTGATTTTTTTGAAAAGATAGCGTGGAATCTTCAATATTATAATTTTGTGATAAAGATTACATGTATGGAGATATCGTTGATTTTTCATATTAAGCCATCGGACTTCCTTCATTTTATGACTGACAGGCCTGCAGCATTTAATGCTAAAAAAGGTATTTCTAGATTTTTTGAATCCGTTCTGAGGTAGCCACTGTCAGACACGGGCCATAGACGACATAGACGACATCACAGTGGTTAAAAGAAGATAAAAGTATCGAATCATACGGGACCTTGTTTAATGATTGATTTAAAACATTTTTAGAACCATACAAACATTTTAAGTGAGCGATGGATTTTTTAATATATTGTGTAACGTGACCATTAAATCTTAGCTTACTGCCGAGCCCAAGGTTTTTGCTTCCGTTTTCAGAGGAATGCACACATTCGATATTTTTATTTCAGTTAGTTGAGATAATCGATCAACATCCCGGGGCCTATCAAAGAACATTGCTATAGATCTTTTTGGATTTAGATGGAGTGAATGTTCTAGGGACACCCTGTTAATGATTTCTAGATCAATATTTATGATTTGGCAGCTTTCCCAAATTTTATCTCCCGAAAATGATAAATGTGTATCATCTGCATACATTTGGGTTTTGCAATGTAGTATAAAACTATGACACGCGGACGTATATATAAAGTATAAAGTTGGCCCCAGAATGGAGCCTTGAAGCACCCCAGATATTATAGCACGGCAGTCTGATTGCTGTCCATTTAGAACCACTTTGTGTGTACGACCTTGTAAGTAGTTTCCCATAAATTCGACATCAGCAAAGTATGGTGATTCAAGGTATCAGACGCCTTAGAGTAATCCAACATGACCGAGATGGTACATTTGGCTTCGTCAATTGTGCGGAATAAATTATCAGTGACGTTTAGGAGAGCAGTTGCTCAACTGTGCCCCTTCCTGAAGCCAGACTGAGTTTCAGGAAGAATACTATTTTTCACCAAATGATCAATCAGTTGCGTTTTAATGACATTTTAATAGGGCGTAATTCACTATAACTTGTGGGACTTTTAGTTTTGGAAAGAGCTACCATATGTGCGATTTTCCACGCGGAAGGAAAAACTGAATTATTGATGCAAAAATTAACGATGTGGCAGATGTATTTAAGAATAAATGGACAACAAAAGATTAGAAAACTCACATACAAACCATCTGCTCCGACTGCACTGGACTTACTTAATGTTGCATAGAAATTTCGACAAATCAGTCTCTGTGATAGGACAAAATTTCAGCTTTGAAGCAATCAAGACAATTGGGTTATGATAATAGTCCGATATGATATCCGTACTAGAGGTGGGTGACACCGGGATTGAATTATTTCGTTAACGTTACGGAGTTGAGGTGGAATATTTCATTTTTCCTTTGTGCTAATAATATTAAGATTTTTTAAAGATCTTTTTTTTCTTTTTAATTGTCATACTTATAAAATTTCCGAGACTTTTGTATTGTTCAAAATCAACCACATTTTTAGTTCTTTTACATTTAATTTTAGCTTTATTTCGGGTTTTTATAAGTAGTTTAATGTTGTCTGTTATCCACGATTTATATGGTTCAATCAATCAAATTTGATAAAGGCACGGTGTTGCCGAAACAGCTGTCATTTAAATATATTTATGTGAAAAACTGAACAACGTTTGTTCTTATTTAACTATTTTAAATGGATTTTCATCAAGTAAAAGTCACTTCAGTGCAAAAATAACGGTTTTTAAAGGTGCGTATAGATCCAATAACCTGTGAACATTATCATTGAAAAAGGTTACCTTATCGTCAATATTATTAATATCATATATGTTTCGAAACGGAAGCGACTGTAATTGGTCATACAAGAGAGTGAGATTAACATTCTTTAGATCCCTAAAAGTACGGGGTGGAGCTTGCAAATGCTGTAATAAATGCTTGTAAAGTTAACTCAGCAGAAACGAGTTCGTGATCCGATATATCAATCGACACTGCACCCGTTCCCACAACGGAGCAGTCCCCAGAAAGAATTATATGATCAATTAGTGTAAGTGTTGTATTAGAAATACGCGTAGGCACGTCAATCACTTGAACCAAACCGAAAGTCTCCAAAATACCGTGTATGCTGAAACGACGGGGTTGTTTGGATTGAAAAGATCTAAATTAAAATCTCCAACACAGATCAATTTATCTGTTTGTGGTAAGACATGGATTAATATGTTCTCAAATTCGTTAAGAAATCTGAATTAAATTTAGGAGGTTTATAAACACAGCCGATAGATATAATTTCCTTATTGACTTCAGTTTTAAGCCATAAACAATCTAAAGTATCATAATATGCTAGTGTTTCGCAAGGTATGTTTGTTTTTATGTAAACTGCCACACCTCCACGTCTATCCACCAACACTCCACAGTTCTATATATTTTGTAATTTTCTATATGCACTAAATCACACATATGCGGTTTAAGGCAATTGTCACTAATACCAATTATTTTCCGTGCCGTAAGTGATCCGATATTTATATGACAAATTCTAAAATTACCTGCTGCGCTTGCCATAACTTATAACTAAATCTATAAAGTAAATATCCCACTTACCAAAAGATAAAATAAAAGACTCTAGGTCGAAAGCTAAATTACCCCGAATACATAACAACATCCTAAGTTTAAAGCAGCAAAATTCAAGCCCAGTGAATAGAAACCGTACTTACACAATTACATTAAAAATTCGCACTATACACCAATTTCCGCCACCAACTTATGCCAATGATCCTCCGATCTAACCACCATTTTCCGATTGTTATGCAATATGAATACATTCACATTGTAAGTCCACGCTGATTCACCAAAATGTTACCGCACGATGTTAAATAACTTTCGAGTGTTTACTGTCAACATTTGGGTAATAAGGAACTTGGTTTCTTTGAGTTTTTTCTTAGCGAAGAAGATTTGGTCGCGGAATAGGCCGTGCCTTTTTGCTGCCGTTTTTTGAACCTAAACGAAAACACTGCCTAACATCCTTTTTTTCAATATTAATACTTATTTTAGAGTTTATAAAATTTATAACTTCGTTGTAAAGGTCATTTTCATCTTCCTTGACACCATGAATGAGTATTTGAAAATTGTAGTCACGCCCCTGCGCAGTGTCGTTGTTTATCTAATATTTATGCTATGCAGTTCCTCCATAATTATGGTTTTGAATTCATTCAACTCACCAGAAAATTCTTCAATTCTATTAGCACTACCCATTGACGTTTTAGGACGATTGTTTATACCCTCAATTTCCTTCATCATATCAAAAAACATTTCTTGCAGTTTGTCAACGCGATTACCGAGTTCTCTGAAACTCTTTCTGTCGCTCTTCACCATATTTATCACTCGGGGCAATCGGATCGGGGCAATCGGAATGTACCCAATATTTCGTTGAACTACTATCGAAAATGTTTCTGTGTGCCTTCTAAAACTTGTAATTTTATAATTTTAAGGAGGTATAATTTGCACAACCGTTAAGACGTTATATAACGGATATATCATCCGTTCGCTTGTTGAACTCCGACTGGAATCCTGCAGACGTTTCGCCAAAATCTCACTTGGCATCTTCATTGCTTGCGCTCCGAAAACACTTCGAACACTCGGAGCGCGAGCATTGAAGATGCCAACTGAGATTTTGGCGAAACGTCTGCAGGATTCCAGTCGGAGTTCAACATGCGAACGGATGATATCCGTGAATCAATACATGAAAAAAAATATATATATATATATATATATATATATATATATATATATATATATATATATATATATATATATATATATATATATATATATATATATATATATATATAGGATAATTAATAATAATAATAATATTTCTTTAAGAGCTAGGAATGCTACATGCAAAAACAATTGTTTACAAAGTGTTACAAAATGCATGAACAAACGAAACCAACAAACAACATAACTATAACCAGAAATCAACATATAGGCAAAATTAAGATGAAACAGTGATTTTTACTTAACATCTAGGCATCACATCTTCCCTCAACATAGTTCTGAAGTTATTGAAATTATCACAATTTTCCAAGGTATTTGGCAGTTTACTATTTTCGGAGAGACCCTAATGTAGAATAGAATTTGTCATTTGTCATATAGTAACTATGCGAGCTGTTAAAATATTTTACTTTATCGCAGATTTAATCATAACAATATTTGCATCATAACTAATTGCTTGTTTAACTATCATGACATTAACAACATTTGACATTAGGTTTACAGGAGTGTCCCTGTTACACTTTAAGATCGATCTTAATGCTCTATTTTGAATTACTTGAAACTCATTTATCTTATAGTTCGGTAAGTTATACAGGAATGTGGAGCAAAATTTGAGATGAGGTGTCGCAACGCTGTTATTTAAAAGGTATTTGGTGTATATATTCTACACATAAATCCTACTTTTTGTGAAAATTTTCTCATTACATAATCAGCATGCGGTCGTAGCGTTAGTTCTGAGCCTAACATGACTCCAAGGTATTTAATTTTATTTTCGTGTATTAGCATGTCATCATTTATGTCAATCTTTATGTTTTCTAACAGTACTCAATTTTTGTTTTTTCCCAAAAATACAAAATTTAGACTTTGACTTGTTAATATTAAGTTTGTGTTTACATAATCATTCATATATTCGGTTCAAATCACTGTTAATACTACGTTTCCTCTGATCTCTGTCACTGCCAACTATATATAACTTTGTATAATTCGATTTTGCTATCGTTAATTGCCTTAACTATGTCATTAATATACAATAGGAATAATAGAGGCCCCAGTACAGTTCCTTGTGGCACTCCATACCTTGTATCGACAGTATTAGACACAATATTTTTAAATCTAAATTTTTGGGTTCTGTTATACAAATAAGATCTGAACCAATTTAAAACTGAACCTCGTATGCCTAGCTTTTCAATTTTTCTTAACAACGTAAACCTATCAATAGTTTCGAAAGTTCTCCTAATATCCAAGAACACAGCCAAAATAAGATTATTAATATCAACGGTTTTAAGGAAATTGTCAAATATATTAACTATCACAGACTCACACGAATGTTGATGACGGAAACCAGACTGAATGGACACTAAAATGTCATTGTTATCGCAAAATACAAGCAGTTTCTCTTTGACGACCATTTCCAATATTTTTTCATAAACCGGAACAGTGTTTATCGGTCTAAATTCTCCATGCTGATTTGTGCCTTGAACCTTTGGAACTGGAATCACAGTTGATATCTTCCACTCGTGCGGAAACTCTGTATGGGTAGGAGTGGCTACTATGATATTTTCCAAGTCATCGAATTGTGGGATACTGGGATACAATATTTCAGCAGGGACAGTTGTATTCTTTTCAGAGAGAAGAAATTTTAACTTTTTCTAATTGAACTTTCGAGTTATACTTGTTTTGATCGAGTACCCCCTGAAAATAATACAATACAATTTGATTTTAAACTCTTTTAAATTCATTCCAACTATCCACTGTTTTGTCGTAAACCGCTATGCTATGGATAGTTGGAATGAAATGCAAAATTTATAGACTACTTCTACTTTGCAGGTTACTTTGATAGAGTGATATTACTGGGACTAATATTATAATGGGGGACTTCAATTATGACCTTGTATACACACACGTATGACATTGTATACTCAAATGGCCTTTCACAAATTATTAAATCTCCAATTAGAATCACTGACAGGAGTCAAACCTTAATTGACTTTATTGTTACCAATGACAGATATCTGAAATGTGAAGTTCATTTAACTCCTAAAATTAGTGATCACTGTTTGTTATCGGTTAAACTGGTACTACTCACGAATTAATAGTTAATAGATGTTGGAAGAATTACAGTACCGACTACCTTCAGAATACACTGATGAAATCTGTTTACAATAATGATACCGCGGATGTCAATATCTTGGCAAATAATTTTTCAAATATTATTAGTTCTGTCCTCGATACAATGTGCCCTATGACAAAAATTACCATTAATCAGAGATACGCAGATAACAAATGGATTACAGTTGACATTAAGGAACTAATGAAAAAATGCGACAAACTTTATCGCAAAGCGGTTTACGACAAAACAGTGGATAGTTGGAATGATTTTAAAAGAGTTAGAAATCAAATTGTGTAGTCGATCAAAACAAGAATAACTCCAAAGTTCAATGCAAAAACTGAAGAATTTAGACCGATAAACACTGTTCCGGTTTATAAAAAAAATATTGGAAATGGTCGTCAAAGAGAAACTGCTTGCATTCTACCATAACAATGACAGTTTAATATCCAATCAGTCTGGTTTGCGTGCGTGTGAGTCTGTGATAGTTAATATATGAGACAATTTCCTCAAAGCCGTTGATAGTAATAATCTTATTTTCATAGGTTTACGTTGTTATAAAAAACGGAAACATACAAGGTTTAGTTTTGGTTAAAACCCAAAAAGTTAGATTTAAAAGAGTGTGTCTGATATTGTCGATACAATGTATGGAGTGCCGCAAGGAATTGTACTGGCCTCTATTATTCCTATTGTATATTAATGACATAGTTAAGGTAATTAGCGATAGCAAAATCGAATTATACAATGTTATATATAGTTGGCAGTGACAGAGATCAGATGAAACGTAGTATTAACAGTGATTTGAACCGAATATATGAATGGCTACGTAAACACAAACAACTCAAAGTCTAAATTTTGTATTTTTCGAAAAAAACAAAAATTGAGTACTGTTAACATACAAATTGAAATAAATAATGACCTGCTAGTACACGGAAATAAAATTAAGTACCTTGGAGTCATGTTAGACTCAGAACTAACGCTACGACCGCATACTGATTATGTAATGAGAAAATTATCACAAAAAGTAGGATTTTATGTAGAATATGTACACCAAATACCTTTTAAATAACAGCATTGCTACACCTCATCTCATATTTTGCTCCACACTCCTGTATAACTACCGTACCGAACTATAAGATCAATGAGTTTCAAGTAATTCAAAATAGAGCATTAAGATCGATTTTAAAGTGTAACAGGTACACTCCTGTACACCTAATGTTGTTAATATCATGACGGTTATTTATGTTGCAAAGATTTTTATGATTACATCTGTGATAAAGTAAAGCTTGCATAGTTACTATATGAGAAACCGCAATGATTTTATTTTAGTAGATAGGTATTGCTTTAACCAAATGACAAATTCTATTCTGTGTAAAGGTCTCTCCGAAAATAATAATACTAAATACCTTGAAAAATTGTGATCATTTCAATAACTTTAAAACTATGTTGAGGGAACATCTAGATTTTAAGTAAAAATCATGCATTTTGTAACACTTTGTAAACAATTGTTTTTGTATGTAGCGCCCCAAGCTAATAAAGAAATATTATTATTATTATTATTGTTATTATTATTATTATTGTTGCTGTTGTTTGCAAGTGGGCCAAGCAATTTAGACCCGCGAACAGCAGAAAAATGAAAAAAAAGGCCGACTCAACATATACGGAAGTTATGACGGGTGAAAAAGGACAATGGCCTTCCATTGAAAGTCAAAAGTACTCGATTACCATTGTCTCAATTAAAAAACAATAAGTTTAAAGCATTATCATTTTCATCATTAGTTTTGAATGCAACATTGATGTTTTCGTTTATACTAAAAAAAAGAAAAATATTTTGTTTTCTTATATTCCGAGTTAAATAAATAAATGATTTATTTAAGTGTTAAGAAAACGATCTTGAAAATTTTGCACCAATTTTTAACTCTAGTGCGTTTGCTTCACTCTTGATTCCAGTTTCCCAAATTTGCTTAATTTTTTACTCGGCTCTTGTTGTTCGCTGGATTTGCAACTTTTCCGTGTCGGAATTGCCCCAAAATTCGAAGCATCCTGTCGTTTCCATTGCGATATTTTGTATAGACGTGAACTCTGTTAAGTACATCGCCGGATTTAAAGAGAATAATTTCGGAAATTCGTCTCGAAAGTTTCCCGAAAGGGCCATTAAATTTTCTTATTTAATGCTACATTATTTACTAAACGGGTAGTAAATTTAAATGCAAAACTATTATCTAGATTCTATAGACATCGTAACGAATTGTAGGTGTTTAGCATGAATGCGAATTATTAGACCGTCCAAAGATTAAACCAAATGTTATTATTGCAATATTTTGGGTAAGAATATAAAATAAATGAGAAAAATGTGCTAATCCTAAGGACCACTTTAGCCCACAAAATGAAATGACCACTTTCCGTAGAAAAAAGGAACTTCCAATCTAATTAACCGTTGGCTTACATATATCCTTTAACGGACATTCATATAGGGATAAAGAGGATAATCATTTTAAACCGGCAGCTTTATTGAGCTGTAGATTTAATTTTTACAAAGAGGGTAAATTGGCGAATACTTGAAACGCGTTAGCAAAAATTGTGGAGGTTTGTAAATTTTTTTTTTATGGAGTAATGGATAGATAGATAGATACTTATTTCGCTTTTCGATACTGCATATAAAACATATATGGGTATATTAAGCACGTCACATCACATTACAATACAGTGTTTAAACAATACATTTCAAAAATACATGTAAAAAAAATCATCTACTGAGTAGCCACACCTATCAGTTAAAAAGATCTTAATTCTTTTCCTAAACACAGATAAACTATCAGCTTCTTCGAAGCATTTATTTAAATTTAAAGCTCAGTTATATACTTTCAAGCCAAAATACCTCGAGTTTTGTTGCCGATATGCAGTCTACAGAATGGAACGTCCAAGTAATCTCTTTGCTGTGTCATGTTCGTGCAAGTCCTATTCCATCTTATCGTGTTACTTTTGACGTATATTAAAACCGAATAAATATATAATGACGAAAGTGTCATGATCTGAAGTTCCCTAAATAAATCCCTACATGAATGCTTACTAGTTACAAGCATCATGTAACGAATAGCACGTTTTTGTGCTAAGAAGACCCGGTGTGCACGAGTGGCTAGACCCCAATAGATTATACCCTAACCTATCACTGATTGGAACAGCCCATAGTACACCAGCTTTGTCGTCGATGTGATGATTCCACGTAAGTTTGTTGTCAATGTGCAGACCGAGAAACTTAATAGCTTCCACCTATAGAACGTCCGTCTAATTTGAGAAGAATACTGCAATCAACGCTGGTATTTTTTGTGACTATTTCCATAGCTATTGACTTTACTTAATTGTAGTCCGTGACTCGTGAGCCTTGGTTCTGCGGCCCCTTTTAGATTAGCTCTGCTTTTATCTGTAACAAAAATTCTTGTGTCATCTGCATACAGTTCAAATAATGCATCTGTATTATCCTGAGGAAGATCGTTAATGAAACAATTAAAGAGGAGCGGTGATAGGCAGGATCTTTGCGGGGTACCTCTGCCTACATATTGAGGGCTCGATTTTTGAACCGTCGATCACAACCTGCTGTACTCTCTCGGAGAGGTAAGATTTAACCCATAAGTTTGCTGGACCTATATTTTCCAGTTTTTTTAAGAGCAGGCCGTGATAGACAGTGTCGAATGCGCGGCTCAAATCAAAAAATAAGCCTAGTGTGGCTGTTTTTTTTATTAAGGCTGTCGTAGATATGCCCCAGATCATAGTCCAGAGCTGAACTTGTGGAGCGGTTGGCTCTGAGCCTTACAAATCAAAGAATATTTTTCAAGGAACTTTATAATTTTTTTCCTTTGAGTTGACCTTTTATTTTCGCGCTGTGTATACAACACCCCCACCATACCCAACCTTGGTTAAGCCGCCAGAAAAGACAGACTTGCTTGAGCGACCGTAGTGCGATCCACGAAAAAACAAGCTCTCTTCTGTGACCCGTTCGGGAGAACCCCGGCGCTGTATTGTGGTCTTTACCACCCCCCAACCCTCCAGACAATACCTATAAGAAGACCCGGCCGGGCAGACGATGACGCGGGAAACCATCAAAGGTGGGTGATTAACGGTTTCCAGATGATTTCTTAGGGCATACTTTTCAAATTACTTCTTTTATCTCTATTGTTGTAGTAGGGTAGAGAAACATAAAGCTTGAGTGTATTTGGATATCGGGCGTTAGATTTTGAGGCTACTTGCTATTGTTAGCAAAATCAGCAAAATATTTATTAAAAGTTTCACAGCCTTGAAGTGTTTCACCAAAAAAGGTTATGTTAGTTATAGAAGTTACTTTTATGGTTGCTATTTTCCCTTACTATTGCCCAACTTTCCCAACTTATGTTATCAGATTTCATTAACCTTAAATTGTGGTGAGTTCTCTTTGCGTGTTTAAGTTTTTTGCTGTAATAGGATTTAAGTTCTTTGTATTTTTTATTATATTATAACCAGTTTTTTTTGCTGTACGAGACTTTTGATTTTTCGTCGCCGGATTGAATATCGTAGAGCAAATTATTCCAATTTGTGTTGGATACTAAACCTATAAAAAAAATTACATTATTTTCGCTAAACGTTCTGAAAAGGCCTTCTGTACTATTATTATGACAGAACCCCTCAAAAATGAAGAGCTGAAACGTGTGGTCAGAGACACATGTGTCTACAACCAAGCTTTTTAGTCCGGTAAAGTCGACGAAAATATTGTTAATGCACGTTCTAGAATGATAAGTTATTCTAGTGGACTCTACTATAGAAGCAACTAAATTATATTCAAGAAGTATTTTAGTTTGTGTGGTTTTCAAGCAAGTTGACGTTAATGTCGCCGCAAAAAAGGTGCTTATTTTTTGGTTCGTATACAGCTTCTAATATTATTGAGAGTTTCTCTACAAATGCTTCGAAGTCTCTCTTTGGAGATCGGTATACAGAGAAAATTGTGATACATTCCTTGTTAAGGTCTAATTTTATTGAACACATTTCAAAAGTTTTTTCTTAAGAGTTATTAAATGGAATTTTTGAAAAATTTAAACTTTCTCGACCCTCGATACAGACTTCCCCTCCCCTGCAACTAGTTCTCGAGAATTAACTAAGAACCTTATACTCTAAAAGTTTAAGAAAATTAATGATAAGTGATATACCAGACACCTCGCTTTTTTTGAAAATATCAACAAAACTCTTTAAAAAAACAAGCTTATTAGAGTGACGGCAACATTGCACACTCAAGACTACCCAAAATATATGCTTATTTTTAACAACTGTATATATTTTAATTTAACTTTAATATATTGTTGTGTTGGTTGTGAGAACATATTTGTTCAGCTATGGCGTTAATGGGTGCATGTAGAAAATTCAAAGGAAAATTAAGGAAAGGAAACATTTTTCAGTCTGTTATGAACTTTCTAGACGAACTTATCATTTTTGATATATTTTTCCTTTCGGTCTAAAGTGAAATTTAAGGATCTTAATGTATCTATTAGTGTCTCCCAATTTTTATTATTTTATTTATTAACGTTGTTCCACTGCAAACATACTGTGATGGTGAAACATGGCGAAAACACACTGGGTTTGCTGTGGAATTAAAAATCCATGTTTGAGAATTTTTTAATGTTGTTGTTCCGATACAGAATAATAATGCTGAATAATAGTAACAATAGCAAATAAAAATAACGGTCTTAAAATTTGTAAATTTTTGTATTATTCTAATTACATTATATTAGCAATAAAATGTTTTTCCATTGTAAATATATTATGACGAAGAAACATGGCGGAAACAAAATTTAACACTACAAAAGGGTCATTTTGGTCATTTTTTATTGTAATTGTGATACAGAATAACAATGGATAATAATAATAATCATAATTATAGTGAATAAAACAATTTAAGAAGAGAGAGTTTATTACATCATTCGGAAAAAATGTATTTAAAAATTAGATTTTTTATAAAACGGTTTTATTAATTGTCTAACGGTCCCCCGTTTGCTTGTTTCATGTAGATTTCCGTCTACCTGTATAAAAACTAGACAGTAAATAGTTTAATTAATACCAACCTAATATATAAGTTTTTTTTAAATACTACATGCCGTAAAGCTATAGAAATGGGGTGTATCCATTTGGAAAGAATTACTGTTAAGAATTTTTTCATTTAAATTTGTAATTTTACTTTTTAATTACATTGTATTTATTTACTTTTATATCATTGGTATTGTAAGTTTTTTTGATACTTTTTACAGATCTTGAGATAAGGTGTCATCCTGGTGACCCTATGCGCGGAATCACATAATATATATTTGGTGTCAAAATTCCTTTATGGTCATGGCTATATATTTCACGGCTAAAATTTCATTTAAATATGTGTCCTAAAACATATTATTACTATAAAATAATAAGTGTTTGGTTGGTACCATAAATTGCTTTTGATGGATAGTGTTGCTTTTATTAATAAAAACAATTTTAGTAGAATAAAATAAAAGCAAATATTTTCTTTACAGTTAAAACATTTTTGAACTTTAAAACATAAATAAATAGAGATAAAATCTCAATGAACACAATCATAAATATTTATGTTTTGCGCGATGTCCTAATGACTTATTAATAAATATTATTTCATTATGTTGTCATTATAGAGAATGCAAAAGATTATTTTATGTATGAGTCACTAGGTTAACATTTCCGGACGTCTTTACCATTTTTTGTATAATCGTGTGTAAATGTAAAAAATCGTACACATTCACCATGCCAAATAGATGTCTCACTAGACGCTCTCGACAAATAAATTGACGCGAGGATGCTCTTGTAGGACAAAATTTTCCGCCGTCATATTTGCATACCTTCCTACATTCGTCATGAAAATTTTCCTCAAAATTATTTTGTGCAGTCACGTGCAAGTAATTTCCCAGATACTGCAACGTCGGTAAGTTTGAGGATTTTCTGTTATAACGTATTTCTCTCTATTTTGTAGGAAATGTACCTCCGGGAGGGACGAAATTCCTCTTGGAACGTTTGAAAAATTATTCACTGTTTCAATATCAAATGTATAAACAATAAATTGGGAGTTATTGAACATTCGGCATTTTCACTTTCATTAAGATTATGATTTTGATTTATAATTATGGGAATTGGGTTTTAGTTCTAAAAGGCAAATCCAAAGCTTTCTTTCTTACTCATTATTAATCCAACCAGAAGTGGAAGATTTTACCATGCAAGTTGATGGAACGCATGTTAAAGGGAATATGAAAGATGGTTTGCAAGAACAATGTTGTAACAAAAAGATATTAGTTTCCCTTAATATCCTAGTGACTTGCAATGTAAGAATAAAATGATCAAAATCTGTTCTTCTATGACCTGAGACTGTGAAATGAGGATTGGAAACACTATAGCCCGACGATCCAAGGCCTTACATGCAAATTATATGCATTCGAAGGACCAGTGTATATTTACTACTGTATATTTACTAAAATATTGCTCTTTAAAATATATCAAGGCGCAATGGAGACGATGACGATTTTAATTAACAAGGTAGATGATTATCATTTATTAACAAAAATAACCAAGCCAAAGCCAAAACCAAAGAAATAACGAAAATATAACAAAAATTAATGAAACAGGAACAAACTGTTGATTAACTGGATCGACATTGAACCTAACAGCTAACGAGAACTACTTTCTGGAGTTCTATATAACAAAAACGGAATGATTTTTGTTGCTCGATCGGCGCTGGAGTTATGCAGTCGTTACTTACCTATTAATAAAATCCAAAGGCGATAATTCTAGTAATATTTAAGATAGTTGAATACTTAAATAAAAAAGAAATATTTTTTAGTTACATTTTGTTTATTCTTTTGTTTTCTCACGTTTCTTAAATTGCTGTTGTTGAAAAGTTGAAATTAAAGAAAGGGTAAAGTCTGTTCATAGATATAAGAAAGTGACTAACTGATACGAATTAAGGAAATACCCGAGCAAGCTGTAAGAATGAAACATGGCCGAACAGGTCCGTACTTTGCTTAGAATTTGATTATCTGGGGTTTTGTTAGGAAAGATACTAAACAATATTTATTTATTTATGTATGTATTTATGTTTAAATCTAAAATAAAATTACAAATTAGTATCACTATAGCTATCATCGCCTGTTCTAATTATTATTTGTTCTATATTATTTGCAATATGGATATACGATTGTTCTGCTTTTCTATATGTTTAACAGAATTTGCCCAACTTTGTTTAGGGATATTAAAAACTGCGGTTTCTATAAGTTTGAGGACATTGGAATTAATACGGGGAAAAACATTGTTACGACGAACGGCAAATTTCAGTTGGTGCCAAAAATGTTCAATAGAATTAAATATACAGTGGTAAGGTGGAAGCCTTAAAACGGTAAGCCCTAGATTTTTTTGCATAATTATCATAGACGTATTCATTTTGTAGGTTCAAGCTTTGTAGAACCTCAATTTTTGGTATAGTCTTCGTGAAAATAAATGTCGTTATTATACATGTAGTTGTGTATTGTTGCTTTTGTGTCACATGAGGAAGGGGTTTTAGTCAACCGTCTACTGTGAATATTTTTCGCAGACAGAGAAAGTCCATTTGGAATCCAACCATCGTTATAGCCAGCATGCAAAATAGTTATTCTTTTACCTCTTTTTGATGGCGCGTTTATTTTACACTTATCAGTTGAGTCAACCCAACCCTTTTTCTTCATAAGTGTCGAACCAGGTTTCATCCAAGTAAATAATTGGCCTTTGTTGTTCTCTGTAAATCCCTTTTTTTTTTCTAGATATTCCAGTCGTCATTTCCGAATAATAAAAGACTACATTAAAACTTGCCTTTTGTCAATTTTTTTAAATCTATAATCGATGTGTTGTATACATTTCCATAAGGTAGTTCTGCCACATTTAACAACGGTTTCATTTTTTTCAATCCTCCTAATTAGGATATCTAATGTAGGTACGCTTTGTTCCTTCTATAACTGGTAAATTTTATGTCGTATTATATCTTGATCACTTTTATCTACACTCTAAAAAATGTCAGCATCGCTTCTTTTTTTCGTCGCTGAAATGGGATTATTCACAATTTTCCATACAGTTGATGTTGGAATTTTCGTCAATGTGGCCGTTTCTTCTAAAGCTGCTTGCTGCCACCACGTTCAATGAGAGTCAAATAAACATTGTTTATAACTGCCTTAGTCTCAATAGAATAGCGTTTTCTACATTTGGGCGGGAGCATCTCCTGAGATACACTAGACTCGCACATATTTTGCATAATTCGCACACGATTCAACACACGCTGTATTACACACGAAATAAGAATGATTACTAATAAATTTAAACTAAGCAGTATACCAAACCAAAGAATATTAAACACACGTAGGTATACAATTATTTTCTATTACGGACCACAATTTTACCTGAATTTAAATTCCGAAACTTTATTTAATAATCTTGTTGCATTGTATGTCAATGACCACCCTTGGATAATCCCATTTATAATAGCATTTATTGTTAAAGAAACTTACGAACACAGGATATTTTTAGAAATATTAAACACTTTTAAGATTAATGTACAGTCTGTCCAAGATAAAAACAAAATAAATTTGCAAAATTTAAAATCACTTGCTAAAATATCCCAAAAAAAAAAATCCGATTTCGTTTTTATATCTTCTGACGTTAAGAAAGCTTTGAGAGATTTTAAGTACGACATTTTGTTTTTTTTTGCCATTTTTGAGTTCTATAAGAAAGATTTGAGAGATTTTAAGTACGATATTTCAATTTTTTTTAGATTTCGCTGACACGAAACGTCGCACCTAAAATCTCTCAAGGCTATCATGTAGAGCACAAAAACTGGCAACGTCAAAATGACCTTTATTTTTCAAAATCTCTTTAGGTAACACAAAAAAAAACAATAAAAACGAAATCGGCAAATTTTGGGTTTTTGCCAGTATCTTCGGCGTATCTTCTGAAGGGATGGAAATTTTTTAGTTTTCTGAACAGCCCTTTATTAACCTTTAAGTTTGCAAACTTTTCCAACAATCTTCGAATCTCTTATGGTTTCTAATGTCCCCATGATAGTTGGACACACTCTATGATACTTGGAACAACTTAGAAGAGAAAATGGAAACCTGAAAACAATAAGGAGGCTGGAGCGTGTTAAATGAGAAATGAATATTTTTATTTCATTTCTAATTAATTTATTATTATTATTATTTGGTTCTTATTAAGTTAATGTGTTTTCAATTACTATTCGTCTGTGTGTCTATTTGCTCTTTTCTTTATGTCTCCTTTTCTCTTTTCTCTTTTGATTGTAAATTTTTAAATCTTCGCAATAACAAAGTTAGCATTTTTTCATAGTTGTTTATATATTTATATTTATAATCTCATCCTATAAGGATCATGTGCTAGTTTAATTAATAAATAAACTACTACTCTATTCCATTTTGCACAACTTTCCATGGAGAATATACACCGCAGTTGCTAACAACTAGAAATAGCACCGAGCAATTTTGTAGTGTAGGTGCAATTTTGTGAGGCTTTCAGCTGAATAAATCATTGGATTAAATCAGACGTGACTCAAGGGTTTCTACTAGGAAAGATCACAGGTCAGGGCTAGAAATCCAATAGCCATGTACCGATTTGGGTTGCGGAAACTGTCATTTTACAACTTCTGTTTCGTTTCCCACCGATCCGGACATTTCCTGGATATTACCGAATAGGTTTGCGGATGTTTTCGGAAAAGTTTGCCAATATTTGGAGTTAAATTTAGACAGTCATTTTGATTGAAAATTTCCGAATTCAGGTGGAAAAAAACTTGAACTGAGGTGGCTTTTACTTGATGAAAATCCATTTAACAAAATAAACAAGAACTACAAGTTCAGATTTTCACGAAATTATATATTTTCACATTCAAAATTTCTCCGTGCCTCCAGCTACTCCTAAAGAGAAAATAAGTTTATTAACATCGCCAGTAAGTGATGTCAAGAAAATAACTGATTTCTTTAATTTAACAAGTACGAATAGTGTTTAAAGAAGTACAGAGTCCTTAAAAAAATTATATGAAAACCAAAAAGGGAAATCCGGAAGGAAAAGACAGAAGAAAAGAAAACAACAAACAACGTTCGTTTATATTTATAGGCAATTCTGCTTTTACTAAATCTATAAGATCTAAATCGTCTTCCACAAAATTTGGTTGATGGTCAAGGAATTCTAGACAGTTGGTCGCAACAAATTTCTTATCTTTAATTATTATCACCTGATTAAACAACGAAAAAATATTTTCAAACGCAGGACACGCATAACCGTAAACTGTGGTTGAGTAGAAGAAAAGTGGCCAATTGTGGAGACGCAACGAACCATGCTTGACGGCAAATTAACGGTCTCTTAAGGTTCGTGCAAAGAAAAATACGCAGCGCCGCTTCAGCGTTAAGTGTTCCATAAATATGTTCGAACAATCGGACATAACTGTTGTGATCTGAATGTTTCTTTAAAAAAAAAAGTATATTCTGTCTCAATCTTAATCGTGTTGACTTTCGACCGTCCCCAATAAAACTTTAACGATATTATTACCTATTTTTATTGGGTAAAGCCATTAACAAAAAATTTATTCTTACTTGAGTGACAAGGCATGGGTGGGCCAACCTGCTTACTTACAAAAACGTCAATATTGTCGATAAGGGATATTATTTATAGTGGAGAACTAAAAAAAAGGAATAAACGTAATGATTTTCAAACTTACCTTGTAGGCAATGGTAATCAGGACCTAATAACAAGGAAAATATATTGTCTTAAGCGAAGTTGTTCCTACCTTGGATACACTTACAAAGAAACTAGGAGAAAATGAAACCAATATAAATAAATATAACCCGTGTCAATTGGTGGTCAAACGACAAGTAGTAATGGAATCACACAGAGTACTTGGAGATTTAATTGACTTCAGGAATTTAGCTTGATGAAACATGGTTCGATACACACGATACTGTATGAAAGAATGGGTTGATTCCACTCAAAACTGTAAGACCAAAGCACCTTCAAATAAAGGAAAACACGTCACCATAATACACGCTGGATCAGAACTGCTTGCGGATTTTTGCAAAGAATATTAAGTATTCTAGCTTGGATTATCGTGAGGATACAAGAGCCGAACTTTTTGAAAATTTGTTTCAAAACAATCCTTTAAAAAGTATTTCCAATGATAGTGTTATTGTCATGGATAACGCAAGCTACCACAGCCGTCTGCTACGCAAAGCACCATCAAGTGCAAAAATTGAAATCCAGGAATAATTGCTAGAAAATGATATTTATTTTGAATTGAGTTACAAAAAAGCGCAATTTTTAGAAGTCACAAAAAATAGGCTAAGTATACTGATTTCCTATATATCATTGTTTGTTTAACCCCGTAGAACATTTGTACCAAGTAAAATCAAAGGTCAGAACAGAAAATATTACTCCTACTTTTAGTCCCAATGTTACAAATTTGATAAAAACTCCAATTGAGAGCTGCAAAAATTCGGCACAGCACATTAGAAAAATTGAGGACTTCTACATTTCTATACAAAACATAAATCCTGATAGTGAAACAGATTTAGGTTTAGACATTTGGAATAAAATTATAAATATTTGTAGATATTCCTAAAAATGAATTTATTGTGTGTATTTAATGTAATTGTTTTTAGTGTAATTTAATAAGATAATACTCACCTAAATAAACAAAAAAAATTAATACCAAAACCTTTCAGAGTCCGTCCCTGATGTTCTGTCCACTAATACCTACCGGACCAGACTTTGAATGCCATAGGCAGATAACTTCTATAATTGTGGGCAAAATCCAGCACCATGAAGATTGAGACTATTCCCCTCCACAATAATTCCCCCTTCGAATTAAAAACCACGTGCACAAATTAACTTAAATTTTTCCGATGTGCGCTAGCTCGAACATACTCGAAGATTCAAAATTTCTCCGTGCCAACCCGAACACACCCGAACATTCACGACAATTTAAATTTTTCGGGGAAAAGTTGCTTAGAACCGGCTCTACTACACTACTTCTGCGTATTGTCATTGCACATTTAAATAATGTTCTCACTAAGCTTATGCTCCAATGTAACTTTGAATAAACATTAGTATGACATTTTATCGAGGTTAGATAGAAGAAGGATAACACATTTCCTCTTTTTTTTTAGTTGAAGATTCTTTATTTTACCCTGTGGTGTAATGTCTGTGTCAAACGGTTATTTATGATAAATAAATAAAAGGTAAATAAAGCGATACACTTTTTGATAATTAACAGAAAAATTACCTAATTTAATTTATACAAACAATTAAAAATACTGAAATAAGCAGTGAAGGGCTAAAATATGATTTAACTGAGGTGACTTTTACTTGATGAAAATCCATTTTTCAAAAAAAAGGAACTAAAAGTTCAGATTTTCACGGAATTATATATTTTGACATGACAATTGTTTCGACAACACCGTGTCTTTATCAAATATAATATTTACAAACTACCTGCTGCTATATATACTGCAAAATGACAATAAGACCTTAGTTAATGTTGTTGTGAGAATTTAAGTTCAAGAAAGAGGTGTATTTAAAAGTAATTTATTATCATTACATTTGAATGTCTCATTTTGTTGATCTCCATGGCTTCTAATAAATTTAATTTTCTATATCTTGTGACTGTATGCAAAAATATCAAAATTGTCGTCAAAAATGTGCTTCTCTGTGTTTAAGTGTGTAGCATAATTAGAATCTAGACTATTGTTTTTAAACGCTCTTTTATGTTCGTTAATGCGTTTCTTGAAGAATCTACCTGTTTGTCCAGTATAAATGTTATTACAAGATCCGCATTTCAACTTGTATACATCTGATTTTTGAGATTTTGGATATTTGGTTTTATTGTTTTTTCTAAATTTTCCTATTGTGTTGTTAGTTCTGAAAGCTATTTTTAAATCACATTTTGAAAAATGTTTTGAAACTTTTTCACTGACTTCTCCTACTTTAAGCCCTAGTGTTCTTTAATAAGACTATACCCACCTTAATAATCAAATTAAATAATTACCAAAACCTATAAGAGTGGCTTCCTAATTTTCTCTCCTTAAATACCTACCCTATCCGTGTTTTAATGAAAATTGCGGCAAAAGCATGATGAAGATTAAGACATGCAACCGTATGTCATTGTATTCAAAAATCCCGCCATTTTATTTTTTGAATCGGATTCGTTGTTTTTCATAGAAACAAGAATAATAATTATTAACGCATTTATCGAATAGAAGGAAGGTTCGAGACAGCTTTTCTGTTTATACCGTGCATCTGCGCATACAGCTTACTTATTCCGTATGTCAGCTGAATAATGCGGTGGACAATAAATCTTCTTAACCATTATGCCGATTTATCGACCATCTCCGAAAAATGTTTGGAGAATTTGTTTTGCTAGTTCGGACTTGGCAAATTCAACTTTACTAGCTCCATTTGTTCTGTCCAATCGGGATAAAAAGTTCCAGTTGGGAAGCGCCTTAAAATGATGGATAACTAACAATGCAATATCGGTGTTTAATCTCTAGCCTGTAATATTAACCTAGTTACTCGTAACGGAACGGATGGATTGTGTTTATTTGGCAAATTATCTCTGGTTAGTTATCTTTTATTTCCAATGTTTAACTAATTAGTCTAGAGAGTTAAGTATAGTTTTCTGGAATAGTGTAAAAATTATGATAACTGAAAGTCAACAGAATATCTCTTAAAATGGGGTTAATTTTTATTAGAATTGTCTTGATATCAGAAACAGTATTTTTTAAATTTCATATGGTCGACCAAAACCCGACAACCAACCACCATTGTAGTATTTTTATTTTACAATAAGCATAATAATAATAACTGGGGAATATTAGTTCCTGTTTTATACATAATGGGTGTTTTTTTCGATCTATAGAACTTTAAGTTGGCATTATTGTTCAAGATGGCGACCGATTTAACAGCTGTCAAGTGATTTATTTTCAGTTTGGTTTGGCAATTCATCATGAATAGACTTACGCCTGAACAAGGCCTGCAAATAGTGCAATTTTATTTCGAAAATAATAATTCTGTGCGGAATATTATCGCGCACTACGTCCATTTTATCGTCGACAAAATCATCCATCAGAGCAGTTAATTCGATTAACCATGAAACGTTTTCGCACCACGTTTACTCTTATTGATAACTCGCATCCCCAGAGACGCCGTACGGTGCGTGCAGAAGAAGCTATTGCTGCTGTAAAGCGTAGTATTGAGGAAGACCCGAATGAGTCCATCCGCCATCGAGCACAGGAATTGGATCTGTGTCCATCCACTTTATGGAAGATTTTGCGTTTACGTGCTTACAAAATCCAACTCGTGCAAGGATTGAAGCCAAACGTTCATCAAGTAAGGGGTAGATTCGTCGAATGGGCCCAAAACGAGATTGCCGTTGTTCCCGATTTTCATAAGCGAATTTTGTTTAGCGGTGAAGCGCACTTCTGGTTGAATGGCTACGTCAACAAACAAAACTGCCGCATTTGGAGCGAAGCTAATCCTCAAGTGTATGTCGAAACACCGTTATATCCAGAAAAGCTGACTGTTTGGTGCGCTTTATGGGCTGGTGGAATCATTGGTCCGTACTTCTTCAAAAACGATGATGGCCAGAACGTTACAGTCAATGGTGATCGGTATAGAGCTATGATTACTAACTCATTCATTCCTGAATTGAATAACCATGATGTCCAGGAGATGTGGTTTCAACAAGACGGCGCAATATGTCACACGGCTCGTGCAGCAATCGATTTATTGAAAGACACGTTTGGTGACCGCCTACTTTCAAGTTTTGGACCTATGAATTGGCCTCCAAGATCTTGTGATGTAACACACCGCTAGACTACTTTCTGTGGGGATAAGCCACAAACACTTGATCATTTGGAAGACAACATTCGCCGTGTTATTGCCGATATACGGCCACAAATGTTCGAAAAGGTCATCGAAAATTGAACGTCCAGATTGGACTACATCCGCGCCAGCCGTGGCGGTCATATGCCAGAAATCATATTTCGGATAAATAAAATTCATGTCAATCGAATAATCTATCGTTGTTTTATTGCAACTTAAAGTTCTATACATCGAAAAAAACACCCCTTAGAAAGCAGAGCATGGCAATTAGGTTTTTTTTTAAATTTCTTTTCTTTGTTTCTTCTAAAATATGTATGCTTTGTACTATGGACTGTACTTTCAACGGCACTTCCGAGTGTATATGCGAGATGTAACAGAAAATAATATCTTTCCAATTTTGCAATTTGAAACCCCAAAAACAAATAATGGACACTTACATAAAAGAAAAAAACATTGTGTAACAATTTTTATTAAAAGTATAATTACTTAGAGCTGTTGCTATCCACAGAGGCGAAGTCTAGCAAAGTGCTGTCCATACTCAACCTCAACTCTAGGTTTCCGAAACAGTTCATAAATTGTGTTAATTAGAACTCAACTATCAGATTTCAAAAATAATATATCAAATATCATGGCCATCTTTTGGTCTTTTATTAATTTTCTTCTTTTTCTTGGTAGAATTGACATAGAAAATATTGTTCTCATTTTAAAATTATAAATCGCGAAAATTAGTAAATAAATAGCGACTTTTATTCAAGAGAATTCTCATTCAAAATATGCTGTTGCTAGCGAAGTCTAGCGTGGTACTGTTTATACTCAACCTCCACGAATTTAAACCGTTCAAAAATTGTAATTATTTTTTTAATTTAAACACAGATAATCTACTACAACAAAATTACAATTTAAAATTTATTAACAATGCATATAAATTAAGACAGAAGATACTTAACTTAATTGAAGCTTACTCAGTGAAAACTCGTTCAATGTTTATTTAAGTTTATTTCCACTAAAAAAATTTAAAGTGTGTTATACAGAGTAATCTTCTCCAACAAATCTTATGCTGCGGTAGCTAGATCTTGAAGCAAAGCAATGAGTTGCAGACAGATCTAAAATAATTTTAAGTTTAATTGACCAGAATAGCCTATACTTCATAAATAAACATTTGCCGTCTTTTACTTTATAGGTTATAGATTCAAATTTAACAGGACTTTTGCATTTTCAAAATTTTATTAATTTGTGTCAAGCAAAGGCTATATAAGAACTCGTAATAGTTAAATAGTGAAAGCACAAGAGATTCGCAGAAAAATTTCATAGTTTTTTTAAGCAAAAATAAATTGTCAAGACCTCTTTCGATTATTGAATTTTCACTGGCACGGTATAGTAATAGCTCCAGCTCCAGCATCGTTACGATATAAGGTTATTGGGGGTCTTTGAATGCGGGTACAGCAAAGCTATTTTTAATTTCCCTAGATCACTAAAATAATTATTTTATTATTATATCGCTTTGGACATATTGCACATCACATTTCCACTAGTATTTAAATGCAAAACTGAATCCTTAGATTAATGGCAAAACAGTGTCAAACATCAAATGTTTTTAGTTATGTCAACAGTTTCGTCACCTAAGAACATCGACTCTAACAAGCTTTTTGTAACTGTGCACCGAATGTTAACATTAACCTAAAATACGAGAAATGATGTTCTGCACTTATCTAGTTGTAGGAAAACGACGATCAGGCAGCAGAGAAAGCCGCGGTAAGTTAAAGGCTGGACCGTAACTATCGGCTTTGACCAATCAGCCTTTAAGATCTGCGATGCACAATATAAACACATGAGGGACCAAAATAACGCCAGTTTGCGTGAGCATTTAAAACTAAAATGGAGACTTTGACGAAATGTCTTCAAGATTTTCATCGCAGTTAACAGTTGAATGGAAAATACCCCAGGATAAGTTTTGGTAACCTTAATACATGTAAACGGTTAGGACTTAATTTTGACAAAATCATCATCCGGGTTAGTTTACAATTTTTTTGAAAAAATATTTTTTCAAAATATTGACTTTAAAAATAATATAGTTACTCATTAACCAATTTGACAATATAGATCCTAATGCTATTGGGATTAGACGAAAATCTTAACTTCAAATACTGTGAATACCTAATATCAAAAGTAAATAGTCAAAGTTATGTTCAAAGATAACTAAAATCAGTACTAAAAATGGCACATTTTGCAAAGGTTGACGCAAGGCTACGATTGGTCGAGTAGGATGTTTTTATTGCTCAAAAAAGTGGATACGTCCTCTTGCTGGTAAACCAAGAACTAATACTTCCAGACATAATTAAAAAGATATATATTTTAACTGAACTGCCTTTGCTTTTACAAATATGTATGGCAATTAGTTTTCTAATACTTTGCCAAATGAGATAAATAGGTGCAAAATCCTTGAAGCTTTTCAAAGTAATGCTAAAGACCTATTAGAAAAAAGTTTCTATGGTTCAGTTTATTTATAAATTATATCACAGGGCCAGTGGGATATTTTCGGTTTTTTCTATGGAATGGTATTAATGGTATTATGCAATGTATACAATGCAATACAATGTATGTATACAATGGAAATCATCGTATTGGAAGAATATCTTTCTGAGATGATAAAATATCTTCAGTGGTAGTTATTGATGAAGCAAATCATCACTCCCAGTAGTAAACTGCAGAAGAATTTAGGTATATAGTATGAAGAAACTTTAAACTTCCGTTTGATCACTTCATTGACATCACTAAAGAAAAACATAAAATTATAAAGTCAAGGAATTACAATTTTTCAGATGGCAAAGAATATTGTGATTTATAATAATTTAATATCTGCATCATGTATTTTTTGTAAGACGTTTAATAAAACTCTCTTTAAATAAAATTCGACAATTTTTACATGCATCCTAGGTCTTTGGCACACAATTGTTAGTGTTGATGAATGGATGACAACCCAACTAACCCATCAAATAAGAAGAAATAATTTTGCAATGAAATTAATTTTAAACAATGACACTGGCTAGTGGTTGGTATGGATGGGTTCGCCCTGTAATGAGCACTTATTTTCTCAAGTAAACTGTAATTCTCACAAATTACATTTGATTTCAAATATGACATATTCATTAATATTAGATTACTTCAGAATATTATTTAAAAAAATATATTTACAAAAATAACAACAAAATTAAAATAAACCAATGATTAATTCAAATTAAATTACAACAAAAAATGTTCAGATTTTCACAGTTTTTAATACTTTATGATAGTTGTTTGGGCAACATAGTGCCTTTATAAAAAAAATCTGAAAACACCGTAGGACCTTTTCTAAAAAACAATAAAACTAAGTTACGAAAAACTCAAAAATCCGGAGTCTACAAGTTGAAATATGGATCTTGTTCCGAAATTTATATCGGACAAACAGGTAAAACATTTAAGAAACGCATTGACGAACATAAAGGGGCGTATAAAAATATAAGTTCGGATTCTAACTATAATTTTGATATTTTACATAATCAGTCAAGAAGCAAAAAACTAAATTTATTGGAGATCAACCAATTGATATATTCCGATTTATTATTACTTAATGACCAATTGGATTTAAATGCGCCTCCGTTGTTAAATTTAATATTATCACCCTAGAACTGTAATTAAATAGTATATTATGCAACAAGTGCGGTAAACGGTATTTGACTCACGAGTTTATTTGACACGAGCGGAGCGAGTTTTTAATAAATCAGTGAGTTAAAAAGTTTACCATACTATACTTTTTCTACGACCGTTAGTTTTTGGGTACATTTTCGCAAAACAACACAAACATATTCACCGACATGACCGTCAGAATTGACAAACGTCAAAATTCAAAGCATGGGAAATATCTCCGAAAACATCCGATTTCTCCCAAATCAATGCGGTAAAATCCCGGAAATGTCCGCTGCGCTCGCTCGTGTCAAATAAACTCGTGAGTCAAATGCCTTTTACCGCACTTGTTGCATAATATATTTTTTCTACTCCCGTCTGTAAAATATATAATTATTCATAGCCATGTGGGAAGCGTCACTTTACCACGTCAGTTTCGTTTCCCATGATTCCGAGCCATTTCGGACATTTCCGAGATTTTACCGCACGGATTTGGGAGCGATCGGATGTTTTCGGAGATATTTCCCACGCTTTGAATTTTGACGTTTGTCAATTCTGATGGTCATGTCGGTGAATGTATTCGTGTTGTTTTGCGAAAATGTACGCAAAAATTAACGGTCGTAGAAAAAAATCTATTACTGCGTGTTTTTATATATAAGTGTCGGAATATAGTAATATTTTGTATTTGATAAAGCACGGTGTTGCCAATATAAAAAAGAATTTTTTTTTGAGGAAGGTACGGTGTTGCCGAACAGCTGCCATAAAGTATTAAAAATTGTGAAAATCTGAACATGTTTTGCTCTAATTTAATTTTTGTTATATGGGTTTTCATTCAAGTAAAAGCCATTTCAGTCCGATTAAAGGAATAGTTCTTTAAAGTTACGAGACGTTTTTAATTATAACTTTATATGTCACGTGCCAACTTTTGTTTACTGTGGATATAACTAAGTACAAATCGCCGGGTTAATACGCCGAACATCGAATGTGCTTACGTCGGATCTTACAAATGAAACCATAAAACGTATTAATCCGTCTCTGAACATGACGTCCAACAATTGCCGTGGGGGACTAAATAACGCGAGGGTGAATAGACTTCGCTGAACATAAAATACAAGCTGGGGAAAACAAAAAGCGACGGGGTTAGAATCGGATATTCGGATTTTTACGTGTGGGGGTTCGATTTTGCGAATTACGTGAAAAACTCATTGGGGTTCGCACAAATAATATCTTAAAGGAATATCAGCGAATTGATTGTATATCTAAAAAAATCTTTGCAGCGATCCGTTTAGTAAATTTATATCGGTAATGGCCGCGGAAATCGATAACGTCAACTGCACTTCTACCTCAACGAAAACTTTTAATAAAAGCAATAAAGACGGTCGAGAACTCTGCATGAAATTCAACCAAAATGAATTTTGTGCCAGTCAAGCGTTACTTTCGAAATAAGTAACGAATTTATTTGATATTTGCGTTTTGTCGACGATTGTGCAAGAGAAATTTCATTTCGTTTATCGATACAATTGGATTGTACGATAGCAAAGTAATCAATTTCATTTTTTTTAAAGCAGTTACTATTTAATTGCTTATGACTGTAGAAGTAGTTATATCAATTATTTCGAACGTGTTTGATCCTAGAGTAGGATCGGTTAGCCAAAATTTCATCTGGCATCTTCAGAGATTCGCATCCATGTCAGTTGGACGTGTCTGCAGATTAAGTGCGTTGGTTGGGATGAATACCAGCCCACATACTTCCATCTGTGAAGGACTACACAGAACAAAATATTACAGAATTCATTATCTGTGCAGGATCTTCCGTTTCAAAATCTTCTGCTTCTTTGTCGTGGTGACAAAGAATAATGAAATGAAATTGCCTTATATTTATTAAAATATAATTTTGAAAGCAAAGAGATCATTACATACGCTGCAGATTTTACACAGGATAACAAGAATTTTGTAATTTGGTATTTTTCATATTTTTCAAGTTGTAAGATTCACTTTTTCGAAAGTATCTACGCTCGTACAAAAATTGTATATCTCTATATAGGTCCTAAGGGATCGCCATTGGTACACAAACGATCACCGTCGAAAAAAAAATTTTTGTCTGTCCGTTCTCCGTTTTCGTCTTTTGGTTTTTCCTGAACCTGAGCTAAAAAATTGAAATTTGCTTCCTCGGTCCGACCCCGGCATCTTTTTTCGCGATTTTCGACTGTTTTTTGAACATTGTTGTGACACATGAAATTTCAAGCAATCCAGTTCATGTTTGGCACATACATGCAGCCTTGCCCCCTGATGGAAAAATGGGTTGCTGGGGGGCCGGGAAGTATAAAAAAAATAAAAATCGCGTTTGCAAGGGTATACAAAAATACCATTTTTCAAAAACCGTTTACAAAACCGAAAAAATTTTTGAATCAAAAGTTGCAGAGGATACGGCTCCATAAACTGTTATTCTTGACGATTTGTCAAAGAAAGATATACAGGGAGCGCCGCAAATTCAAAAAAACTGAACATGGGTCTAATTTAAAATCTGTGATTTCGATTTCAGTTTCCCTTACATGATGATTTTCGTCTGTCACGTACGCTGCTCGGGATATTTGAAAAAATCTATTTGAAAATCGCAATATTTCTCACTCAATCTAAACGCGATGGCGTCATTCACTATTACGGTGTACTATTACGGTCACTATTACTGGTTTCAGAAAAGAGGTATTTTCTCGAAAACTGTAGATCCTATTGGAAAAATTCATATACCGAGGAACGTGGGAGATCTAGGGCTATAACTATTACTTGCGGGATTTTTTGGAGTATCTACAGAGTGTGTCGATTATTTCTAAAAAAAAAACAAAGAGATCCTGAAAATTGCTGTTTTCGTGGGTAAATTATTAGCTGTAAATGAAAAATTATAAAACATGGGATAATTTGGTTTAAGCAGTGTCGAGAGAGAGTTTCAAGTTTCGTCTATCATACAGGGTGCGCCAGATATTTGAAAAAATATAACTGGGAACCGCTATTATTTGTAAACATTTTTGAATTTTCTAAAGTTATACAGGGTGTATGCACAATAAAATTACATCGATTTTGCGAAAGTTCCATAGTGGTCCGCAGGAGCACGATGGAAAAAGAATGCGTTCTTCTAAGACAAGTAACCGCGAAGCGGCTTCTTTTGAAAATAAAATACTGATTCGCGCTACTTGGGACGAACTTGTCGCGGCTGTGACAATTTTTCAAAAGCAATCTTGTTTCTATCACGCAACATTTTTGATTTAATTTTTGGGATGTCATATTTACCTTTTAAAAAAGGAATCCCTGAAAGTAAAATATAGTTGCTGTGCTGTTAAATTTCTTTTTAAAATGCCAAGATTTTTTAAAAATACTCCAGAAAGGTTAATGCTGTTCGGTTGTTTTGTTCTGTTGTCAAGAAATTTAGGTTAAATTACATCCCTGTTTCAGAAACAATACTACATTAATTTTAAAGTAAAACTCGATGCTCGGGAGCATGTTTTAATTACCTGTTTGGAAAATTTCCCGCCCTTCTGATGACAAATTTAGGGAAGGAATTTTTGTAGGTCCTCAAATATGCAGATTAATTGAAGATCAAATCTTTGTGAATACTACGAGAGAATCTGAAAATATTGCATGGGTTTCTGATGTTATAAAATGTTTTCTAGGGAACAACAAATATCCAAATTAAAAAGACATTGTAGAAAACATGTTAGAGAAATTTGGAAAAATAGCTTGCAATATGAGTATAAAACTACACTTGGACTACCTTGCCGAAAATTTTGGTGCCGTGAGGAGCAAGGTGAGAGGCTCCACTAAGTTATAAAAGAAATAGCACGCACATATTAAAAAGGGACATGAAATCCACTAAAGAAAGTTTTAGGGGTCACTAGGGGGAGATCTTCCAAAAATAACTATTGTATGAAACTTTTGTTATTTAATTTTGATTTTTTAATTAGGTTTTTGTTCTTGTTTAAATCTACCGAGATTATTATTTATTGTTTCTTGTAAAGTTGATAAAAAAACTTTACTTGATAGAGGAAAATGCGTATCAGATTTAAATTTAGGAGTCCTAAATTATGCAGAATCAAATGTCAGATCGAAATCAACTTTAAAAAATTATTGATTATTGATAAGTAAATAAATTGTAATAAAATATTATTACTTAAAAAAATCTTACTATTTGTATAAACTTCAATTTGTAAATTTTTGTCATCATGGTCCGGGTAGTCAAATGAACTATGGCGGTTGGAGTTTAGAGAAATACTAAGCTGTTGTACAGTGTTTTCTAGCAGGTTATCAGCTTCCTACATCCTTTCTTCTATATCAATTCAATTTCAAAAGGATCCTTTCAATATATATATATATATATATATATATATATATATATATATATATATATATATATATATATATATATATATATATATATATATATATATATATATATATATATATATATATATATATATATATATATATATATATATATATATATATAATGATAATTAATAATAATAATAATATTTCTTTAATAGCTAGGAATGCTACATACAAAAACAATTGTTTACAAAGTGTTACAAAATGCATGAACAAACGACGAAACCAACAAACAACATAACTATAACCAGAAATCAACGTATAGGCAAAATTAAGATGAAACAGTGATTTTTACTTAAAATCTAGGCATCACATCTTCCCTCAACATAGTTCTAAATTTATAGAAATTATCAGTTTACTATTTTCGGGGAGACCCTAATGTAGAATAGAATGATATCCCGGAATATAGTGTCATCATATATATATATATATATATATATATATATATATATATATATATATATATATATATATATATATATATATATATATATATAGATTGTGCAAATTCAGTCGAATTCAAAGCTGTATAGCTACTTTGGTTTTTGACATATTTTAAGATTTTTGGGTATAATGTTTCATAAAGTACTACAAACAGTAAATTAAATATAGCTAACGATTTAAATTTTGGTTGTAAATATTGTCGAAATAAAGCTAAACAATGTTTGCAATATTTTTTAGATTTGTGGTGTTTTGGGAGACATTTTATTGGCAACGAAACAAGAAACGCCTTTTTAATAAAAATACCACAGAAAATACGGATTCGTCTTAGTAAAAAAAATACAAAAACGTAAAAATAATATATTTGTTTATAAGATACTATTTGATAACACTGTTCGGCTGCAACCAATGACACAACTACTCGTGGTCGTGCCGTGCCGGACTCGCTCGAGTCTCGTCGGCTTCTCCTCCGTCTCGTCATCCGCCATCTTTTCAGCCTTGTTTTTGTTGGCGGTATACGGTATACGGCGACTTGGCGTGTATTTTGAGTATTTTGTTTGCTATGCTTACTGCTTTCAGTGCTTTCATTTCAGTTATTTTTTTGTGCTGTTATTATTACCAAAGAACTAATAATTCATGTAAGCAAAGCTTTATGGAAATATATAACATAAGATTTGATAAATTCAAAGCTGAACGAACCATTGTTGTGTAGTCTACCAATCATGCCTTGTTATTTATTATTTTGCTAGGTCAATGAGATAGCAAGATCAGACGGCAGCCGCAATTATGTAATTCAATATCTGCTTGGCTGAAAAGAGCTACTTTCACCAAAGAATGACAGAAAACCTGTCAAATATTAGTTAATCTTTTAGAGTTTAGTTCAAGACATGGTATCTTACTCTCTATTTAAGATACTCTAGGTTAGGTCGTTCTATTTTTGCTACATTATATACCTACAATTTTTTCATATATACAATAGAAAAAAATCAGATGTGTAAAAAATGTGTTTTATTAATGGTATCAATCGGCAGTCCTTCACTTTTACCATCAAAAGCAAAATTAAAGATATTGTGGACGTTAAAATTAGTAACATAGTATATACTTGACACGTCTTAAGGATGTCCCTTAGCTGAACCGGTATATCCGTAGGATATACGCTAGCTCCCGTCAGATATCGCGAGGACGTTTTACGGACGTGCTTGTGCTATTTGGGATGTCACACACAACTTGAGCAATTAGGAAATGACAATTCCGAAAACCAAACTGTATATCGCCGTGTGTACAATAAACGATATAATAACAAAAGTTATACCAGAATTGTGCGACATAGCAATAGAGATGATATTTCAGTAAAGTCAAGCACAAATTTATATTGTGATTCACAATTGCTACATAAACGTTTTGGTGAAAAAAAACCAAACTTTAATTTAAAGACTTTTAAATTCGTTCCATGCAAACTAATATCTCATAGTGCAGCTCCATTTACATTTTCATCTATTTTAAGAGACCGTAGGGGGACAAAAAATTTACGGTCGTCACGGTCAATAAGTTACTCTTCCAACGACGATAAAAGAAGTCCCCTTTCATAGTTTGATTTTATCAAAATCGATAGCCTTCTTCGTTACATTTGGTGTCCCAAGTGAATGGCAAATTGGAATTGTCTAGAGAGTTTAATGGATCAATTATGTTTACTATTATTATTATTTCACACATTCCGGTTCCAATGGCATTCTGAGCTTTCTCGCACGTTTTTCACTGCTCTTATTTTAACAGCAAGTTTCACCTTCTCTCAGTGAGCGCTCTGAGATTGAGCACTGATCAAGCTCGCTCCGCTTTTTCTTTTAACTTTAACATTTATTCGTTTAACAATTAAACAAGAAAATTAAAAAAATTTCAATATTTGTTTAGCTAGCAATAGCAATTCAAGCAAAGATTACCGCACTAGACTATCGAGCAAAAAAAATTGCCAAATTGCAATAAAGACAGGCGCAGCCCTTGATAATAACATCCAAGTTAGTTTTATATCGGGGCGAGGTATTAACCAACCTAGCAAATCAAAGACAATCGAGGCAATGCACGAAGAAGTTCATGGAGGCGAAGTCACATGAACCAGGGTCCTTTTGTGGGGCAACGCTAAAGAAATTGCAAAATCAGTCATCTAAAAATGGAACTATATAGAAACAGAGGTCATTAAACTCCTTAGAAACCCATCTAGCCAAACCGATTCCAGACTGGTTCACAGTCATGTAAGGGAGTTCTTGTAAAGTAAATTGCAAAGGCTTACCATCTAAGCTGACGGTAATTTCATTTGATGTAATGGGTGGTTTTTTATTTTATTTCAAACGCCGTGCGTTTTGGCTATAAGTAGCCATCTTCAGGTTGTAATTGACATATAAAAGCAGTAAAGAAGGTGATATAAATTACAGTGCGAGTAGTTAAGACATATGTCTTGACGTTTAAATAAAAAAATCGATAAAACCAAGGAAATTGAATACCTTTATGAACCGAGATAAAGCTTTATAACCACTGAAGGAGTCACAATAAGCAGCTAAGGAGTGCTTTGAATCGCAGTGACTGACAGGGTAAAAGAAGAGTTGTCTCAAGAGCATATAATTTTCCTTTTTCATTTTCACATTTTTTATAAGTCCAGAAAATCATTTGCAGCGATGTAGTTTTAAATTTTGTATTATTCAATCCTGAAACTTTATGGAGTTGACAAATGTAATAGCTCGCATTATCCATAACGCTTTGCTGAGGAATTTCCTCAGTGTCATACCAAGTCACATCATGATACATGATTGAAAGCTTCTCAGAGCGGCATTTATTTATCACTGGTATTGCTGAGATTGTATAAATGTTTGTATTTCGCCTACGATATTTCTAGCCCATTGTGGACAAAGCTGTACAAATTCTAGTTTCCACAGCTTATTGCGGTTGAATATTTTGTACCTCATTTTCACTCTAAGATCAAATTCGCTTACTTCTTTATTAATAGACACATTAATGCAGTCAGACGCTATGTGTATCCAGGCATAGAATGAAAGACAAATTCATCTTTTATTGGGCTAGCCAAAGAAGTGACTAAACCACCATGAATGAAAAATTCATTTTGAGACAATTAGAATCGACAAAACTACAAAGGAGCGGGTTTTAAAGAATGTTTGAGCTTTCGAAACAAATTTTCCCTTGCGATGGCTCCTTCTTTCACGGTAATGATAACACTGCTCCAACTTTTAATGTCTTATGGATATTTTAGGAATCTCAAAGAACGTTGGAACGCGACAATTTATTTCGTCAGAGACTGCGAAAAAAATTACATAACGACATGTTCTTCAGTTTAATGATTTACAAAATTTAATAACAAATTCTCAAGAGCTAAGGTTATTATTTCTACTGAAACCTTCCCGTGTGCTGCTTCACAATATCCTCTCGCTTAAATCAAAGCGGACACACTCGTGTCACGCCTTCCACCAATATTCACATTTTTCTTGAACTGTTTTTCAGAATATGTGAAAGTGGATATTTGGTCGTCTTGCAAGCGAAGTGTTAAATTAAAATTTATTCTATTAATGTTTTCATGGTTGTAGTCGATGTAGTTAAATTTTGGTATGAGAGAAAACGAATACAAATTGTTATTCTTGAATCAGATATGTTTAGAAGAACAAAATTTAGTGGGCATGGCTATTTATATAGGATATACTTAAATATCGTGTTTAAAAGTAAGAATAATTTTACAGAAAATCGAATACAACTTACACACCTTCGTTACAAAATGGCGGATATATTGATTAGGTGTTTCCGTAGCCCTTCCAACTTTCCTGTGATTGTACTGTACAGCTTATTTAATGTCGATTGGTCTCTCACTTACAATTTGAATGGTAATTACTTATTCCAGGGCGTTAACTAAAACATCTTGATATTTAACAAATTTTATTTCGTACATTTTTTAATACCTTTAAACCTCACCAGCAAGCAGAACCCTCTCGTCTACTTAAAAAAGACTCTACATCATTTATGGACCACATCCTTAAATCTGGTATCAGAGGTTCTTCAAAAAGCTCTGAAATTCCTAGTTTCTAATGACTTCCTAAGGTTCAGAATTACCCCTTCAACATATTGTTACCGCCACTGGTCCTCCAATCTATTCTCTAGCACAACATCTAGCTTGTATATTACAACCTCGGTGAGAGACAAGGCTAAAACAACATTAAATAGTACAACGAATAAAATTATGATCAGTTGCCGACCACAATCATGAAGCTGGACATCAAATCGTATTCGATCAAACTACAAAAATAAAATAAATAACTTCAAAAACCGAAATGATAATTAAAAATTGTCAATGTTCCTTGGTAATAATTGTCTGATCCAAAATTTACCGATTTTGACATAAAGTTATATAAAGCTTTTAGGGGATTTGGATTTGAACTTATGGCGAGTAAAGAAATAATTTGACAAGAGTGCAGTTTATTTCTAATTCTAATCTATTGATTATGTTGCACGGCACTTGCATGAACTAAAAACAGAAAAATCAAACAAAAATATTTATTTTTATGCTGATTTTTATATTTTTTAAAGAAAATCTTAGGTAAAATTAGCAATTTTAATTTACGTATCGTTCGATAAGTGTTGGCATTTTAGTCGTTATGCAGGGTTAATTTGAATGATTGCTTCAGGAATAATTACGTAACCAATAATTTTTAAAAGTTCAGTATTCGTTTAGTAGTATATTACGCAACAACTACGGCAAACAGCATTTGAGCATAGTTTAAAAAACGAGTGATTTAAAAACGTTACCTAACGTGTTGTATATTATGCTTTTTCTATGATCGTTAGTTTCTGGGTACATTTTCGCAAAACAACACGAATACATTCACTGACATGACCGTCAGAATTGACAAACGTCAAAATTCAAGCCGAGTGGTAATATTCCGGAAATGTCCGAAGGTGTCACGGCTCCATAGAAAACGAAATTGTCCATATAAAAAGTCACTTCCGCATGCTAGATCGATGTATAATTAGGTATTTTACAGAAGGGAGTTGAAAAAAGAAATTTATTTGTTTTTTTTTTACGAGATAGCCTTGGTCGCTATTGTCGGTTTAATAATGTATATTTTCAAGCCAGATATTCTTTACTACTCTACGTAGTTTTAACCGTCAAGAGAGTAGCCTAAAATTTTCGTGAAACGACACAGAGTGAACACCCGACCAATAGAAATCTATAAGAAGTGCACCTATCAGTCTAAGAAGATTAAAGCTTGCAGACCAACAACTGGACCAAAGCTGCTTTTTCGTCACCTAGTATTGGAATGGAGAACTTGGAACTTACAGCAATGCCATAAAAAGATAAATTTATTTTAAAATAGTGATATATTTATTTTACTCTTAAAAATGACCGATGCACATAAAGACGTAAACCAAAAAACAAGCTGTAAGAAATGAATGGTTCTTAACGAAACCCTTGACCTTTGAATAAATTGGTAACGTAATTATCCCACAGGGTGAAGCACTCTGTTCGACTACTCTTTTGATGATCGCGCGATGAATATGAATGAATCTTACAATATATTCATAACTAACTCAGTCTTCAACAAGATTGCTTTCGAAAAATCGACGGTGGGCGGGGCAAGTTCGTACCGCGAAGCACGAAGATTTTTATTATAAAAAGAAAAACTTCGCGGTTTCGTGTGGTAAAGGGACGCATTGTTTTTCTATCGTGCTCTTACAGACCACTATGGAACTTTCGCAAAATCTATGTAATTTAATTGTGCATGCACCCTGTATAAAATGTCCTTCAGATCTCGTCGAACTTCAAAGTTACAGCAAACATCGGTAAATATTAAAATTTGCACAAATAATGGCGTTGTCGTATATTTTTGTAAAATATCTCGCGCCCTGTATAATTGGCGAAACCTGAAACTCTCTCACGACACGGTTTACGTTACTGTTCAAATAAAATTATCCCATCTTTGACGGTTTTTCATTTATCTCAAATAATTTACGCACAAAAACGACACACCCTGTATATGATACAATCATTGTTCGAATTAGAGGTTATAGCCGTGCATTTTAATACATGGCCTGGTTCAAGAATTTTTTGAAAATAGTAAATGGTTTTTGAGAAAATAAGTTTTTTCTTGCGCGTAATAATCAATGACGTCATCGCGTCTTGCCGGCCCCCGAAATAGCGATTTCAATATGGATTTCTTCAAATATCCCGAGCGGCGTATGTGACGAAAATCGCAAGTACAAAAATTGTAGCTTTTGATGCGTCCTATAACACTGTTTGAACCAATTAGCCATATTTTTTATGATTTTTGATTTCAGACTAATAATTTACTCCGTAAAAGAACAATTTTCTAGGTCTTTTAGCTTTTGGCCTATAATTTGAACACGCTGTATATAATCGAAAAAATGTCAAAAATAAATGTTATTGCACTGGATCTTCTGCGTCTGCCGGTTAAAGTATTTTGCCAATCGGATAAACGAATATGATGGAAAACAAGTTTTCCTGGAAGTTAAAATTACCAAAAAAAAAAAAAAATTCAAGCATTTTTAAAAAAAACTTGGTAAAATTTGATTGCACCCAATGTATACCGTTTAAATGTGGTAACGGACTTTTACTTAATTTGAAGTTGACATCTGCAAATTTAGGACACTTAACACATTTCTCATTAAGCACGGAATATCGAGAACATCCTGTACAATAGGTGAAAACCTTAAATACAAAGTTTTTGCTATCTATGTGGGCTACATCGCATTATAAAAGAAAGTGAGATCTGAATCATAGTCTTTCAGTTATAACCAATTCTCAATAATAGGGGGACCAATTTTTCAGTTCTTTTTAATTTGCGGCGCACCCTGTATATTTTTGAAAAATTGCCACGAATATAAGTTAATAGAGCCGTATCTGCTGCTTCTTCTGGTTCTAAAATTTTTTTGATCACGTAAACAGTTTTTGAAAAATGATGTTTTTTGTAGACCCTTGCACGCGCGATTTTTTATTTTTTTAGAATACTTCCTGACCCCCAGCCCCCCATTTTCAATAGGTTCCGTCAGGCGGAAAAGCTGCATATATGTCCAAATATGAAGTCGAATGCTTCAAATTTCATACACTTATCGTGTTTCATAGCAAGGTCCAAAAAACAGTCGGAAATCGCAAAAAAAAGATGGATGCCGGCGTCGGATCAGGACCATAAGCTTATGTGCCTCGTGGAGGGTTAAAAAGGAGGCAAATTTCAAGTTTGTAGCTCCAACGGTTCGAAAGTTATTCAGGAAAAACCAAAAGACGAGAACGGAGAAAGGAGAACGGACAGACAAAAAAATTAAAATTTGATGATCATTTCTGTAGCAACGGCGATCCCGTAGGACTTACCGTTACCGAGATATAAAATTTTTATAGGAGCGCAGATACTTTCGAAAATTCGATTTCAACGATTTTCGAAAGTAACAAGTGGCAGAGCAACAACGGGCAAAACATCCTCTCAAAAAAAATAAAATTCTTTAAACGTTAACGAATATTGACCTTTTGGTTTGGTAACGGAATTATTCCATAACTGGATGGGAAAACTTTTTAACATTAATTAAAAGAAGAATAAAGTGTATTGAAACATCCTTATAACATTGTTTAATTCATGGAAATTCGCCAAAGGGGCTCTAAAAGCGACGGGCGTAAAATTAGATCAACGTTATTATGACAAGTCAAACTTAAGCATTTAAACTAAGGCTAAAGTTAAAATGCAAAATACTAAATATAATAAGAGTATGGAAAAGATTTGTGTCAATAGATATTAAAACCAAAAGCGTGAAAAGTAAATTAATAATAATTTAAAAAACTTTTGGCTCACATACTCCATGCCTAAAATAAATCGTTTTTGAGATTCAACAGTTCAAAAACTTATCATCATACTAAGTTAATTTTATTCCACAAAAAACGGAGTAAGGCAGAACAAAAAATATTAAGGTTTCTTAGCCCTGATTCAAAGCGCAATTCAATTAAACATCAAAAATAAAATTTGTTCCCATTTTAAAAAAATTCAGTTATCGAGAATCCATCTTTCAAACTTTGATTAGTTACTGCGCGAAAACATTTTAACTTACAAGAATGAAATGAAAATTTGGTGCCCTGTTTGAAACCTGCAAGGGATAGATCGTCCGCAAAATTATCCATAACATTAGCCAAGATATTTAAATAACTATCGTTAGTTAATGGCTCATTAAAAAAAAAACGGCCCGAGATTGTCATTTCTAGCACTTCGAGTCCCACGTTAACATCAAGAAGTTCCAGAAAATCACTTTGCCTAAATAAGTGTTCGTTCTCCGGACCTCAGTAGCTTACTTTATTTCTACTGAACATGTCTAAGTTGGTAAAGAGCGAAAACATAATGAATATGGTAGTCATTTTTTACTGACAACATTCTCAGCGTTTCCCCAAGTTATTATTAAGTGTTGGTGATTTTTTACTTATAAGGTTTATAACGGTGTTTCTTTAATATCTTCCTTGCTCTTTTTCAATTTGGCGGATGGAAATATTAGGGTTCGCATTTTTTCTGCCTCCTCACTGACAATAAACTCTTGTTCATTTTTACTGAATTAGCCACGGAAAGTAAGACGAATTGGGTGAAACTCTATCAGGATGCCGCCGATTATACACCATCTTAATTTGCCTTTTATTGAAAAAACTTTCATCGTAAACAACGAGCATATGTACTTTGCTTTTAAAATATCTTGCGATATTATTTTAGATAAAGTAAAACCAAATTCTTTGTTGGTAACTATAAAAATACTATTTAAATTAAGAAAAACACACACTTGCCCCACATATTGGGTATTAGAAGACACGGTTTCCACAACTCTTAAAATTTTGATTGACGCTTCTTTTGTTTCGTACCCAGAGTCAACTACGCGGAGCGTATGATTTTTTTATGATTTTGATTGGTAATGGTACTTTATTGATTTTCGTGCAAAAAGATTATTGCAAAGGTAAAAAAAGACATCTTGATTTCAATTTGGCAGGAGCTTATCAGCAACTGCTCAAAGTTTGAGACATCGATTCGCGATAACTGTTTTTGTTTAAAACGGTGACAATTTTATTTTGATGTTTTATTTAATTGCACATAGGAGTAATGCTTTTTGTCCCGGCCTCCTTCGTTTTTTCACAAGACAAAAAATATTGATTTTGGACATAAAAGTTGTTCAGATTTGTTTGCAATTGAATTGTTTTATGCATACATACCGAATTGCATATTTTTTTCTAAAGCCGTTTTAAAATTCCACAGTAGACAGTAGTTGCCACCCGGTATATGGTTAACCCATTTTGTCCCAGTGGTGCGTTAATGCACGACCTATTACATGAGTTTTTTTGTCACATCCAAGAAATATTTTTGCACATCCATTTAGAAATTTTATTATTATCACTACTAAAGTATATAAAACCGTAGAAATCGCTTATTTATGTGTAAAGGAAAGATCTTATATATGACTTCAAAAGTTAAAAAAAGCGGTAGATTAATTTGAATCACATTTTCAAGTAAATTCAAAATAGTAAAAAAAATATTTTGGATTTGTATTGCCATTTTTGTTAAGTCTATAACATGTAGATTACATCGCAGGAAACATACATTGGAAATGCTATATTGATTATGCTTTATTTTTTGAAAATATTTACTGGTGCGTGAATGCACCAATGGTTTTATCTGTGAAACAAAACTTTGTTATTGGAAGTGTAAAGAAGTCAGCGCATGTAGAATAAACATCCAACAATTAGCGTGTTCTTTAGTATTAGTTTGTGAATTGTGCAGAGAACGTTACAGTTTGTAAAATACGGCATTTCCGAGGTATTTGACTCAAAAGGAATTAGAGGCGGTTATGGAGGAGATCGTGATGGATGAGGACAATAACAATGAAAGTCGTAAGTATTATTTGGACTTACGTATTCTTATGTATTGTAGCATTCCATTCCTAAATTTATGCTAAAAATAACATGAAAAAATATTTACAGAACATATTGACGAGGTCTACATTCCACTCGATGTGGATACCTTGACTGACCAAGAAGATATGAACGATAACATAAATCTACAAGAGTTTGGGGAACCAACTGATATAGTTGGAACTTTCGAGTTACATACACCGAATGATACAGCTGTCCTTCAACAATTCTGGAATTCATCAACTACTGAGCCTGAATGGGACTCATCAGATGATGAAACCCTGGAATTCAAAAGAAGACGTAAGCTTTCTGCAAACGACAGGCTTGCTTCTACTGTCAAATGGAAGAAAGGTCGGATTGACTACACTCACACACCTATATCCGATGAATTTAGATCATGCGAGGGACTAAAACATAGGATTTCTGTAAAAACTCCACTTGAAATATTTTTTATGTTTTTTGATGACGAAGTGATTGATTTGATTTTAAATCTTACATTGCTTTGTGACTTTTAAAAACTGATAAAACAATTACTCAAAGAAATCTTGCACCTGCCATAGATGAAGTGCGTTGTGATAATCATGATTGTACATGCTAATAAAGCTCGAAGCAGAAGTAGAATCTGTCACAGCCACACAATTTACGTTTGTAATAAGGGTAATGTGCATTTACATACTTCATGCACCAAAAATGAAACCGGGTGTTACCAGTGCTCACGCACAATAAAATATTATGCGTTTTTTTGTATCAAATCAGGCTCTATTTGGTAAACAATCTACTTTTAATTGTTTTCTGTCGAATTTGAATATTCTTTTGTACATTTATGTATAAATTATATGTTACATCTTATATGCCCCAAAACATTATTTAATGTTTTTTCCCAGTGGTTCGTTTACTCACCAGTATTTTTTTGTATGTTTCGAGTTTTTATTTTTTTTTTGACACATGTAATGTATTCTTAAGTGCAACAAAATAAATAATTTCGGAGCAAAAAAGCATTTTTTCATTGTTTTAATGCTTGGGATAATATGGGTTAATACAATAGCAACTAGCCGTTATTAATAAATATCAGAAACAATTTTAAAAAATAAAAGCGGCAATCGACGGGATGCTAATTACGTAACAAACCCTGTTGCATTTCAATCTGTTTTTGATTAGGGCGGCGCCCTGTCCTCCTGGGGGTTGTTTTGTTACAATTACGTTGTTACTGTAACCGCGGACAGCCAACATGCCAATCAGAGATTATTGCTTGCCCGCAGGTAAATATCGTTCCGAAAGAAGCGTTGCCTGATTTGCGATTATACGATGAAAAGCCGTGGAACGGTCACAACGAAGGCTAATTCAAATGGTAATTAAAACCTTTTGATGGCGATGCTACATCCGTCACACAAGTGATTCACAGATTTTCTAAAAGAAAGCGCCAGATATTATAAACAAGAGCTGTACTCTATATATCTATAGATTTTTTGTTTATTCCGCAAGCTCAACGTCCATGGATATAATAAGTTTATTAATTATTTCCGAGAGGTAGCGAAATCTTTCAGCCACACGTCAATAATTGAATATTTTACGCGTCAAATTACAATAAAAAGCTGCAGTGATATTTTCAACATATTAAGTAAAACTTCAAAATCTCAGATTCTTTTACACCTGGTCAACAATGTGTAGCCCACACCAAATAAACTTTTAGTTACGTCACCGATGACGCGATTCCTAAAAACTATTCGGCGCCCGACTGACTTGGAAATGGAATGTAAATTTCCCTCTCTCAATTCTTTTTGTAGCACTACTCTAAATTTGCAAATCGATTTTTTAATATCCTTTTTCGCGTGTGGGATGTCTGGCAGTTTTTGGTTTGGGTGAATTTTGTGCTATTTTAAGCTTTTTTAACATTTCTTGCCGTTGAAATTTGCAGAAAAATGTGTACAAGATTACCAAGAAGATACAATATTTCGAATAGAAACAAGATAAGAAAAATCCATTATGCTGATTTAAATACTGGTAAGGAGCCGAAAGTCGTTGATGTCGTGTGAGCAAATTAGAATTTTCAACCTAAAATTTATTAGCAAATAAAATTGAGTTTTAAATAAATGTATACATATGAAATCAAGCTTTGAAACATTTTTACATGGTAAGTAACAAATGTTTACATGCGATTCAAGGAAAATATTTCATGTGTTTTTATTACTCTATTTGTTTTTTTTTCTTCTTTTTAGTATTGTAAGAATTTCTTTTGTGTCTGAAAGTAGTCGTAACATTAAACGACGTCATTTACTACCTTCCAATACTACTATTATTACTCCCATACTCGAAAACATTTAATTACGCATTGAGCAGGCGTGCGCAAGGTATCACTTTAGTTACATTAAATTTTATCTTCAGTCATATCAGTCAGTGGTGATAGTTCTGCATGTTCCCGCTTTTTTGTAATCGTCGTAGAAATAGTGCAGCATGCAACATGTTTACTAACTTCGCACTGGTTTGCTAAACACTTACATGTGCTCGATCCGTGCCCAAAAGCCCGTGACTACAATGTTTAAGTAACAAACCCTGGATGCTGTTGACGGACTCGTACCTGCTTACAAACTGTTTGAGGAGGGCGGAACGAAAGGAGACGACTGACTCTCATATTGATGAAGGGTAAACATCTGAGATGCGGATGAAATTTGATCTGCGGTTTCGTAATTCTGTTTTGCAACAGATGATGAGCTAATTTGTCGTACTCAGGCCGTTTCATGTTTTTTAGCCCAGTTGACATTTTTCGTCTTGGTTTTCTAATGTATTCCTTGCCGCATATGCATGGAATGCTGTAAACTTAGCCGTTTTCAAAAGGAATTTTGTCTATGACAGTTCGAGAATGTAGAGACATTTTTGGACAAGTCTTAAATCTGATTTTAACATTATATTTCTTCAGAACTTTTGGGATGTTGTCAGTGAGGTTTTGAATGCAAGAAACGACCACGGTGGCAAGTAAGGAGCTGCTTTCATACTCACTCTCTTTGCGAGGTTGTGGTAAAGTTTATTATATGATAGAACGCTCGGGTTGAGATAGTTTTACGGCTTTATGAATAAGCGAACAATGCATTAAGGTTAACAGAATGACCTAATGTTAGGTCTGCTTTTATATTAATAAAATAAATCTAGCTTTGAAGAAGCCAACAGGATGATTGGCGGAAAGCCAGCAAGCTGGATTCATCAACGACCGACGCAGGAACAATCCAGAAGATTTATAAATAGCATCACAGTAGCCCGTGGAAGGTTCTTTGAAAAATGAACATTAAATATTATTTGTTGTTATTTGCCAGTGCCTTTTTTTTATCCAAAAACTAACCAAAACGGATGATCCCGGACCAAAGAGAGGTCCAAATTCATACTGTTACCTTTGTTAAATACACTAAAATCGTCCGCTTTCATCGAAAAAGATGGTTAAATTAATCAAGCCACTCTACGTAAAACATAACGGAACTAAAAATGATTTTTTTTAGTTCTAAACATAAAAAATTAAAGTCACTAACTATTAATCCATACAATACTACTCTCCTTCTAATAATTTATATAACTCGTACTATTTATGTAAGTTGATTATTTATTTTTTTGCGCAGTACGGTTTCACTTTTCGACTAACTCTGCTTAAGAGCGGTGCTCGCGGGAATCGTTTTGCAGACCATGGAAGTAACTGAGTTTCTTAAAATGAAGACAGCGCCGAGCCGAGACCATTCGCCTCGATCGTAAATAAAAGCATATAAGCTACGAAGGTCGATCCAATAAGTAAAAATAAGTACTTCACTTAGAAAACCTTAGTTTGCACATTGGCTATGAAATGTAGCAGAAATATCACTGGATTAAAAGTAAAAAGCTTACTTACCAACCTTAGGTCTGAGGGTTATAGGTTTTTGGTACTAACCTGAAACAAAATCATACATTAATATAACATTTGTGGAGAGAATTTTTGTAATATTGTGGAGTCATTTATTCGATGGATTTGAAGGCTCTAATTATCTTGTCGTCGAAAAAATATATACTTGGTGATTCACGTTGAGTGGCCTATCAAAAATTTTGGAGAACTAAACAAAGAACATGTTCAAACTTGACACACGATATTTTTAAAATATTTTCGCTAGTGCAACCATTTTCGAAATATTTAAAGTTGAAAAGTGACCTTTCTCCAGAAAATCTAAACCGCTTAAATTAGACCGAAACGACATGCACATTCTCATGAGCTATGAAATGATGTACAGTCAATATTTGGCAGCTCATGTCAAACTCCTGTGAAATTTTAATTGGTATCATTACAGAGCTTATAAAAAACTAAGAGAGGAATGTGCAAACCATGTTGCTCTAATTTGAGCCGTTTAGATTTTGTGGTATGTTGGAAAACGCCCACTTTTCAGCTGTCAATATCTGTTCGCCCTATCTCTGCAAGGAAATTGGTTTTGAGTAATTACCACCAGGCGCTATTTTCTTATACAATCACAACAAAAATCTGCAAGGAGAATAAATTCAACGATATAACTTTTTTACGTCATTAGATAACCAAATAAGGGCCCTAACAATAAGTAAAAACCGCATCTTAATACCCTTTTAAATTGTTGAAGAATATTGGTATTGGTATTGGTATTAAAGGGGGGCGCCCTCGCGGGCGTCCAAGCACTTAGGCCACCAGATGGGCCCGTTCTGCCTCCAGGCCGCTCTAGAGGGCGTCCAGAATGCCGCCGCTCCTATAGAAGGTCAGCAACTCCTTTAGCCCAATACCGTGCACTGAGTCCGGATCGATTAGGGCCGTTCCCAATCTTGCCCATGTCAAGGCAGGGCACTCGGTGAGCAGATGATACGGGGTCTCCTCCCCTTCCATGCACCACCTACACTCCGGGTCGTCTCCAATGCCTAGCAAGCAAAGATGCCTCCTAAGCCTGCAATGTCCTGTGTAGGCCCCTGTTAGTGCTCTACACTCCCTTCTGGTCAGTCTAAACAGCTCCCTGGTCCGAGGAAGGGCGGGCCCATCCATCATAAGCCTCGCCTGCCTCATTCCCGGAGCAACTCTCCAGCCCCCCGCGGCTCGATCTCTCGCCCAGGCTTCGAGAGCTCCCCGCCTCACACACGGGGCGATCCCCAAGCGGGGCTCTGGCCCTATATGCCTATGCGAGGAGCCCTCTCTGGCTAAGGCGTCCGCTGCCTCATTGCCCCGGATACCGGTGTTGAAGACTATCCAATTTTATTAATTGATGAATTATTTAGATAGCAAAATATGTATTAACCGATTTTTTTCTCAAAATCTGGGACAGTCCTTTTCCCTAATACCGTATCTCGTAGCCTTTACTGGGACACCCGGCATAACTCATATATACAAACCTTTTATCATTTCATTTTAACATTTTTCAAAAAAAGCCTTCACACTTGCTTAATCTTATAATCTCCAGGCAATTTTTAGAATTGACATGAATTTAATTAAATTTTAAGAGAATGTAACACTGAAGCTCTAGAAACACCATTAACTTTTTTTTGTATGTTAATGGATTTATTTTAGAAGTAGAAAATTACCATATTTTTTATTTCTATGCAAGAAATTCTACATTTGTGTTTCCTAATTGTTTTTTTTCTAAAAATACAATACATAATTCATGTACAATGGGAAGTAAATCCATTCCAACTTTCCAAAAGTTGGAATGGAATGGAAACCTTCCTATTTTCCTACTTTATCGTTATCGTTGTCAGTAGTTAAATATAAGTAAAAATAAGTTGTCTTGGATTCTGTTTGTCCTTTTCGGTTGAGTGACTTGTATTGTTGAATTTTGTATTATCTAACGAGAAATGCTTTGGGCAATATGATACGGAAACAGTTTTTCCTTTTAAAGCAGCTTCCCTGCTTTGTAGCTTTTTTCGTAATATCACAATCGTATGCAACCCAACCAAAAAATATTCTTAAGACGGCGAGTTGTGCTCGCATTTGAAGAAATGGAAAACGTTAAGATGAAAACGGAGATTAAACTTATGAACAACGGCGAAAATATATTGTATTTCGATTCAACGACTTTCGAAATCGCCACCAGAGGGCATAACTCATATCCTAAACTTTTAAACCAATTTGCATCCCTATTTGACAATTCTGAACAAGTCCAAATAACAAACTATAGTTCTAAATAAACACTAAATATAACTATTCTTAAAATCTAATCTAAATTTTGACCTCCTGTGCTGGTAGAATTCGTAACAATGAATATATAAATTTGCGAGTTATTTTATAATAAATAATATTTCAGTTTAATGTTTTTTTCTTTTTAAATAGGTATACTCATGTTAACTCTAACAATCTGATTTATCTTACCAAAGCTAAGCTAGAGTAGCATACAATTGCGTTGCTTTCAATTGCCGAAATTACAAAATTCGTGACATTTGCTTTTTTAAGGTAAATATTGCTTCTGCAATTTACAATTGTATTATTTTTGTTTACGCCTTAATTTCAATTAACATAATTAAAGGAAAAGAGCCACAAGGTCAAAGAAAGATATACTGGAGTGAGTTCATCACTTTCGAAGATAAGAGATCAGATGAACCAAATAGTGATAATGATAAAGAGTCAGAAATGTTGAAATGCGAAGTGCTTATTCGTAAGAGATTTGCCAAAACGACAAAAGGCAACGGACCTGATGATGTACTAGTAGAGCTCTATCAAATAATTCATGAAATCAATATCACTATTTTAGTTAAACTATTCGATGTTTTATATAATAATGGTGGAATAGAGAAATAGTGGTAAAAATCTTTATTATTGACATAAGGAAACAACGTCCAAAAATGAAACGATTACAGGTTGATAAGTCTCACGCGTCTCGAAGTCTTGAAGATATTCCTGACTATCACCAAATACATAGTAATTTAAGGAGCAAGTGGGAATATGATCTGATAATGAGGTCCAGTTTGGGTTCAGAAATTCTCATGGCAATAGACACGTTGGTTGCTTTAAATATACCTACGGTATGACATTTGTCTGCCAACCTTACCCAAACGCTTCTCTGCAAGTGAACGGGCAAAATATTTTAAGATTACCATAATTTAATATTAATATTATATTAAATTAAAAAAAAAATATGGTACAAAAGTTTCTTGGACTCTCATGAAGATTTAAAGTATTATAATTTTGTTAATACAGGGTGTGTCAGAAAGTGTCCCCCGACACCAACTTTGTTATTTTAAATGGAACACCCCGTATATTTCGACATTTTTTGAATCCTTGGTTAAAATAAAGGTCACTTACTTAAGAAATTCCTATTTCAATTTTACATACTTTAGGCTCAAATTGAGGATATGTGATTTTTTTTCATATTTTTATTGCCCCTTATAAAATCGTGTCGTGACGCTACTGATTGCAACGAAAATTTAACCGCAAACTAAGGACATGATGCACTACTCAATCAGTTTGACAGATGCGCCTGAGCTTATACAGGGTGTCCCAAAAAGGTGGTGTCGTTGGAGAATTTAATAAACAAAATCTCAAGATTTTCAAATGGAAGACCATACGTTTTTATTCAGATATAAAATCTACTACAAACAACAAAGTAAATTTGCAATTTATGTTATATTTAAATTTTACTTACTTTTTGAGATATTAGGTCACTTGTTTGCAATAGGTATTTTTTATAAAGCAAAGACACGATACTACTTCTCTTAACGATATAAGACTACACACACACACAACAGATTTAATAAAACTTTTGGATTCATATTTAAAGAAACATTTAATTATCTAGCTTGACTGAAAATACCTAATAACAAAAACAATAATTAAAGTTTATAGGTTAACCCAAAAATTATGACTTATTTAAAATACAAATAAAATATGTATTAACAAAAAACTGGACAACCATGAACTTTTTAAATAAAAATACGAAAAACAACAAAAACAAACAGAAATGTTAAAATTTGATTATACCTGAATGCGTCAAAAAAAAAAAAGGATTGTGATGTCATAGTCAACTACATTTAAAAAAAAATTGATATTTCTTTATTGTTTTGATGCCAGATGGAACGAGCATCATAAGAGGAACATTTTTAACTAAATTTTATGGACCGAATTAAGGATCACTTTTTAGTTTACTTTTATTTAATAGATTTATTTATTCAAATTTGTTACCTCGGTTAGTTAGTTTCTTTAAATATGAATTCTGAGGTTTTATTAAATCTGTATTGTTAGCAATAGATTTTATTCGTATATCTGGAGTATTATATCTTTAAAAGAAGTCTTGGCTATTTAATAATACCTAATATTGCCAACAAGTGACCTAATGTGGGAAGCTTTAAATTTAACAAGAATTTATGCGGGTGTTATCTTAAACCTCGAATAACTCAAAAAGTAAAAAAAAATAATTATAAGATAAATTACAAAGTTACATCATTTTTTATCATAAAATTAATATCTGAATAAAAATATAAGGTGTTCCATTGAAAAAACTTTTGTTAATTTATTTTGCCAAAACGGTACTACCTATTTGGGACACCGTGTATAAGCTGAGGCGCATCTGGCAAACTTTAAATTTTCGTGGCAATAGCTGAGTCCGTAGCATCACAACACAATTTTATATGGGGCAATCAAAATATAAATCAATCAAATTTCAATTCAAAATTTCAATTTTTGCATAAACTATGCAAAATTCGAATAGGAATTGCTTAAAAAAGTTACCCTTATTTTAACCAAGGATTCCAAAAATGCCGATATATACAGGGCGTTCCTTTTAAAATGAGAAAATGATGTCGAATGGGACACTTTTGGGACACCTTGTATCAACAAAATTATAATATTTTAAATCTTCTGGAGAGTCCAATAAACTTTTGTATGAAAGTGTTTTTCGTGTCTCCTATGGGTTTCCAGATCGTATACTGGGTCGTTTTATTTGGAACACGGTGTACCGTGGATGCTACCTGACTGATCAACTGGACCCAGATATAGGGTTCAAGCAGCTAGTAGAACATTCAACGGTAAGACTTCAACTTTCGCCAAGGAATTGTAAAATGCGATGGTCAGCGTTGCTGTATGGGGCTGAGACCTGGATCCTCAAGGAAGCGTTAGAAATATGGTTACATAGACGAATACTCGGAATATTATGGGTCGTTTTGAGTAGAGAATAGTAGAATAGAGCCATTCGCGAACCCTTGAAGTATCGTAAACTACTAGTTGTGGGCCAAACGGAGAAAATAGGTTCCTTGGTTAAGGAATATCCAAAATGGACCGTATAATGTAGTGCAGAACGGCCGTTCAAAATCATAAACACAATCTCAATAGAATTCTTGATGTAGCATAAAGTATTGACTATTAAACTTAATAAGTAGCCTTTATTGACATACAAAAAGAAAAAAAAACACAATAGAAGTAACGCAGGTGGTGAGATATAGCCGTGTTACTCCAACAATCAGAACATTCAGAATAAACATATTTTGAAAATCAAATAACACAAAGACAATTCACAATTAATGTAGAACAATTTTAAGACTGCTCAAAATTGTTACGTTCATATAAAAAAGGGACACGTCGACACTGGAAAAAAGCAAAAACTTAAACTGATAATGGACATTGGGAGAAGAAAGCACTCCTGACTTAAACCGAAGAATTTAAAATAAGAATATTATGGCTTAATTCAAAATAAACCAACAAAACCAAACAACAATTTTCAGATACATTCTGAGGACTAACAAGGGCAGGCAAAATCTTTCAATAATATGTTTTCTTCTCCAAGGTTTTCGACGTTGTACACAGTGAGCTAATAAACCGAAAATATTAAACTTAAATGAAAAAATTTGCGGGTGATTTGGATATTTTTGGAGTTATATACTAAACTAATAGAGAAACAATGTTTTTTTTGGTTCTATTGCGCAACATCTTGCATAATTTTTGAGATGTCATATGCATTGTTTTAAAAATAGGAACATAACATTAACAGAATATTAGCGGCGATTCCCCGAAAGTAAAATATAGTGTCCGGAATTCCCAAATATGTAGTATTCAAAAGATTGCCGCGTTTGTTGTAAGCAGTAGTTTCTTGAGGTTACTGAGCATTTTGCAGTTAAATTCCTTCCTAAAATTCCGACTTTGTAAAAATTGTGCTGTTATCGCTTTAAAGGTACACTATGCAAACTAACCAACCTTAGATACGAAGAACGCGGGCATCATCTCCAAGAGACACTAACACAGGACAAAAATATTCCTTTGTAAAAATATTGCTTTTGTGGTTAAGAAATTTAAAATTACACCCCCGTTTAAAAACAATACTACCCTTATTTTAGAGTAAAAATAGGCGATCAAGCCAAACTTTGGGAGTCACATATGTTCGTAAGGTATGTGAAAACAAAATAAATAAGAACTAAAAGTTCAGATTTTTTTTTCACGAAATTTTGCATTACAATTGTTTCGACAACACCTTGTTTTTTTCAAATATAATATTTACAAACCATCTATATACCGAAAAATGACCATAACACCTTAATTAATGTTATTGCGAGAATTTAAGTTCAATAAAGGAGAGGTATTTAAATCTAATTGATCGTTAAGCAATACATTTGAATGTCTCATTTTGTTATTCTGCATGGCTTCCAATAAATTTAATTTTCTACTTTTTGTGGCTGTATGTAAAATATCAAAATTGTCGTCAAAATGTGTTTTTCTGTGTTTAAGTGTGTAGCATAATTAGAATCTAGACTATTGTTTTTACACGCTCTTTTATGTTCGTTAATGCATTTCTTTAAGGATCTACCTGTTTGTCCAATATAAATTTTAGAATAAGATCCACATTCCAACCTGCAGACACCTGCTTTTTGGGATTTTGGACATTTTGTTTTATTGCTTTTTAAATATTTTCCTATTGTGTTGTTAGTCCTCAAAACTAGTTTTAAGCCACATTTTGACAAATGTTTAGAAACTTTTTCATTGGGTTCTCCTATGTGTGTAATTGTTTTAAATTGTTCGTGTTCTGTATTAGGTTTCGGATAAATAGAGTTTACTGTAGTTGTAATTTATTTATATCTATAAAGGACGGATTGTAGCTGTTGTTCAGTGCAATTTGTTGAGAGTGGCGTATTAAGAAGTCTGTGTATATGTATGTCTGTGTATGCAGCTATTTTGTGTGTATAAGGGTGATTTGAGCTGTTATGTATGACTGTGTCCATGTGCGAAGGTTTATGATAAATGGAAAAATCTAATTTGTTTTGCGTTTTCGTAATAGTTAAATATAAAAAATTAATACAGTTATCCTGTTCAATCTGGATAGTGAATTTTATACGATTATGTATTGAGTTAATGTAATTTAAAAAAGAATTCAATTGTCTGTCCGTTCCAACAACAAAGCAAGGAAATACATCAATCACATATCTATACCATCATAAAAAATTTTACTTAAAGGACGTTCTAGTATATTTTCCAAATTATCCATAAAAATCTCGGCTAACAAGAGACTAAGTGGATTTCCCATAATCAAACCTTCTTTAGAGATACAAATCTGTCCATTAAATTCAAAATAATTTTGGTCTAAAGATACTATTAAGCAATCTAATAAATCTTGTTTCACCAATTTGTTAACCTGTTTGCGGGTTAGGGTGAAATCTACTAAATCTATTACATCCATAGGTGGAATACCGGGAAATAAGTTTTGTACATCAAAAGATAATAGTGTTGCGAAGGGATTTTGATATCTTTCATTTTGTTGTTTAATTCAAAAAAAAATTTTATTGCAAATTTTGGTTGAAAATCTGTGTGGAACTTTAAAATATTTACTAATTTTGTATAGAATTTAACTGCTGGAGCTGTTACATAAGACACGACTGGGCAAATAGGCAAATATTGTTTATGTAATTTAACTAAAGAATATAAAACAAAAAAAAAGAAAACAATAAATAAAAAACAAATACAGACAACAGTAAACTCTATTTATCCGAAACCTAATACAGAACACGAACAATTCAAAACAATTACATACATAGGAGAACCTAGTGAAAAAGTTTCAAAACATTTGTCAAAATGTGGTTTAAAAATAGCTTTCAGAACTAACAACACAAAAGGAAAATATTAAAAAAAAATAAAACCAAATGTCCAAAATCCCAAAAATCAGGTGTCTACAAGTTAAAATGTGGATCTTGTCCTAAAATTTATATTGGACAAACAGGTAGATCCATAAAAGAGCGTTTAAAAGCAATAGTCTAGATTCTAATTATGCTACACACTTAAACACAGAAAAACACATTTTTGACGACAATTTTGATATATTACATACAGCCACAAAAAGTAGAAAATTAAATTTATTGGAAGCCACGGAGATTAACAAAATGAGACATTCAAATGAATGACCAATTAGATTTAAATGCCTCTCCTTTATTGAACTTAAATTCTCGCAACAACATTAATTAAGGCTTTATATATTAGCAGGTAGTTTGTAAATATTACATTTGATAAAGACACGGTGTTGTCGCAATAATTGTCATGTCAAAATATATAATTTCGAGAATATCTGAACTTTTAGTTCTTATTTATTTTGATAAATGGATTTTCATCAAGTAAAAGCCACCTCAGTTCAATTGTGAAAACATTGGAATAACGGAATCAGGCGCTCGCTCCCTACCTTTTGAAATACCTATGATATGAAGAGAACCAGGATATAATACTAAAATTTTGAAAAATACTCCCTCTGTAACTAAGACAGTGCCACATTGCCCAGATGTCACAATGCTTTAGAATTCAGTCAATTTAGAAGAAGATACCACCACTTTTTCTGAAGCGGAAATAGATGAAGAAAATCTTAGTGTTTCTCAGCAACAAAAGTTATTTTTACAATCAGAATTTAACGATTTTAGCGACGATCTTTACAAAATTTTAGCATCTAGACTTCGAAATAAAAATATACTGACAGAAGACTTTAAAATCTCATATTTCGTTCATATTGCTTCTGCACCTGTTGCTCGTTCTGTGCAAATGAAAGGATGCTACGAAAATATGCAACTACTGCTTAAGAAAATCCAATACAGTGGTGGTGACGTAAAAATTGTGGGTAGGTAGTCGGGATATATGTGTCTTCGTTCTTCGTGCGATGACAAAGAGCTGACCAAAAAGGGTTAATTTAACTCCAAGATCAAAAAATATTTTTTTACGACAGTCTTATTGATTCACGAAAATTTCTTTCACCAACGTTGCATATTAAATTAGGAATGTTGAAGCAGTACGTTAGAGTTTTAAACAAATATGGAGCATGTTTTAAAAGGTTATAAAAGGTTTTCTAGGAAACAACAAATATTCAAATTAGAAAGATGGTCTGGCAAACATGTTAAAGAAGTTTAGGGAAATGGATTGCAATACGATTATAAACCTGCAACTTTCACACTAATATTTGAACTACTATGCCGAAAATGTTGGGGGCGTGAATGAGGACCAAGGCGAGAGATCACATCAAGATATAATAGAAATGGAAGGCTGTTCGAAACAATGTTGCAGTGATGGCAGATTATTTCTTTACATTAAATAAGAATAATCCGGATTATAAAAGAAAATCCACTAAACGAAGTTTTTCGGCCACAAAATAAATGAAGTAAACTATTTTTTCAAAGAAACTTCTTCCAGCGTGGAGTTTCAGTCAAGCTTTGAAGAAGCCAACAGGATGATTGGCGAAATGTCAGCAATTTCGACTCAGCAAAAACCGACGCAGGAGGAATCCAGAAGTTTTGTATAAAGGAGTAAACTATTGTTTGAGATTTTGTTATTTAATTTAGATTTTTTAACTCTGTCGTTGTTTTTGGTACTAATAAAAATAATGTATAAATCAACGGAGGTTTCAATTTATTCATTGTTTTAATGTACGAGGTTAGCGCCAAAATTTTCCGGCCTGACATACATGCAGCTTCAGTATCACGATAAAACTTTGTCTTCTTTAAAATATATATCTTAATGGGCTGCGAAAAAAAAATTGAAGTCTTGCGTCAAATACTTTTTTATTGTCACCATTTCAAACAAGGCGTGTCCGAAAAAATGTCACAAATAACGCAAATTGAGTATAGAGCAGTCATAAAGTTTTTGACAAAAGAAGGGTTAGCCCCTAAAATTATTAAAGAGGGGCTGGATGGTGTGTACGGCCAAAGTTCTCCTTCGTAGTCTGTAGTGAAAGAATGGCCAAAACGTTTTCGAATGGGGCAGGAGTCCCTTGAAGATGATTCAAGAACTGGTCGACCAATGGAGGTTATAACGGAAGTTATTGTTGCGATTGTGGAAGAGGTGGTATTGAGTGATCGACGTTTAAAGGTCAAGAAAATCCTAGAAATGACTAAGTTTTCTGATACAAGTGTTCGTCGAATCCTGTATGATCATTTAGATGGCTAAAAACCTTTTGGCTATTCAAAAACAACGCTGTGTCGAGTGTGCGCGGTCCTTTTCGGAACTCTGTGGGTCGGAACCGAAGTCTGTGATAGAAACTACTGCGACGGGAGATGAAACTATGGTTCTCTATTATGACCCCCTATCGAAAAAAGAATCATAAGGGTCGTAAGGGTCAAGCACCTTCAAGAAAATTTAGAGTCTGTCAGTCAACAAAAAAGGTGATGGCCACGATCTTTTGGGATTGTGAAGGAATTCTTTTGATAGATTTTAAAGAAACTAATACCACTGCCGATGGTAAATATTACGCAATATTATTACATAAAGTGCGGGACTACATACGCGTAAAACGTCGAGGAAAACTGACCAGAGGCGTGCGTCTTTTGCACGATAATGCACCTGTCCATACTGCTAGTATTGCACAAACTGCCATTTTAGAGTGTGGGTTCCAACAGATAGATCATCCTCCCTGTAGTCCAGATATGACCCCCAGCGACTACTATTTGTTTGGATATTTGAAAAAGGACTTACGTGGACGGCGGTTTAACGACGAAGTTGAGTTAAAAGAGGATGTTTTACCTCATTTTACAGACAAACCAAACGAACATTTTTTTAAAGGGATTGAGTTGTTAATAAATAAATGTAACAAGTGTATTGACGTTAAGGGGGATTATATTGAAAAATAATAAAACATTGTTAATCTACTTTGTTTCTTTCATATTCAGGCCGGGAAATTTTGGCGCTGCCCTCGTCAGAGGAAAATGGTTATCAGATTAAAATTGTTGGCCTATGGTTATTATACTGTAATGTATTGATGGACTTTATGTAGACTTATGTAGACTTTAGATCAAATATTTTGGAGCAAGACAGATAACCTCACTTTCACCGACGGACAAACATCGCGTCAGCTATTGAATAGCTTATATTTGCTGACTAATAAAATCTCACATGGGCGGGTTTATCGTTACCCTTTACATTTTCTCATTATGTAACAGTGAACGTAACGAGATACCGACCCCGGGCATTGAAAAATTGACGTGTTATTATCCTTTCTTGACACCAGATATCCAGAGAAAAGCCCCACGCGGAGAATGCTAAAACGGGAAAATATATAAATTTCATCCGGTTGATTTGTATTCATGGCGTATATGGGAGGCAGATGTGCCGCCTCCACCGGTATTTCGGTATAATTTTTTGATAAATTACTGAGGCGGTTCGGCTGGGTCGTCATCTAAAATTAAAACAGACTATACTAGGGAAACACGCCCTCGTCTTGGAAAAGCACATATCCAGAATAACGAAGGAGATTGATAGTAATTCAAAATTCATCGTCACACGCATCCATCAGAAACCAAACTAATTCAAAAAATGAGCAGCGTGAGAAATTATACCTTCGATATGCCAACAACGTAATCGGCTTCTTAAGAAACTCGGGGCGATTGGATTAAAACCGACGAGATTTGTTTTTGTCTGTTACCTAAGGCTGATGAAACTTTTGGCAACATTGGCAGACCACTCCTAAATCGTGTACTTTGAAGTAGGAGCGTTATATCTTTTTATACAGTTTCTAGAGATATAGAGACTCGATTTATTCTGACTATCGTACAATAAGCGGCATAACTCAAACATCAAAAATAACATAATAAAATATTCAGGTAACTGGAAGTACATCTCCTGCTGCCTTTGATAGATAGAAAGATAGACTTCAGAGAATATTTCAAGAATATGCTACGGCTGAAAGTTTAAAAACATACTACTGCCAAAAAGCAGCAACACGAATAGAACATATGACATAAAAAATAGAAATACTAAAAAATCTATATTCAGAACACACAGAAAATATAACACTTTCAGGGACAATCATAGAAATTAATGTCATGACAATAAACAATCTGAAACATGCTGATAATGAAAACAACCTAGGACATAAAAATCTAAGTTTAGACAACCAGAAATACACTCACACGAATGAAGCAGCTTTTGGACTGATGAGATGGTATTTCCTGCCTGTACAACATGGAATAAAAGCTTGGACACTGAAAGTAGCAGATATGAAGACACTTGGATATACCGGAGAATATTGAGGATCTCATGGGTTGAGAAAGTAACCAATGTGGAAATGATGAGACTCATGGGTAAGAATAAAAAAGTTATATCAACAATTAAGAGATTAAAACTGATGTGTATGGTATATTCTAGTGAGAAGAGAAAACAATCGAATGCTACAAATCATCGTGCAGAGAAAAATCCACGGAAAGGGATCTGTAGGAAGGAGATGAAACTCTTGATTAATTAAAACTCACTTTAGGGGAAATTACAGTGATGATTGCCAGCTTTCGAAACGGACAGAGCACTTAAATGCTTATAATGCAGACATAAAAATTGAGAAGACGCTATACTGAAACTAAGAAAATTTTGATCTTTTAGAAATGAAATTGAACAATAAAATAATGCTTTCTAAATTTTATTCATAAACGGCAAATAATGGCAGGTGGCGCACTATACCACATGTTGTAAAACTCAAAGAACAAGTTAATTTTTCACAGGTTACACCTCGCAATGCAAATCGCGCCCAGTCTAATTCAGATTCATGTTCGAGGTTGAATTTGAATTGAATTGGAGATTATAATGAATTTGAAAGAGATACTCCTAAGCTGATAGTTCGATTTTTTAAAGAAGCAACACAAAATGTCTTCAGCAACTTATTTCTGCGTCTACGTACGTGTTACGAGAAAAATGGGAATCATATACATCACCTGATTTATTTATAATAAATTAGAATTAATTTTTTCAATTGTTTGTTGTCAGTTATTATTTTGTTGGTATTTAATAGATAGAACAAATACTTGATGATTTAATTATGATTGTGCAAAAAAAAACAAAATTTTCAAAAAGGGTTAAAAAATGTATGCATTTTCAGAAGAGAAAATTAACAGGCCTACAAGTAAAATTAAAAAGGATAGAGTGTTCAATTTAAATTTATACCAAAACGGCCTTTGAAAATCATCAAAAACCGTATAAAATTTATAAACAATTAAACCGTGACGGTTTATAGATAGACCCCTGGTATTGCTACCAGAGTATTTGTTTCTCCTTTCCACCAACAGATCTTGCGCCCCAATGCAATAATAAAGCCTGTATATGCGTGATCGAATTTTTAGATAATTCAAATATTGCATATAATAAATAGGTATTACTTTAACGTCACCGTCATACTTAAACTAATATCGATTCGAAATAGATGAGGTCCAATCAATGATTTGTTAATTAAGCTACACCAAATATTAACTGAGCGTTTATTTCGGAAAACGGCCTGCCTGAGTGCGGTTTATCTGTGGTTTGCCTAAAAATTGGGATTAAATAATCTCCTGAATATCGTCCAATTCGCACTGAAGAAACACAGAAATGAAAATTAATAACGTACAGGGTGTTCAAATCAAATACAAATTTTAGAAGCAAAATCAAAGGTGATCGGGAAAATTCATTTTTGATTCACTCTGTATTTCACATGAAACTGGAAACGCCAGATTTTTCGTTTGTTGAAAAAATAAAAACCTGGTCAATGAAAGTGTCTAAACTTGCCAATCTTTAACTCTTAATTGTGTATTAAACACTTAACTTAAACTTAATTCAAATAGTAACTTATGCAACAAGTTTGATAAAGGCAATTTTAGTCACGAGTGGTTTATAAACCAGTGACTGAACAAGTTCATCTACGTTTGCATACTACACGTTTTCAACATACATCAGTTTTTGGGTATATTTTCGCAAAAACACTGAAGAGTAGCACACTTGTCCAAACTGTTAATTTATATACTTTTTACAAAACTTGTGGATTCCTCCTGCGTCGGTTTTTGCTGAGTCGAAATTGCTGACGTTTCGCTAATCATCCTGTTGGCTCCTTCACAGCTTGACCGAAACTGGCTGGTATTTTTCTCTGTATCTGTTTATATATTGCTTGAGGGAGGCGCCAATGGGGGGCATAAACACCGTCTCGGATGACTGATTCCCGAATTGGTGACAGGTAGAGACCTGAGTCGCGATTAAGATTGTGTATCTTAAACATGCCGGACATTTCAGTCAATGTGACAACAGGGCGTTGTACGCCAAACCGGCAAGGTCTACGTTCTGCTAGACTAGTAACAATTTTGTACTGTTACGGGGTAGACGTGCACGGCATGGGTCGCGACGTCGCCGCAATGTGAGATACAGTCCATTTATAGAAAAGAAAAATTCAATAAATATTAAGTGATTGAGGAAACACTTGTATTATTGAAGAAACATAACAAACAAAAAAATTGTTTATAGATTTCTATAGACTCGGATTTTTCGTTAGTAGAAGAACTGATGAAAATGAAAATTTAAAGTCCGGTTTCATGACTGTGTTCGGCAACAGCTGATGAGTTTATTTGTCTCAGTCATAAGGCTCTTTCGTGATCTTTGAGCCTAGCAGATATTTTTCGTCTGGTCTCCCCAATGTATTCTTTGCCGCATATGCATGGAATGCTGTAAACTTCTGCAATCTCAAATGGAATTTTGTCTTTGACGGACCGAAGACGTTGAGAGATTTTTGGACAAGTGTTAAATCTGGTTTTGACGTTATACTTCTTTAGAACTTTTGATATATGGTCAGTGATGTTTTGAATGTAAGGAAGGACCACAGTGGCAAGTGTAGGATTGCTTTCCGCCTTATGGCTTTTGGAAGGTTGTGGTGAAGTCTATTTTTTGAAGGAACGTTTAATATCTTAATCTTAATGTGGAAATTATTACAGAAAATAGCAGAGATAAGGTGTTTTAATTCTGTAAACACAATGATCCAATGTTAGGTCTGATTTTCTATTGATGAGAATATCTAAGAATGGAAGGTTATTATTGGCTTCCAACTCAATGGTAAAACGTATGTTAGGGTGTATCGAGTTTAAATGTCTAAGAAAATCTACTAGGGTTTCTTGACCATGGGGCCAAATAAAAGTATCATAGACGTAGCGATCCCATAATTTTGGTTTTAGATGAAAGGTGTCGAGACCTTTCTTTACAAAGGTTTCCATAAATATATTCGCGATGACTGGTGATAGTTTAGAACCCATAGTTGTTCCCGATGTTTGTTCAAAAATTTGACCGTTATAAGAAAAACATGTTCCCGATAAGAAGTTTTCAATTAAGGTGAGAAGGTTTGGCTCTAGATTCTAGGATTTTAATATATCTGAAATGACGTCGAGAGTTTCAGGAATAGTAACTTTGGTAAAGAGGGATTCTACGTCGAAACTAACTAGAATATCTTGTGTATCTAATGTAATGCTTTTTAATTGTTCAATTAGTGCTTCCGTCACACAATATATTAGCAGGTACAGAGCAAAATACAAGCCAGTTTCCGTGAAACTCTGAAGAAGCCAATAGGATGATTGGTTTCACCAATTTCGACTAACCAAAAACCGACGCAGAACGAATTCCAGAAGTTTTGTAAAAAGTATTACATTAGCCTGTGGAAGTTTCTTTGAAAAAAAAAAATAATTTAGATACATAAAAATAGAGAAAACCTTCAAAATAAAATTCTCTCTATAATACGATGAAATCCGACAAAATGTTTTTTATAACCTGTCTGAACACAAAAGTCACATGAACAATGTATAAAAATAAAAAAATTGTGACGCACTTTGTTGTTCGTTGTTTATTTATTTTATACAATATGTTTACTTTTATAATGTTTAAAAATATTTACGAATATTAGTGTTTTCGAAACTTTCCTTCTTAGTATTGGCAATATTGAACAAATCTCTACCCTATTCTACTCAACCGAAAACATCTGACGATCACAAAACGATATTTTGGTATTGTAGAGTTCAAACATATATTTCCATTTCACTCTTCGTTAGTTTTCAAAATACGTTCATGGATTGTAAATTTATTTAAACACTTAAAGTTTGCGACAACCATTTTTATTTTTGTCTATGGTTTTTCAACATCAATGTAACAATTGAAAGCAGGGTTTTAATGCGAACATGCAAATAATATTCATACAAACAATACGGGCGTATAAATTATATGCAAGAAACTTTTGCTACGGAGAGCACCAAAATTTGGAACATATAAACTAGTTTTGTGACGAGCAGGTGCGGAGTATAATTTTTTCTATTTTTAACAACTTTAGCACATTCAAATTGGTTATGTAGAAATATCTGGAAGCACTTAGAAACTAGCTTAAAATAATCGACTATTTGTTTAATTTACAAATCGGGACAAGAATGAGATAGACTACAACACATTTTAAATGGTTAAAACAGAATTGCAGGTTTGCAAATGGACTACCGGAAAATACTGTCAAGACTGTATTTAGGGCAGTGAAAAGCCTGACACAATGGCAGACCGTATACTGAAGAACGAGCCGAATAAAAGACTTCTTGCTATTTCAAGGGTTTACCCGAACTGAGTTGGTGGAGGATCCTAACTGCAAGACCCTCTAAGATCTCAAAAGCAAAAGTGGGCTCTCGCTTTCCAATGACGCAAGCACGGTATTTGTGAGCAGAGTAGGTGTGGTTTCGAAAGCAATTCTCACATGGAGATACAGTTTCTAATTAACATTAACATCACATTATGGCGATGATACACTAACCAACCACTCCCGGACTATACGAAGCATTTTCTGTGAGCAGATGGCAACTGAGGTCCAAGGGGAAACGTGGAACAAAAGCTGAGGAAAGCCCTTAAAGAAATGTCAACAGATGACTAAGAAAAATCCCTTAAGCCAAACAAATCCAAACGCCAAATCAGCGTTTTTCACCTTTTGCTCTAACAGGCCAATCGATAACTTCATGTCTTCTGGAACGGCAAACAAGCCAGTGTGGCTCTGGACTAACTTATAGACATCGGTGTGGTAAAAGCTGCCAGAAAATGGCCACCAGAAACAGCATCCTACAATAATTGGGTGTGACTTAACTGCCTGGGTAAGTAAGCAGCTTTGAATGTAGTCTGATATTGGTTTGAAAGACTATGGGGGATTATAAGAGCAGCAAACCCCAATTCATTACTTAAGCAGCTATGCCTCACTGAGGAGCAACCGATAGTCCAGCAAGCTCGTGATCAAAAAAGGTACTGTACTTTCTCGAGAGTAAAGGACTTTTCTATTGAAGGGAGTGGAGGTATGAGTGGATCGGAAGTTCTGAATTCGGATTAGCCGCCAAGGATAAGGGCGACCGCAGACAGAAATAGAATGGAATAGAAGGGGGACTTCAAATTAATTTTGAAGATCCCCTAATTAGAATTTTCGAGGTCTATAGATATATTTATTGTAACTACGTTGACTGCTCATAGTTTTGAAAAACTAATAACTGGAGGTTTTTAGGTTTACGGATATAAATGATGATTTATATTCTGAAACAAATGGCAACTATAATTTGTTAGAAGTTCAGATACTTTACATAATTAGAAGCAACCTTTTATAAATCTACTCACATTTATTCGTTAAAGTTTTTGAAATTATTACTTAATAAATGCTTTTAGACAATCAATACTTAAGTGAGTTGTCGGATTTCAAAGTTCAAAGCCTTGAAAGTTATATTAAAAATAGTAAAAGTTGTAAAAGAAGTAGCAGCCACTGTGTTATATGTGCGATATCCAATAGTATCTATCGCCAATGTCTTAATAGCTAGCAGAAACCGGGACATAAATATATACGACGGGTACATTTGGTCAAAGCAATGATTTGGCAATGACTGACGCTATTTAAATTAACGACCCACTGAATTTCACTTTTAGTCGCAACAGCCAAATATGTCGCGATTCATTTTGAAAAGGCGTTTGATAGAGTTCAGCATGAAAAAATGCTTACAATACTTAAAACAACGGGAATAGACGACAAATAATTGTGAATCTGTAGTGGAATCAACGGGCAACAGTGAAAATGGGAAGCCAATTTACAAACGACATCAAAATCAAGTGTGGAGTGCATCAGGGCTGCATTTTGTCCCCCTGCTCTTCAATCTACATTTGGAAGTAATATTCAATGAGGCTTTAGAAAACGTAGGGAAGGGGATAGTCGTGAATGATATTGGCAACAGAAATAATAAGGATTTGCAACTAATGATGGGTAGAATCACAGAAAAACGAAATATATGATTATAAGTAAACAAATTTCACCATGCAGGTAGAAAAAGTCAATACGTTGAGCTACGTGGGCAGTAGCATTAATGACGGTTGGGATCCGTCAGTGGAAATAAAAATAGAAACGGCACTTTCGTACGAATGAAGAAAGAGTTCTAAATTCAGGATATATCCCTATATTTAGAATGAGGATTGTGCAGTGCTACACATTTCCCTTCTTGTATGGTATGGAAAATAAATAAAGAAAGAGAAATAAGTGCGGCTATTAAAACGCGCCAGCAGACATAATGCGACACTCCGAAAAGTATGCTACATCTAATCATGGAAGGGAAGATAAACACCAGAAGAGGCCTCGGACGAAGAAGAACATCCTGGTTGAAAAACTTACGTCAATGGTATGGTCAGTGATCGGTGGAACTGTTGCAAACAACGGTAAACAAGACAGGAATCGTCAACATGATAGCCAACAATCGTTAACGGTTACGGCACTACAAGAAGAAGAACCACTGACGTAAATCGATGGATATGACGTCGGTCTGTGCACTTGAGTTCAACGAAATCTATTTACTCCGTGCACAAAGGTAAAGTCTGTTCATAGATATAAGAAAGTGACTAACTGATACGAATTAAGGAAAGATCCGGGCAAGCTGTAAGAATGAAATATGGCCGAACAGGTCCGTACTTTGCTTAGAAATTAATTATTTGGGGTTTTGTTAGGAAATATACTAAATTTAAAATAAAATTACGAATAATTTTTTTTACCACCTTGAATTACTTAAAATTGTTCACATAATATATCAGTATCATTATCGCTATCATCGCATGTTCTAATTATTATTTGTTCGATATTATTTGCAATATGGATATACGATTTTTCTGCTTTTTCTATATGTTTAACAGAATTTGCCCAACTTTGTGGAGGGATATTAAAAACTTCGGATTCTATAATTTTGAGGACATTGGAGTTAACACGGGGAAAAACATTGTTACGACGAATGGCAGATTTCAGTTGGTGCCAAACAGTGGTAAGGTGGAAGCCTTAAAACTGTATGCCCTAGATGTTTTGCATAATTATCACAGACGTATTCCTTTTGTAGGTTCAAGCTTTGTAGAACCTCAATTAATTGCTTTTTCGTATAATCTTGGATTGTTTCTTTAGTGTCACATGAAGAAGGGGTTAGTGATAACTTGCATTGTCAATTACAATTACGCTATTAGGAGGAATTTTTGGAACTAGTTTGTTTTTAAACCAACTTTGAAATAAATCAGCGGTGGTGTCTTCATAGTAATCCAGAGAAGAATATTTAATATTTTTCGCAGACAGAGAAAATCCATTTGGTATCCAACCATCTTTGGAGCTAGCATACAAAATAGTTATTATTTTACCGCTTTTTGATGGCGCGTTTGTTTTACACTTATCAGTTGAGTCAACCCAACCCTTTTCCGGGGTATCATAAGTGTCGAACCAGGTTTCATCCAAGTAAATAATTGGCCTTTGTTGTTCTCTGTAAATTCTATTTTTTTTTTGATATTCCAGTCGCCATTTTCGAATTCTAAAAAATTCCATTAAAATTTACCTTTTGTCAATTTTTTTAAATCTAAAACCCATGCATTGAATACACTTCCATAAGGTAGTTCTGCCCAATTAACACCGGTTTCATCTTTTTCAAGCCTCCTAATTAAGATATCTAATGTAGGCAGGCTTTTTTCCTCATATAACTGGTAAATTTCACGCCGTATTATATCTTGATCACTTTCATCTACACTCGAGAAAATGTCAGCATCGCTTCTTTTTTTCCTCGCTGAAATGGGATTATTCACAATTTTCCATACAGTTGATGTTGGAATTTTCGTCAATGTGGCCGTTTCTTGTAAAGATGCTTGCTTGCTGGCAGCACGTTCAATGAGAGTCAAATAAAAAATGTTTATAACTTCCTTAGTCTCAATAGAATATTGAGTTGTATTACAAAGGAAATAAGAATGATTACTAATAAACTTAAACTAAGTAGTATACCAAACCAAAGAATATTAAATACAGGTGGGTATAAAATTATTTTCTATTACGGACCACAATTTTACCTGAATTTAAATTCCGAAACTTTAGCTAATAATCTTGTTGCATTGTATGTTAATGACCACCCTTGGATAATCCCATTCAAAAGGAATTGGTCAATTTCTTACATCTATGAACAGAATTTAACTTTTGGAAAATTATGAGGGGTTGACGAAAAGAAGGAATAAAAAACAGGAGATGACTTAAAATAGAAATAGAGAGACAGTGAATTTTCAAAAGTAAAAATGTAAATGAAAATGTGTTGTTAATCAACAATCATGTTTTTTTTGCACAACTCAAACTAATTGGGTAATTCTAAATCAAATATCTCTCAAAGGCAAGGTACATCGTATAGCAAGAAGTTTTATTAAATTAAGCCGAGCGATATCACGAGCTCGCTAATTGGTCGCGAAACGGGCGAAATTCTGAAACATCGCCACGCTCCGCTAACCGGAATTAGAAAAGAAAGGTGAGAACACGACTCCGGGAATAATTCGAAAGTTTATCTCCTACCAACTTTACCTTTTGAATCGGGTTTGTTAAGAAAAAGGGGCGGCGTGCCGTTCATTATACGTTTATTGCGTAACACTCTCACATTTAAACTTAAGTATAATACGACCAAAAATATAGTGCATTTATTGCTTTGAAGTTTTAAGTATTTTACAGTACCTTAACCGCAAACCTCCGCAGGATCGTGGTAAAACCAATTCCAACAGATGTTTATTCTGCATTAAGCAGGTCTTGCCTGCGATGGACCGCCACGAATATTTGTAGACACTTGAAATTTTTATTTGAAACGTAAATGAGCCGTTTTAAATTTGATTAAGCAGTAACGCTGCGGAGTATTTTAGAATAAGTAGAAGGGTTTATTTTATGATATGTATCTAAATTGGAATATGCTCGTGATCGTGATCCTTCCAGTAAGTACGTATTTTTGTACCTGATTCTCGAGCTTAATTATTTTTGTCTTGTGTGACTTGTCGATTAACAACAGTTTTCTTCTTATATTTTTGTGTTTTCTTCATAGTTCTTCAATTTGTAACAGTCTCTTTTTAGTTACGTCATAAGAATACAGATACATATTTATTAGAATCTTACAATTACATATTTTTTGAAGGTGTCTGTTTTTTTAACACTTTAAAAGGAAACCAAATATCTATAAAAATCGAAGATAGACTCTCAAAAAGCTTTAAAACAACAAAAGGGCTGCTACAAGGATGCTCCACATCACCAACATTGTTTAAAATATTTCTAGAGGAGATCTTAAAACCATGGAAGAAAAAATGTGAACAAATGGGAATTCCAATCAGAGGCGACTGTCTTTACACGTTAAATTTCGCGGACGACCAAGTTGTACTCGCACAAGACGAAGAAGACCTAAGTTACATGTTACGAAAACTGAAGGAAGAATATGAAAAAAATGGAATGGAAATAAATTTTTCGAAAACGGAATACCTGGCAACAACAGAAGATGGAGAAAACTACCTACAAGTCGATGAAAATCATCAAATAAAGAGAACCAAAAATTTCAAATACTTAGGTTTCATAATATCTCAAAAAGGGACAACAGAGGAAGAAATGAACAGTAGACTAGGCCAGACGCGAAACTGTATCAGACAACTAAGTCCAATACTCCGGGATAGACACATCACTCGACACACCAAATCACATATATTTAACACCATAGTACAGAGCGTAATGACATACGGCGCGGAAAACTGGGTGATCAACAAAAAATACAAAAGTAAAATGCAGGCCACTGAAATGGAATACTGGAGGAGAAGTTCGAGAATAGACAAAGTAAGAAACGAGGAGATCAGGCAGCGAATGGGTGTCAAGAAAGATACCTTAACATTGATTGAAGAAAAGAGATTGGTATGGTATGGGCATGTAAGAAGAATGGACAGAAATAGGTGGATACACAAGATAACAGAATGGAGCCCCATAGGTAGAAGGAAAAGGGGTAGACCCAGAAGATCTTGGAGGGATGAAGTAGATGAATCTATGGAAAAAAGAGGTATCGGAGATGAATGGCAAGACAGAGATGGATGGAGGCGTAGGTTGAGAGAAGGAGAGAAGGAAGACAGCGACAGCTGTAAAAAACCCTATATATATATATATATATATATATATATATATATATATATATATATATATATATATATATAATATATATATATATATATATATATATATAGACGAAAATCGCGAAAAAAATTTCAATTTTGTAGCTCCAATGGTTCGAAAGTTATTCAGAAAAAACCAAAAGACGAGAACGGACAAAGAGACAAAAAAAATTTTTTTTCGAACGTGATCATTTCTCTACCAACGGCGATCCCGTAGGACTTACCATTACCGAGATATAAAATTTTTATACGAGCGCAGATACTTTCGAAAATTCGATTTCATCGATTTTCGAAAGTAACAAGTGACATGACCAAAGTTCCGAAGACAACTGTAAGAAAAATGCGATAGTCAAGAGGAAAGTAGGAGAAGATGCTGGTATTTCGCAAGTTTTTAAAGAGCAACAAGCAGATCTAATTAGGTGTATAATCCACAACGCTTAGTGTTTTAACCTCAAAAGAACGGCATAAAAACATATTGATAGACTTAACCATTAGTTGTGCCAAAGAGTCGTTACGTCGTTTTTGAAGAAAATGAATTTTCAGTTCCAACAATTAATAAACGTCAAGTGCTAATGGAATCTCAAAGAATTTCAGCAAAACAAGCGAATAGTATATTTAAAGGAAACGTGGTTCGACACTCACACACACACACACGGTCAAAAAAGGATGTGGTGATAACAGAAACAAGTGTGTACTAGAAGTGCTGTCTTTATGCTGGGTCTAAAAATGATTGAGCGGAAAATTCCTTATTTTTGTCTGCCAAAAATGTCGAAGACAAGTGTGGATTACAATGAAAACCGCGGAAATATTTGAGGACTGCTGCGTGCTGTGGAAGTTTCTTTGAAAAATTATTTGAGGACTGGTTTGAAAATAAACTCTTGCCAAAACTATCGACGAATACTGTTATTGTGTTGGATAATGCCTCCTATCATTCCGCCCCAATTACTTCTTCAAATAAAGAAGAAATTAAAGAATTTCTGTATGAAACAACAACTTCTGGAATTATTAAAAATAAAACATTTTAATAAAGACTACAAAATCGATATAAGAATCACATATAAAATTCGGCAAGGGGTAGCTAAAATATCAGTACAAAGCTGGTCTAATTGTGAAAAACAAGCAATAAAAAAAGGAAATATTTATCGAGAATGATTAGTGACGAAGTTGATCATTCAACTAGGTGACGACGGTAGCGATAGTAAAGTGGCTGATACTTTATTATTATTATATTTAATATATTGTATATTAGTAATGATACTTTGTGCTAATTTTTTTATGTACATGTTTCAAGAAATGCCCGGTGAAAAAGTATAGGTAGATAAATTCCTAGGACGGTCCTGGAATAGTTACGGGTAAGGATATGCTCAGCAGGGCGTTCTATAAGGGGTTGGGGCTTTGGAGTAATAAACAGTAGGCAAAGTTGTAAAATCACAATATTTCTGGCCCAAGTATATAAGAAACATTTTGTTTCTTAGCAAAATAGCAAAAATATATTTCGTACTTGCATTTTTAATTTATTTCATATATTTACATATACATTCAAAATGTTGTACACGTAAATAAATCTTAGCTGTTAAATTATTCCGAAATTTTTAGAAGTAATTTATGCCATAGACTAGTTCTGAGAAGAGAAAACAAAAATGGAAAAAATATGTAATCTGCAAGAGAATGGTCACATAGAGTATGGATATAACTGGCTTACAATTTTCAGCAAATGTTGTGTAATTTCTCCAATAAACTTCCACAAGCTACTACAATACCGTTTATAAACATTCTGGATTCCTCTTGATTCGGTTGCTGATATCTAACTCAAACTTCGCCAATCACCCTCTTGGTGACCGACACCAGGAAGAAGCTAGCAGAACTGTAACTGTAAATAAGAACTGTTTGATATTTAGAGAAGTTACTTATAATAGGTACCCTGATGATTCTATCGTCTTTGCTGACAACCTTGAATCCTTACAAGCCCTAGTGGATAAAATTATCAATCACAGTAGACCATAAAACCAAATATTGTCGAAAGAGCGGATCGTTACAACTACCTAGGAACAACAATTAATGAGGACACAAAATAAAAGCACAATTAAAAAAAAGTCGCAGCAAACTTTAACCTCAACAACTTTTAAGAGTCATAACGTCACTCTGGGCACTAAAGTACGTGGAATCTCAGTTATACTGCAAAATCTTGGAGCTTAGGTAAAGTCAAAAAACGAAGTACTTTCGAGATATGCATACAAAGCACAATGCTGAAATAGTATATTATGCAACAAGTGCGGCAAACGGCATTTGACTCACCAGTTTATTTGACACGAGCGGAGCGTAGCCGAGCGAGTGTTTAATAAACGAGTGAGTTCAAAAGTTTACCGAACGTGTTGCATACTATACTTTTTCTACGACCGTTAGTTTTTGGGTACATTTTCGCAAAACAACAAGAATACATTCACCGACATGACCGTCAGAATTACGTCAAAATTCAAAGCGTGTGAAATATCTCCGAGGAAATGTCCGAAGTGGCTCGGATTCATGGAAAAGAGAACAGACATGGAAAGTGACGCTTTCCGCACGCTACATCGGTGAGTAATTAGGTATTTTACAGACGGGAGTAGAAAAAGACTTAGAACGCCAAAAGTGGCAAATCTTTTACCAAACTGAACCGAGTTATGCTGTCTAAGGAAAAAACATAATATAAAATGTGTTTGGACCAAGAACGGACAAATATTGTATTATAAAGTACTTTTGATTAAGACTGAGATGGATTTTATAAATGTCAAAATTTAAATTTCTATTATCAATTTGTTGGAGCATTAAGAACAAAAACTTTGAAAATTATGATGATTACAGCCAAAGAAGTTTTCGATGAACGAGATATTGTGTTTAGAAGAGACTTAGAGTTATGAGATGTGGTAATTGCAGTAAAGTGTGAGTTAAAGTGGCATAAATGATCATCTCAGCGAATAACATACAATTTACCTGTAGTTAGGCGTGATTATTACGTGCAATTTTAATATACCAGGAAAATCTGTTCACAATTTTTCGCCCTCAAATTTTATATATTGCTTGAAAATTCGGGCTGGAATTTTGTTGTTCGTTAATGTTTTCCTGAAATATTTGAATTATGTATTTTATTCGATATTGAGTCAATGTGTGGCTAGAAATCAACTGTTTAAAAAATATATTCTATTTGGTTCACAATAGAAATAAAAAGGAATATTAAATTAAAGTCCAATTACCATAAATAAGTAAAAAATAATTATTATGATTTTCAAAGTGCAAATAAGTTTAAGCGAATACGTGCAAAAATTAAACGTGGCATCAAATCGCATATAAAAATTTTTGGAAATTAATTTACAACTGACAAAATAAAAAGCAAACAGAAGAGCAAACGGTAAGGGGTAAGTACCTGTATTCTATTTATCTTACAGGTAAGTTTAAAAATAACCATTTTTGTCTTGTGTGCCTGACGATTAACAAAATTCTTCTTCTTGTATTTTTGTGTCTTCTACATAGTTTTTCGATTTGTAAACAACAATATTTTGTAAGACTATATCGCGGTAGATTAAATCACTGATAAATATTTATTAGAATCTTACATATAAACATTCTTTGAAGGTTCCTCTTTTTTAACACTTTAAAATGCGGAAACCGTGGAATGAAGCAGATGTGACATAAAACGTGATAAATTGTTCCTTTGTAGTAATTTTTTTTATGTAGATGTTTCAAGAATTGCTCTGCGAAAAAGATTGAAAACATAATTATATCTCGATTGTTAGTGTAGGTAAATACATTTCTAGGACGGTCCTGGAATGGTTACGGGTAAGGTCTGCAAGGCAGGATGTTTAAAAGGGGCGTCGGTTTTGGAGTAATACACACTAGGCAAAGTTAATGACGGGGTCGATTGTAAAAGCACTATAATTCTGGGTGAAGTATATCGGTCTGTGTGCGTAGGTTTTCTGTAAACAGAATTACCCAATGCTAGAACTGATTTTCTGTTGATAAGAACACTAAGAATGGGAGATTATTAATAGTTTCTAAGTCAATGGTACGACGTTTGTTAGGGTCTAAAAGCAGGTACAAAGTAGAATGAGGGTCAGTTGCAGGACGATTGTAAATAATGTCGATCTGGTAGTATTTGCAAGTACACAATTGTACTTTCAAAAATTTTAATCAGTCAAATAGAGAAATAAAATACCCGAACACTATAAGTTGATATACTTGGGACACTTGCTGTGCCGCAAAAGTAAATTTTAAATTTTTTATGGAAAATTTGAAAGGCACAAAAATTCCTTCGCTTTCGCGGCAAGACGCGGAGAAACGTCTGCGTTGTTATTATTCCCCCTCAATATATGAGGAACAGCGAGTTTACATACGAGCAATATCTCTATATTTCCAATTTCTAAGCCGAGGCGTAGTGCTTGAACTCCAAATTTAATTCCCGTTGCAAAATGGGTTCACTTCCAGATAGAAAATCCCATTTCATGCCTTTTATTAACTTTCTGCGAAATTATGCGCAGGCACATTTTCCCGAGCACGACAAAATATTTCAGAACGCCTCATCGTCTTATGAGCACGGCAGAATATCCAAGGTATTAACATAATTTACTCCGTTTTAGATAAATCGGATTTATTGTGGATTAAGTTCGCTTCCGAACCCCCGCCGGTCTGGAATATTTCACTTTTGTTAAAGTTAGTGGAAACAACGATGCACGTGACGAATGTCTGTCCCGTCAGTGCATCCCATTTCGAATATCTTACATTTAAGCAGATCCTTTGGTAGAACACTTGTATTAAAGTGAAGCTGAATATATTACAGATATTGGGTTTCGATTTATTTATTTCACTTTAAAAAATCGTATAAATGAACATACATTTACTAAAAATGCAACAACTGCTTTACATAATCATGAAAACTTAACAAACCAATAGCAATTAGCAATTATACAAATCCACTTTCTTATAACAACACAGGCCAAAAATGTTTAAACTTTTGAACGCTGATTTTTATTAGTACAAGAGAAAAACCGAATTAAAAAATCTAAATTAAATAGCAAAGTCTCAGACAATTGTTAAGTCTATTTATTTTCGGAAGATCTCTCTCTTTCTAATGACCCATCAGTCATCTGCTTTCATTACAAGGTTCCATCGACCTTAATAGCTACGTTCCATTGTTTTTATATCTTGGTTACACATCTCCACTTGTTGCTCACTCGCGGTACCAATATTTTCATCAAAAAGCGTAGTTTTAGACCTATATAGCATCCTATTTCCCTAAATTTTTCTAAAATGTTTTCTATAATAGCCTTTATAGCATCAGTAAATCAGCTATGGTGGATAAAAAAAAATTGTTCTTCGTTTTTTTTTTTTTCAAGGAAACCATGTGGTAGGTCAAACAAATTCAATGATTTTTGAGAGACGAAGTCGCCGAAATACTTTTGAATAATCGAACTGATGTTCTTTTGATCGATCTCAAATTTTTTAACCTTAGAACAGCTTCGACTACCTTCTTTCGAGTGGAGTGGAGCAGTATCATCATCACAGTCATTAATTAACAGTAAAATTGTCTTAATGATAGATTGGCGCTATAATATCCTTATTTATATATGAAACTAAATCCTAAATGCAAAACTATAATACGGATAATCTTCCCATTAATATTAAGAGCGCATACGTGGTAAGTACTTTCTAGAGGTAACTAACTGAATCTAAGATAAATATTTAAAAATGCTCCATCTTCATTTAAAGCTTTAATTCTTTTTCACCTAATGTTACTGTTTGTTTTACTATCGCACTCACACAAAAAAACGGGGATCTTTCTGCTGCTGACCTAGTAGAAGTCCCACAATTTTGAAGTCACCACTAACCTCAAACCATGGTCTTTGTATTTGATTTTCTCAAGTAGTAGTTCCAGATTTTCGTAGCATTCTTTCATTTGCTCAAAATGAGCAACATGTATAGAAGCAAGAACATTTCCGTTGTGCAAAGGGCAGCTTTAAGGCTTCTCTTGGATAAGTCAATAAAATGTCAAGATTAGGAATATCGGTTCAATGAAGAAGTGCAGAAGTAGCATTCATCATGGTGGCTTTCTCCATAGGTATTTCAAACGGTGAGGATTGCCTAGTTCCAATATTCCAATGTCCTAAACCTTCTTCGCGTACCTTACAAACAATTTGTGGCTCGCAAAGTTTGTCTTGATCACTTTAAAATAAGAAATGTATTGTTTTTTTAATAGGGGTGTAATTTTCCGTCTAAATTTCTGGCCCACAACCACACGCACAGCAAAAGGTATCTGGAGTATTTTTACACAAGATGTTTACAATAAATATTTTGCAACAGTCTGCTAAATCAATAGGGAAGCAAATAATATAAATATGATCCTCTTAACATCGAGTTGCAAATATGCAGTTTTCAAACTTGCCAACACACTCAGTTCTATCGAAGTACGTTTTTAACGTTTTTAATAATGAGACCCATCCCGCGACTCTACAGACTTCTTATTTCTTCTTCTACTTTTGTTCTTCATATTGTCGGCACTAGCGGTTCTCCAACATATTTTCTAGCAAAATATCTAGATTCTAAATTAAAACCTTTTACAGGAAATACTGATAATTGCGTATTTAATTCCTTTCACTTCATTCAATCCAATAGGATGATTTTCGAAACCTCGTATATTATAAAGGCGTATACAGGTATAGCTACTGAAAACTTCCGTAATAAAACTTGTAGCTGTTTGTATTGTGATTGTATCCCCCTTTTTCGAAAATCATAACTTTTGTTTGGTTAGTGTTAACTAAAGGGAGTTTTTTTTAGCATACTCTTGAGGAACTTAAAATTGTTGAGTGTCACTTATCAGGATCAAATCGTCAACAAAAGCCAGCATAGATAGGGCTAAGAATTTAGCATATATAAGTCATATATAAATGTATTCCCGACCTTCAAGTGTTCTGTAACACTTTGCACTCTCTGCTTCTGTCCGGAATTGCTTGGCAAAATTCCAACTAGAAACCTACACCTATTAATGTTTTTATCTGCTCGTGGGCATTTTTGGGCCCACAAATCAAACTGCTCCAGGATATAAGCAAAGAAATTTAAACACAAAATGGTGTAATTAGAATTATATATATAATAAATACATATTAAATACAATTAGTAGGCACAATAGTTTGAATCTGTACTATTACTTACTATCAACCAAAAATATAATTAATTCTAATCTAAGGGGTATATCAGCGAATTTCTTATGACCTCATCTACGAAATATGTTTTATAGTACTATTGGGTTCTTAAAGCCTCAACTAGTTGTTTTTTTTTGTATATTCAAAGTAAAGATTATGCTGACAAAGGAACTCTTGCAATGCTGTTCTTTTACTGCTACTCCTGATGGTATTTAGCAGTTATTTGCATTGATACAATGTTCCATGAGATCGAACGATTAGAGACGAGGAAAATACTCTTAGGAAACCTGTGGATGGAGGTTAACAAGGCAAATGAGGACATTTTCTGCGACTGTCTCTAAGGCGGATCAGATACTCAATATCCAACTGCGGTATGCTAGAACTAGACACACCTACACGAATCTTGTCATGCCATTAGGCTAAACATTCCTCTAGATGCAGATACATTCAAAATGCACCCATCCACGAACTACGCTTGTCAATATTTTTAAATCTCAATACGATTTTGTGTAGAAATATCTGCATCATCATGACTAAACACCATTGTTGAACATATAGCACTTTTTTTTTGGTTCGTTATTTTTCTCTATTCGGTGGTCGAAATTTTCTTCAACCCACGATCTAAATATAACAAATAATTACTGTAACACCACTAAGGTAAAGCATAAATGATTTTAAAATGTCTAAGGTGGATTCTTCTTTCAGTGCCAGCGAAACCCAGCATTTTACCATTCCCAGAAGTAGGCTCAGATCCAAATCCGAGAGAAACCTATATCGCAAAAATGCTTGACGTGCTTGCTGAATCCTAGTCCTTATGTCCGTATCAGTTTTGTGTCTCTTTCGATCCATGAAAACAATTACTTAAAACGATTTACTGTCAAAAATATACAGGGTGCCCCGCAAATTCAAAAAACTGAAAAATGTGTCCCCCTATTATTGAAATTGGCAATAATTTCAAATCTGTGTTTTAGATGTCAGTTTCTTTTACATGACGATATTGCTTAAACTTTTGTATTTACGGTTTTTAAGTATTGTACAGGGTGTTCGCGATATTCCGTGCAATATTAAAAAACATAATAAGTACTTCAAATTTGCAGCTACCGACTTCAGACTTGGGAGAGAAGTAGAAGTCTGGACCCGCATTTAGACTCTTTAAATTGGGAGTAATAAAATAACGCGGAGTATCTTTTTTAATTTTTGATTTTTTTTGTGGTTATTTTGGCATCCAGAAAAACAGCTTTTCCTCCAAAGCCATTCATCCGATCGGAAAAAATTAACATCCGTAATACGTGGGAGACCCAGCGCTATAACTTTTGTTGCATTTTTTTCGATTATATACAAGGGAATTTAGTTATAGACAATTGTTATAGAAAATTGTTCTTATAGAGAGTAACTTATTAACCGTAAATCAAAATTCGTACAAACAATAGCTAATCCGTTCAAACAGTGTTATAGGCCGTATCTACGGCTACAATTTTTGTATTTACGGTTTTCGTGTATTACATACGCTGTTCGAGATATTTGAAGAAATCAAAATGAAAATCTCTATTTTTCGCCCTCAATCTAGATGTGATGACGTCATTTAATATCAACACGTATTGCATGGTTTCAGAATACAAGAAGTTTTTTGAGAACCATTTACTCTATTGGGAAAATTTGGGTGCCAGGAAACTAAGGAGATCCAGAGCTATATCCTCTATTTCGCAGCAGTACAAATGTTAATATTTACCGAAGTGTGCCGTAACTTTGAAGTTCGACGAGATGTGAAGCACACTTTATACAGGACGTATTCACAATCAAATTACATCGATTTTGCGAAAGTTCCATAGTGGTCCGCAGGAGCACGATAGAAAAACAATGTGTCCCTCTAGGACAAGAATCCGCGAAGCGCCTTATTTTTAAAATAAAAAGCTGATTTGCGCGATTTGCGACGAACTTGCCCCTCTCGCCGACGATTTTTCGAAAGCAATCTTGTTAGTTTAGGACCAGTAGGACGAACAACTAACATTCAATTTTTAGATGAATAAGAACATAAAGTGTACATCTGATAAGAGAAAATTGGCGTCAAGGTATAATCAATCAAGGTTAGTAGTTACCTTAGATTATTAAATCATGTAAAAGAGGAAATAAAGATGTTAGAAGTGCAAAGAAAGATAAAAAACAACACCCTATATATATATATATATATATATATATATATATATATATATATATATATATATATATATATATATATATATATATATATATATATATATATATATGATGACACTATATTCCGGGATATCATCCGTTCGCTCGTTGAACTCCGACTGAAATCCTGCAAACGTTTCGCCAAAATCTCACTTGGTGAGCTCGCGCTCCGAAAACACTTCGAACACATATATATATATATATATATATATATATATATATATATATATATATATATATATATATATATATATATATATATATATATATATATATATATATATATATATATATATGATATATGAGACTTTTCAGTAAGGAAATGTCAAATTACAAAACTCGAAGCCAAAGTACGTAACGCTACAATAGCAGCTTTAGCGAAACTTTCCTAATTTTTATTCATTTGGCAGCGTCATCGAGAAACCTCGGCACTAGTTTCGCAATTTTGGTCATGCTCCAAGATTAAATAGGTACATTAATTACGAAACTTTCAGCTAGCATAAAACCACCCCCGGGCGCGTGATTTTCGTAATATAATTCTTATTTAACTACTAGCTGCAATTTTATACAAACTCGGACTCATAATAAAGTCTGGAAGTTTCGGGGAGGCGGGATAGTTGGCGCTAGCGACTAATTGAGTCGACTTAATTTTCGAAAGTTTGCAAAGGGTTTCGGGATAATTGATGTCAACTTTTACGGCGAATGACTAACGCTATCCGGCGTGATTTTGACTTTTCATTTGTACTTAGGGGACGGCAGAAAACTAAAATTTCTCTGCCTGTTTTTGTTAAATCACCGATAAAAAACACTTTAACGTATTCAATCAGAAAAACTGGTGTCCAAATATATCGTCGGTATACAAGAGAAAGTGGCCGTCTCCAATTTTTTTAGAATTTAATTTGTAACAGTAAAATGTTCAAAACGTAATACATCTTTAGGGAAAGAATTGATAGGCTCCATTTTTTTATAAATGAATTCCATAAGTTGATATCTTGCAATTGATCAAGTCCATATGAAAAAAAAAACTTACAAATGAAAATGACAAGTCCTCCTGATATCGTTGCTCCGAAACTCCGAAAAAGTTCTAAATGCAAGTGGAAAAATAAAGGGTGGACCCAGTGGTACGCCGAAAGAAGCAGATTTCAAAACTTTGCCGAACTGGAGTTATTCACAATGAGTATCATGGCTGGTACATGAACTTACTAATTAATAATTCCATAAAAGACAAATGCCCCGAACTTGCACAAGACGAAAGCAGTGATGATGAAGTATAATGTTAGGATTATTTTAATGCAACTTAATTTTTCTTATTAGTAATTATTATTGTTTAATAATTTGTTATAATCATGAATTTGGTATTTAAATAGTTAATAAATGTTAGGTGAACAATTTGATATTAATTTCCTTCGAATAGCAAAATAATAGGTATAGTTATATTATGGCTAACAACACAATACCAAATTTTATATTTTATAAACTTAACAGAAATAATTCATTTTATATTCATGAGAAAGTCACCAAGTCCAAATTTCCAATAATAATAATTATATGACTATAATAAAACAATACTTAAGTTATTTTTTCTACTCCCGTCTGTAAAATACCTAATTACCCACCGATCTAGCGTGCGGGAAGTGTCACACATGATTCCGAGCCACTTCAGACATTTCCGGGATTTTACAGCACGGATTTGGGAGCAATCGGATTGTTTTCGGAGATATTTCCCACGCTTTGAATTTTGACGTTTGTCAATTCTGACGGTCATGTCAGTTAACGTATTCGTGTTGTTTTGCGAAAATGTACCCAAAAACTAACGTCGTAGAAAAAGTATAGTATGCAAAACGTTCGGTAAACTTTTTAACTCACTCGTGAGTCAAATGCCGTTTACCGCACTTGTCGCATAATATACATAATATACTATTGATCATTGCAGTAGATTAACCAAAACCTATTCACTATGTATTTCCACTAAAATAAACTTAGAAGAAATAATTTAATTTTATATTAGTTCATAAATCTTCAAATATAAATAGCTTAAAACTGTAAATATTGGACTTGGCCATTTTCTCTTCTATACCGATACGGTCAACCAGGAGACTTCTCAACAATATCTAAAACCCAGCAATCCAGTGCAAAATTCAAACCAATAAGAACCCTTTGTTAAGAGAATTCACCTGCCTCTGCTTTTGTTATCGATTCATTTATGTCTCATTTTCTTCAAAATGGTCCTCAAATTCATCAATAAGATTCACAAAATGAAAAGCACACCTCTTCCCAAAATTTTTTTTAACCGACAAATTCAACTTGTCTATTCTTCTGAAATCAAACTTAATTGGGCGTTCCAATTAAAACTATGTTTTGAAAGCATTCAGTGTCTTGGCATCTAGAAAAACTTAAATTTACAACTTTTGATACAGCAAAAAATTATTCTGCTCGAAAGAATGTTTAATTGCGAAATTGCTATTGCACAAAGCTCACTATATGCCAACTGGTTTCACTTAACGCATAGACTCATCTTTAGAATACTCCGTAATCCAATATTCATTGTAGAAATAATTGCAGATTAATTAATTGGAACAAGCAAGAAGTTCTCTCTCTACTTAATCTATAATCATAATAATTTTAAAATAAATTATCAAGAATATTGCTCTGTTTATATTAGACAAGAACTAGAAACTCTTTCTTTTTTTTGTTTTGAGACTTTGAGACTAAACATTTTTCCACTGACAGTCATTTAAAATTACGGAAGATAAAGACGTGTTCGTCTATGAAAGGTTTTCTTGCTATTACAAGAATGTTTTCAGTGATCAAGACCGTGGTTTGGATCAGGGTAGATTCGCGATAACAAATTTGTTGACCTATCGGTAATATGTGCTAAGTGCCTTAGATAATTTTGATCAAGTAGATTCTAGCTATGGGTTTTGGTGAAGCGCTTGTAGTGTAGATACATACCTTTCTGTCTGGTAGTATCCAGATGCTATAAATAATTATGGTTCCAGTAAAATTAAAATTTTTTAAGGTGTTTCCCAGGGATCGATTGAACATATTTATAAATAATATTGCTCATGTAATTTTGGATTTACGTTGTCTATTGTTTGCTGACTATTTAAAAATATTTAAAATGATCAAGTCATTTAATGGTGCTCCACTGTTTCAGCGCGAACGCCTTAATTTGAGTGCTCAATGAGTGTGTACAAGCATGAAAGATTTAAATGTCTTCGTTGTAAATAGATCAATGCGAAACCCGGGCTTTATATTTCGCAACACTAATAAACTAACTCCAGTTTGCTTCAATGCATATAAGTAACATTTTAGCTTCAAAGAAGTAAATCAATATACATTGGCCAGCAAAAGTCTCAGCACAATAATAAATAAAGCGTAAGCAAAGTCGAGGAAGTTAAATATTACCAAAGCTCGGTTAAATAATTACCAATTATAAAATGAGATGTAAACATTCTAAACAGCAGTAGCCTACGTAATTAGGAGGGAAGTGCATTAAAATTTTATAAATAGAATAAAACTTATTTAGACTATTCGATTAATATTTTGGGTAAGTTTTTGTGTCAACTTCAAGACATCTTGGCATAGAGCCCTATGTTTTCCATTCTTTTAATAAAACTTTTCTGAATTAATTTTAACTTATTACCGAATTCTTTTTTCTAATATATCCCAAATTTTGCAAGCCTGTAAGCAGTATTGTAAAGTTGCCATTCACGAACAACATGAGTCCCCATCTAACCACAGGTTTTGTGCACTCTCTTGCAGATTTTCTCTTAAAATATTTACTTCCCCCCTTTGCCTTCGCAACCATGCTTAACAGTCTTAATTGTATTTTTTGGATTTATGTCTCTCCTGTTTCCTCCGCAGTTGTCTGATGCCGCCCACACGTTAAACTTACTTTCATCAGTGAACATTACCTTATTCCGGAAGTCTATTTCATTATTTTTGTATTGTACTAACTAACGTTTTACTTTCTAGCTATGCAGGATTCTAGTCCAATTATCCTTTTGACGGCGTTATTTTCAATTCTGTTTTCATTTCTCCACATGAGAATAATATTTCATACTGTACTTCTCAACAAGACATTTGTATTTATACAATTGGTGTATTAAAATGTTTTCAACTAATTCTAACTCCTATCCAATCATTATTTCAGTAGTAAAAGTACCTCTATAGTTATATGGTCTGCAAACAATAACTAAATAATAATGATAAATCAGAGCGACTATTGTAGGCCAGTTAAAGGCATCTAACCACTAGTTGGTTGTACGAGACGTTATTAAACTTTGTGTTTTCCACTTGCCAAGTTACCACTGAAATATGGGTCCGCACTTCGAAATAGCCGGGTTTCGGTTTTCGAACAACAAAGAGCCAATTTAAGTTTTGCGAAATGAAGATGTCATTGCAGCAGTGCCATTAGCAGGCAGTTGTAAAAGCAAGCGATTGGTAAATAACGGAACATGCGTCGGAAAGATCTCGTAGCATTTATTGAAAAGCGTTTCTATTAAAAAGCAATGACAAAGACGGAACGCCAAACGATCCTTTTTTTACGCTGCAATTTTAACATGCAAGTGTAATAAAATCTGAAAACGGAAACTGCAGTTTTGTTCTCATTACATACCGTAATTCGTTTCATTTAGCTTGCGACATCTAATGGGACAAAGAGGAGTTAGTGTAAAGGTAAAAAAACTACCTATATGAAAATTATGCTAAAAACGATTTTTTTAAATTTTTAATTTAACGCTTCGTATTTCCAAAAAGTTAGATCGTCTGCACACGGAAATGCTAACTAAAAGTTATCAGTAGTGATGCTTATTGCTAGCGACTGTGTGTGGTTCTTTCCATCACTACAAAGCTTTGAGATGATTAGATTCAACCTTTTGGTATCGCAACATGTTTCCTGCTCCTGCATCATATGTTTTCCTCAACTGCGCTTAGATGCCTCTTAAGTCGACAGTGCGATGTCCGCAAAAAGGTCTTTTAAGATCCTTTGGTAGTTTAGTACCAATTATGCCCCCTTATTCTATTTGCGGTGGGTCCTTGTCCTTCATGACGCTGCATTCAAACCTTTCGTGGTGTCGTCCAAGATATAGAGGTTCCTTCTTACATGGCAATGTCCTCTTAGGATTCCTACCAGGGTCCGTAGTAATGCGCAACTAAGATTTTCAATCCTGAGGTGTAGGGGGTCCCGCAACAAAAGCTTACGACTGTAAGTCCTGGTAAAATGTCCCTGTGCAGAGCTAACCACTTATCCAGCTTGCTCTTCATTTCATCCTCTGCTTTCCAGCAAAATCCGAAACTAATTGCTTTAGAGGATGGCAATAGTTTTATTAAGAATCCCTTTCGCCTTTATTCACATTGCAGTGTTCAGTGCGGTAATTTCTGCTTGTCAGTTAGATTGAAAGTTTTTGTTTTCCTACCGGATATATATATATATATATATATATATATATATATATATATATATATATATATATATATATATATATATATATATATATATATATATATATATATATATATATATATATATTCTCACGTATTGATTCACGGATGGAAAAATGTGATGACACTATACTCCGGGATATCATCCGTTCGCTCGTTGAACTCCGACTGGAATCAATCCTGCATCCGACTGGAATCCTGCAGACGTTTCGCCAAAATCTCACTTGGCATCTTCAATGCTCGCGCTCCGAAAACACTATATATATATATATATATATATATATATATATATATATATATATATATATATATATATATATATATATATATATATATATATATATATATCTCAATATAATTAGAGCGTCTTGGACAGGTAACATGCTTTGAGCGTCACCTTCGTATGTCCTTCCCAAAGCCCGCCATATAGCACCAGTACACTTGATAAACATTAGGGCGTCACTGGTATACGTTTTTCCATATACTTATTCGCTTTTAAAGCGTCAACAGCGTTGCCGCATTTGTTCTTGCAATAAGTGCCTACATTTTTTAGATATTCTCGACGTTCAACTTGCAACGTATTTATATGAGCTCCAGTTAAAAAATCCCTCCGCGTAACATTGTGGATCAGAGTTTTTAGAGTCCGTAGGATATTTTAATTTTTTTGTTTGGAAGCATTTCAATTGTTTTTTACGAATTTTTCTAATCTATCTGTCAAAAGGAAAGAGTTGAATTTTAAGATTACAAACGGTATAAAAGTTTTAGAATGTTTGAATGTTTTAGAACCACAGAGTGTTGAAAATGAAATTTAGCAAAACTAAATAATTTTTCTAAGAAAATTCCAGAAACTACAACATCCTATTGGCTTCTTCCGAGTTTAACTGAAACTGGCTCGTATTTTATTTACTCTAGACCTGCTTATATATTGTTTGAGGGGTGGAGGAATTGAAGGAAGTGTATGAACAAACGTAATTTGGTCTTTGACTGATAGAAGAGATTTTTGGACATGTGGTAAATCTAGTTTTGACTTTATATTTCTTAAAAACTTTTGATATGTTATCAGTAATTTTTTTGAATGTGAGAGTCCGAAAGCAACCCTACATTTGCCGTTGTTGTCGTTCCTTACAACCAAAACATCCCTGGTCACATATTAAAAGTTAAGAAATATAACGTGAACTCCGGTAAATCGAGTTTAACATTTTTAAATTTTAATTAAAATTTTCATTCTGGAATTGGGACATCCAATTTTTGGAGTCTATTTAGATTTATAAGCATTACTTTTTTATAGTTGAATATAAGCTCACTTCAAAGAACACAACAATCGAAAAGTATAATTTTTAAGAAACACTAAAATCTAGTCAACGAAAAATGGAATGTTTTGTTGGTGCGAATAAGTATTTAGTATAGTTATAAGTTTTTGGTTTTTAAAATGAACGATTCAGTAATTCGACACGTTTCAGTTATCTCAGGTGGCCCCTAATGAATGCACCAAAAGCCAATCCTAAATTAAACTCGCAAAAATAATGATTTTGAGCCAAACGTGCTCTAGGAAAATGTCGCTCACTGAGTGTTAAAGTTTAGTTATCGACAGAAATTTTTAAAATATCGACAAGAAAACTTGGATTTCGAGGTTTTTCGAGAAGGTGAATAAGATCATATTCCAGTTTCTAAGATGATAACTTTAGTTACAGTTAAGTGGTATAATGACGTTATTTTATCACTCATCTCCACAAAAAATCGGCAACAATGCTGTGTCTGTCACTAACTTTTATTATTAATTTGATTTGGGTATATACCAGGTGATACAATTTGCTAACAAATATTTTTATTATCCCTATGGCATATTAATCAGTGGAAGTAAGTTTTTATTCAGTTTCAAAAAGTATCTTTTACTTTAACTTATGCAAGTCAACGCTAATGTCAATGTGAATGTGTTCATTTCTTCATTGAAGATTGAAAAAGGGAGAAAAAACTAATAGTGAATTGCGTTTCGGAAGCTGGACCTGCTTGCCGGAAAGCCGAAAGAACGCTCAGTCGTACCGGTCGCGTACTTGCGGATCGTATATTTAAAACATCTGAATTTTAGGCAAAAGTTTTGAGACAATATATTACAATAATTAATCCGCACACACAAGTAAAATACCGATTTTGATTGCTTTTTAGCGCATTACTTACGGACCACCCTAGATGGCAAATTACACTATTTATAAACTATTTTGTAATTGTACTAATTGATTTTTTTAATTTATGTATTATTTTATGATAACTACCATATTTTTATTCCTTATTAGTTTAAGGTGAATGCTTATATAAAAAGAATTATAAAGGAATTATGTGGCATTCCGTGGGAATCAAGTGGAATTCAGAGGATTTCCGAAAATTTATCACTCGAAGAAGAATTTTGGTGTACACATAAGGATTTTTAAATATATTTTTCAAAATCTTGAAGTTATACATATGTGTAGCAGAATAGAAAAAATTGTTCCATTTTTTCTGTCATTAGCGCTTGGCCTATTCTGGTTATTATATTTATTCTTGTGATTTCACACATCACACAAAACACACGCACACACACACACACACATTAACTATTGAAACTAGTACTGTTCCACAAAAATATTATTTATTAAAAAAAAATCTAAAGCTAGAGACAAAACAAAATAAAATTTACAATTCCTTCATCAGTGATCTATCCATCTATAAAAGCATTTGCAAACAAAAAAGTTGCGATTTTACTTTAAACTCCTTTTCTTTATATATTCATTTTGAACGAAGGCTTTGATTTTTGGCCAGTCTTTATTGTCGAACAGTCCTGGATATTTTTCTTTCAGTGCTAAACATTCAAACTATTTGGGAGGTTGACATTTTTTTTATATGTTTGGAAAAGTAATGAATGACTTCCCTGTTTTCTCAATTCTCAAGAAGCAAATTTTGTCCTTTCGTTTGGTGTAATTTATCCGATGATGTATTTTTTCCTGTGACGCCAAAGCTGCTTTGAGGCAAAAAAACCTTTACAGTTTGTGCAGGGTAATATTTTTTGGCTAGACTGTTGTTTTCTAACAGGCTTCTGAAACACGCTACTATTTAAAAAGTTGCCTTTTCTTCTTAAGAAATTCAACAATTTTCTTCTTTCAGGATCTCTAGCTGACAAAGAGATAATTTTCTGCACGCTATTTTCAATACTATGTGCCCCTACATACATGTCGAGCAAAATTTAATAGAATTAATTAGTTATTTTTCAAACGGGAAAAATAAAAATTTTAGCGGTTTTAAAATTTTAGCCAAACTTTGGTTCTGTTATGTGCAGTAAAAGTTTTAAATTGAATTAATTTGCTAATTGTTAAATTGGTTAATTTGTTTAATGCTAAAAAAACTTAATTGAATTTGTAGATGCTGAATGCACGTTTGAAGTATTACAGCAATTAAATAGCCTAAATGTTATAAAATAGAACTAAAAAAACATGCGTCTACTTGTTAGTGAAGTCGAGATTCTGGAAAAACTTTGTCTATTATTGATATTTTAAAATTGTTTTAATTTTTATTAATTTAAAATTCCGAATATTTCGATTATAGTAGCACTTTCCATATATGATTGGTTACGATCTGAAAGTATCAAAAAAAAAAAAAAAAATTATTTATTTATTACAGCAGTTGGGAATATACGTTCTTTGCGTGTAGATCGGTGTTTATTTTATCTTTTAAAAGTACCGTTCATACAAGATGTTCAGAAAAACAATATTTTTGAGCACGGCTAAGATTAGAGTAACACAGCTAAGCAAAGGTGTACTTTTGGAAAATAAATGACAATTTTTGCAGAATTATTTCTAGTATCTGTAAAATTTTTGTTTCCAAAATTAACCATATTTTTGTGTATTCTGTATACAATTTTAATACAAAGTTTTTGTTTTAGGTGATTTTGGGTGTGCTTGTGCCACCCGCTTTATTTATAAAAGACCAAATAACTTTTCATGTTTTGGGGTTTTTCTACGTTTCTCTATATAACAATTTGTTGTGTTCAAAATATGAAAGCTGCAAAGTACTGCAAGCTAAAAGCAAAAACCGAATAATTCTCTATATTTTTTTCAATATGCAGGTGCCATATGAAAGTGGGAATACGCTATAACTTTTAAAAACTTTTAAAACTTTCAATTTTTCGAAGATATGTAATTTTCAATTTTTGAGTAGCACACCTTATAATTTTTTGAAAGTTACTATTTACCGAGCCACTCAGTGCTGGAGAAAATTCATTTTTTTTTTTGCTTGACGATAACAAATTCGTCGTAACCGGCACTTTAGAAAATAAGTTCATAGGAAGAAGAAAACTAAAAACGTTTTCACACACACACACACACACACACAAATAGTTGTGTACTTACCAGACCATTTACTTAGAAATCGCTCTTGTTCGTTTCTATCGGTGTCTTGTGATTGATATTTAGGAATTTCTAAAATGTCTAAACAATCACAATCAATCTTATTACGAGCAAGTATTATAATTTTGCAACTCCTATTCGTTCTAAAACAACTCCTATTCGTTCTAAAACAATCTAGAAATGGAACAGAAAAATGCCAAAAAATCACGACAATTTGAAACGTTCCCATACTGGAAGAAAATTATAAGTACCTACCACCTATTCGTCTTTATACTTGACGCTTGCTACACTCAACGCACACCAGAACTGGCGAAAATAACCGAAATAATAATATAAGTTAATAATGACTTCATACGCGAATAAGTATATGATTAAAACAGTATCCATATAATATACTCAATGTAAATATACACATAATCTTCGGTAGCGCCCCGTACGGTCTACGCTAGGAACTAAATTATACTTTTCACGTTTATTCAGTGTTAAATATGGCGTCTTCGGATTATTCGTTCAATCGGCTTTTCATGGTGTAACAGTTGCGTTGGTAATGTTAAAACATCGCTAAAGCTTAGAGCGTCAATATACTGACGCTCCTTGCACACTGACGCTCTAGTGAATGTAATTTCACAATAGATAGACGCCATAAGGATAGTAAAATATATATATATATATATATATATATATATATATATATATATATATATATATATATATATATATATATATATATATATATATATATTCTCACGTATTGATTCACGGATGGAAAAATGTGATGACACTATATTCCGGGATATCATCCGTTCGCTCGTTGAACTCCGACTGGAATCCTGCAAATCTTGCATCCGACTGGAATCCTGCAGACGTTTCGCCAAAATCTCACTTGGCATCTTCAATGCTCGCGCTCCGAAAACACTTCGAAGTGTTTTCGGAGCGCGAGCATTGAAGATGCCAAGTGAGATTTTGGCGAAACGTCTGCAGGATTCCAGTCGGATGCAAGATTTGCAGGATTCCAGTCGGAGTTCAACGAGCGAACGGATGATATCCCGGAATATAGTGTCATCATATATATATATATATATATATATATATATATATATATATATATATATATATATATATATATATATATATATATATATATATATATATATATATATATATATATATATTGAATGCTTGACTTGAATTCTCGTGCTCTGGAAACACCAAGTGACATCTTGGCGAAACGTCTGCAAATATATATATATATATATATATATATATATATATATATATATATATATATATATATATATAATATATATATATATATATATATATATATATATATATATATATATATATATATATATTTGCAGTGTTCGAAGTGTTTTCGGAGCGCGAGCATTGAAGATGCCAAGTGAGATTTTGGCGAAACGTCTGCAGGATTCCAGTCGGATGCAAGATTTGCAGGATTCCAGTCGGAGTTCAACGAGCGAACGGATGATATCCCGGAATATAGCGTCATCACAACAAAAACTTTACTTTAAAAAAATATGTACAGATCGGTCCAAGAAAATAATATATATATATATATATATATATATATATATATATATATATATATATATATATATATATATATTATTTTCTTGGACCGATCTGTACATATTTTTTTAAAGTAAAGTTTTTGTTGGGTATCAGCAAGAAATAAATGCACCGATTTTAATTCATTGAAATAATAGAAGAATATATAAGCATAAAAACATTAAAACTTACTCTAAGTTAGAAAGAGTTGTCACAAATAAGAAACATTCAGTTAATTAAGACAGATACTTTGACTTTACCTTGCATAAATAAAATAGGGAAATAACATAACTTTGTACCCGTACTACGTCCATGAATTTATAGTACGGACTGAGATTGGCAAGCAAAGCAGAGCGGCGAGTTAATGTTAAGTTTTTCGAACGTTTTTTTTTGTTTGGTTTATGTACGTCACTATCATTTTTTTATTTTTTATTCTTTTTGGTTATTCTCTTACACACATAGTATAGTATATTTTGCTCAGGCCCTTTCTGTGGGTTTTATAGTTTATAGCGTTTTTGTTTTTTTGAATTTCGATTGATTCGTACAATTCTCTTTTCCTAACGTTTTTGGAAATTAAAAGCATTACTATATGTGTGAATGGCTGTTTTGTTCGTCTTGTCAAATGTATGTCCATTTATACGATTTTTCAAATATTAGCTTGTTTGTCCTATGTAAACGCTATTGCAATTAGAGCAAGGAATTTCAGCATCACGTTGCTTCTTTTTTCATACCGTATTTTTGATTTAATTTTACTGAAAAATTGTTTTCGTAAATTGTAGCCTTTGTGGCCTATTTTAATATAATGTTCTTTTAAAATGCTTTTAATTTTTTCAGATAAGCCAGGAATGTATGGTAGTGGTATATATTTGGTTTTATTGTTTTGATTTTTGTTTTGGTGGTTGTTGTAGTAATTACGGATACGTTTTTTAACAATTTTGTCCATTAGGCCTTTAGGGTAATTGTTTTGTTGCAATATGAGCCAGACTTTTTGTAATGCTTCTGCTCTATATGCTGGATCGAAAAGCATTATCGTCCTATCCGCCAGTCCCATTACAACTGATTTTTTTAAGATTTACTTTCTTTGGTGTACCAACAAGTTCTTGTATTGTCATTTATATGATATAGGGTTAAATCCAAAACGTTTATCATATTTTGCTCTTTGATTTTTTGATTTTGATTTTGAATTGTAAATTTTGAAAAGTTATTGAAGGCCTCTTAATTTTGTTTTGTGCAGTTATACAGTCGTCAACATAACGGTAATAAAACGGTAAGTCAAAACTTAAGCTTTTTATAATGGTTTCCTCCAAAAGCTCCATAACTAGCTGTGCACCTCAGTTGAAATTGCCATTCCCATTGCACATCCTTCAATTTGTTTATAAAAATCATCATTATATTGAAAAAATGTGGATTTTAATGTGAAATCTACAACATTTATAAACTCGCCTAGAGGGATATCTGTGTGTAGTTTTATAGTATCCCTTTTTTTGATGACATCTTTGATGCGGTCGAAGGGTACATTTGTATAAAGTCAAGAGATAGTAAAACTAGATTTTCAGGAATTTTCATATTTTTTATTTTTCCTTTAAAGTCCATAGAGGCTTTTACATAAAACTCGTTCTGACTTATGAAGTTCTTTAGAATATCTTTTAAGTATTTTAATAACTTTTCCGTTGGCGACTGTGTACAGGATACAATTGGTCTTAGCGGTATGCCGGATTTGTGCAGTTTGGGCAAACCGTAAATTCTTGGAGGCAAAGAATTATTAATTTTTAGTTCCTTTGTCGTTTTTGGTGAAACGTAAAGCTATTTCTCCCAATTAGAAATTATTTCGTTTGATTTTTTTTTGAAAAATGTGTGAGATTAAAGTTAATCTTTTTGTATATAATTTCGTCTCCGAGCAACTCATTCATTTTTTGATTGTATTCACTTATTTCCATTGGAACAGTTTTATTAGACTTATCTGGTACCAGTACCATTAGGTTTTTATTTTTCTTTAAAAAGTGTTTAGTTTTTTTTACATTTTCCATAAATTAATGTTGTTTCTTCGTTTTTTTTATGTTTATTTCCTTTATTTTTAAACTCTGTAATAGCATTAAAACATTTGGTTCTTACAATATCTTAGTAGTGCGAAATTTGACCCGAGGCTTAAAACCTCTAGGGCATATTGTGGGATTGTATTTTTTGTTAAATTTTCAGTACACTTTTCCGCGGCTTATTTGTTTTTGTTGTCGTTTTTAGATAGTAGATAATTAATTTTATTTTCGTGTGTCTCTTTAGTTTTAAGAAAAGAACTTTCGTAGTTCTGTTTTTGCTGCCTTACAAAATTTGTAATAATTTCATTGGGTGCAATACAATACAAAATGTTTAAGACGTCCGAAATGTTTTTTTCTAGCAAGATAATATTTTTTACGGTGTGCGTGATAAGTAATTGTAAAGTACGAACTATAATTTTTTTAAAAACCATGTTTTGGAATCTTGATTCGGGATTTTTACATCCAAATTCGATGTGATTGATTTTTATGTTTAAGAACTTTGGTTTGACTGCTTTGTCACGACAGTGTAGAAGAAAAATCCTGTTTTTTTTTTATTGGAAAGTTTCTGGGTAGATATACTTTGAGTAGAGATTCATGTTCCTGACTGCTTCTGTGCCATTGTCGTCGTTTTTTTTTTCTCCAAATTCTCTTTCGTATTAGGTCTCTCGAAAACGAATAACGTAATTTCTTTAAATTTCTATTAACATTTCGATCGTAATTTCGATCTTTTTCAAAATATTCTTATTTGATGACATTTGACGTTGCTTTAATATATTACATATTTAAAATAAACACAATTTGTCAGCAAATATTTTATGCGGATTGGAATGGCATGCAAAGCAGATACGGATGTTTTTTATTAGTAAATACATTGGATAATTTAATTTTGTTCATAAAGTTCTCTTTTTTTGGTGTTAGGTTCTGTAAGTAGGACTTTACATTTTTGAAAATTAAATGTGTGTTTGGTGTTGTCACAATGGGTATGAAGAGCTGTTTTATTTTTTTTGTCATACTTATGTCCGTTGATTCTATTTTTTAAATACTGGCTTGTTTGTTCTATATACACACTGTTGCAATTAGAGCATGGAATTTCATATACTATATTACTCCTTTTTTCAACTGGAATTTTTGCTTTGAGTTTAGTGCAGTGATATGTTTTTTGTAAATTATAACTCTTGTGTATTATTTGAATTTTGTGTTCTTTGAAAATGGTTTGGAGTTTTTCTGACAACCCAGGTATATATGGCAGTGATATATATTTGCTTTGCGGATTTTGACGTTGGTTTTTGTTTACGTTATTATAAAATTTGTTGATATGTTTACTAAAGATATCGCTAATTAAGTTTATGGGATAATTATTTTCTACAAGTGTGTGTTTTGCTGTTTCAATTGCGTCTGGTCTATATTCTGGATCGGGTAACATTAATGATCTGTCAGCGAGACCTATAATGGCGGATTTTTTTTTGGGCTAGGTGATCATTAGATTTAAAATTTAGATAACGGGATGATTTTGTTTTTTTAGTATACCAACTTGTTCTTATTTCATTTTGTATGTGATGTAGGTATAAGTCCAAGAAATAAATAGAATTTTGGTTCTTAATTTCGTGCGCGAATTGTAATTTTTGGTGGAAATAACTAAAGGACTTTATTAATAAGTCTGTTTTGGTAAATTGAATTGAATTTTTTTAATAACATTTTTTCTAGATATTCCACAACAAGTTGTGCTACTATGCTTGAAATTGATATACCCATTGCACACCTTCGACTTGTTTATAGAACATATTTTTATATTGAAAAAATGTGGACTTTAGAGTAAAATCTAAAGCTACCAAAAATTCATCGAGGCGAATATCTGTGTGTAGTTTAATTTTATTCCACTTTGTCTTAAATACTTGTGTGATAAGCTCGAAGGGTATTTTCAAATTTTTTATTTTGTGTTTAAAGTCTATCGAATCTTTGATGTAAGATTTATTCAGATATGCTACGTTTTTTAATATACTTTTTAAATATTTATATAATTTTTCTGTTGGTGATTGTATGTAGGATACGATAGATCTTAATTATTATTTTTCAATTATTTTTCAATTCTTTTGCAGTATGTGTTGGAATAAAAAGTTCAATTTCTGAATTTGATATAATTTCGTTTGTTTTTTTTTTTTGGAAGATTTGTGTGGCTTCCTCTATAATCATCATTGGAAAGCGGTTCCCAATTAGAGTGACATCAGCACGTCCGTTTTTCTCGGCTAGCTTTCATCTCTGTATACATAATTCTGGTATATCAAAAGGCTTAGAATCTGCTTACAGAAAGAGGCCAAACTTATCTAATAAGCGTTAGCTAGCTTTAAGTAAGCAGCTCAAAAGATCTTACCGCGAGGAAACGATGAAACTGAGCTTAAAATAAGAAAAAAGTGCATATAAACTTTGGTATCCTCTAAAAACAGATATTAAGCGTTTTTCAACATCTACTAGCCTGCCGGTGCTGCTTTTTAGTAAATATTTACCGATTAATATTCTCTGCTTTGATCCTTCGCATATTTTTGACAACTTTTCGCATTTGTTTCCAAAAGTGGTTGGAGAAGAATTCCATTTAGTTGTTAGTACACTCGATGCTGCAAAACCAGTAAATACCATTGATGTCCTTTAAAGTCTTTCTTATTTATTTGGGGCTGATGTACTATAGTGGTCTGTGGGTTTAGTGATACTTTTAAAATAAATGAGAAGGATATTCAAAAAACAACATAAATAATTTTAATGGAAAATTCTTTCAATTTTTCAAATCTAAAATGAATATACCTCATTTTTATAATATTTGAAATATTAGCAATAAAACGTACTTTCATAGTATAAATGTTGTGACTGCGAAAAAAAAAAAAGAAATGATAAAGACAGTTTTTTATTTGCAACATTCAAAATCAAATATATAAAAAAAATCTATATAATTACATATTATTTTTTTGTAATAGTGTTAAAAATGTATTTTTTATATTATTCATTTAAACCAGTGTTTCTTTTGATTAAATGTGCTCCAGTCAGGATTTTTTAGAAAAACGTGTTGTTTCTTATATTTGTAAAGAAACAGCTTTTTGAAACAGGAAACCTTATACAAATTCACAATTTTTTTAATGCCAAAAGTACATAAAATTATATAAATAAGAAAAAAAATGATTCAAAACATTTTCATTCAAATTTTTAATGTTAATTTTTGTCTACCCCGTAACTATTTATTTTAAAAATATCATGATATATCACTACAATAGATTCCCTTAAATCCATCTTAAAGGTAATCAACTCCAAATATTAACAATGGCTTTCGTACGGATGGATATTGCAGACGTCACTGTTGACATAAGATTCAACATACATCAGAATCGGTAAGACTTAGCTATGTTATTATATATAAAATTTGTCTGGAAAACGCCAAGGATTTCCAAAATGCCTTGACATACAGCGATTCTGAGAAAAGATAACATTCTTTAATAAACCATAACAAGATTATTAGCTAAAGTTTCGGAATTTAAATTCAGGTAAAATTGTGGTCTGTAATAGAAAATAATTTTATACCTACCTGCGTTTAATATTATTTGGTTTGGTATACTACTTGGTTTAAGTTTATTAGTAATCATTCTTATTTCGTGTCTAATACAGCGTGTGTTGAATTGTGTGCGAATTATGCAAAATATGTGCGAGTCTAGTGTATCTCAGTAGATGCTCCCGCCCAAATGCAGAAAACACTATTCTATTGAGACTAAGAAAGTTATAAACAATGTTTATTTGACTCTCATTGAACGTGGTGCCAGCAAGTAAGCAACTTTAGAAGAAACAGCCATATTGACGAAAATTCCAACATCAACTGTATGGAAAATTGTGAATAATCCCATTTCAGCGAGGAAAAAAAGAAGCGATGCTGACATTTTCTCGAGTGTAAATGAAAGTGATCGAGATATAATACGGAGTAAAATTTACCAGTTATACGAGGAACAAAGCGTGCCTACATTAGATATCTTAGTTAGGAGGCTTGAAAAAGATGTAACCGGCGTTAAATGTGGCAGAACTACCTTATGGAAGTGTATTCAGCACATGGGTTTTAGATTTTAAAAAATTGAAAAAAGGCAAGGTTTAATGGAATCTTTTAGAATTCGGAAATGACGACTGGAATATCTAGAAAAAATTAGGTTTTACAGAGAACAACAAAGGCCAATTATTTACTTGGATTAAACCTGCTTGGACACTTATGATACCCCGAAAAAGGGTTAAGTTGACTAAACTGATAAGTGAAAAACAAACGCGCCATCAAAAAGCGGTAAAAGAATAATTATTTTGCACGCTGGCTCTAGAGATGGTTGGATTCCAAATGGACTCTCTCTGTCTGCGAAAAATATTAAAGATTTTCTACTCTGGATTACCATGAAGACACCACCGCTGATTTATTTCAAAGTTGGTTTCAAAACAAACTAGTTCCAAACATTCCTCCTAATAGCGTAATTGTATATCCATATTGCAAATAATATAGAACAAATAATAATTAGACCAGGCGGTGATAGCGATAGTGATACTAGTGAATAATTTTAAGTAATTTAAGTAGGTAATAAAAATAATTTGTAATTTTATTTTAGACTTATACATAAATACATACATAAATAAATAAATATTGTTTAGTATCTTTCGTAACAAAACCCCAAATAAATAAATTCTTAGCAAAGTACAGACCTATTCGGCCATATTTCACTCTTACAGCTTGCCCGGGTCTTTAAGAGACTTTACTTTTGCAGCCCTATCATTGACAAATCAAAATTTATATCTTAGTGTCTCGGTGAAGTGTCAACTGATACGCCAACACAGGATACGCTCCAGATATTATAATTATGGTGATAAAATGTCATATGACCTATGATACAAAATTAATTAATTAAACCATCAAGGCCATCTCGACGATCTAATAGCGATAACAACTGCTTACTAACTTTTCGTCGTAGAAGTTTATTAGGAAAAATGGGGGCCTATCTGTCGACGTAAGTCCGGTAATAACTCACCACGTCTACCCCAAAAAGCTAATGCGCTACTAAATATATCCACTCAGCACCTAACTTGCATGTTTATTTTAACAGTCTCAATGTTAGCATATTCGCGGCATAAAATGAACCCTCACGCGCCCTGATAAATTATCACTTGGTCGGTTTAAATGGCGCACATAACTTCTCCAAGTTGCACGTTACGTGTACACCTGTACATCACTGCATCCCGAAATTTATCGCCTTGTCGGTCCGTACCACAGCTCCACCTTACGGCTATACGGATTTTATTGTTGACCATTACTCCTCCTGTTGACTGTTGGTTTACGTTGCTTCTCGTATCAATTGCATGTTTTGTTTCGCTCAAAAAATGTCTTCCCAAAAATCAAGTTAAAATAAAATAAAGAAAGCAACAAAATGAAAAATGGAATGCTTTAGATGTCATAATTTTCATGTACTAATATGCAATTAATTGCGTCGGTGATAAAAGTTTAATTTAAAATTATTTTAAAATAGTAAAGGCTCGGACAACATTTAATAATAATAATAATTAGACATTTATTAACCCAAGTTTTTACTTTTTTTTACCAAATGTCGTAGTTAAGGTTTTCAAACGACGGGTCTCGTTTTTAAAAACACTTTTTATTGTTTTACAAACAGAACAGCGAGCTTTAGATTAAGCCGTCACAAGGAGAATTCTTTACAAAGTACATTGTTCACATATTTATAACGTTTTTATGCGAACTTTGCGTGGCAGATACTGGGAATAGCCATCAGCATTTTCTGTAACATAATTCCTCCCTCCGTAGTCGAAAACAACAGGGACTAAGGGTTGTTTTCGGAAGACTGGTCGTTCTTGATTTTCTTGGAATCTAGCAGCAAAACGGCTCTTGTAGATTTTCCTTGCTATAACTATTAGCAAAATTAAAATAAACATCATTCCTGTTGAAGTGGCGAGACTCCAAGTGACTCGATGAATTTCATAACCAATGTCGGGGATCGATGTCTTCGCAGCTTCTCGTAGTTTTTTGGTCGTATTGAGATCAATCGATTTTAAGGGGTGTTTTTTTTTCGATGTTTAGAACTTTAAGTTGCAATAAAACAACGATGGATTATTCGATTGACATGAATTTTATTTACCCGAAAGATAATCTTGTGGTATTACATTTTAATTATGATTTCTGGCATATGACCGCCACAGCTGGCGCGGATGTAGTCCAATCTGGACGTCCAATTTTCGATGACTTTTTCCAACATTTGTGGCCCTATATCGACAATAACACGACGAATGTTGTCTTCCAAATGGTCAAGCGTTTGTGGCTCATCCGCATAGACCAATGACTTTACATAGCCCCACAGAAAGTAGTCTAGCGGTGTTAAATCACAAGATCTTGGAGGCCAATTCACAGGTCTAAAACATGGAATTTGGCGTTCACCAAACGTGTCTTTCAATAAATCGATTGTAGCACGAGCTGTGTGATATGTTGCGCCGTCTTGTTGAAACCACATCTCCTGGAAATCATGGTTATTTAATTCAGAAATGAAAGAGTTAGTAATCATAGCTCTATACCGATCACCATTGACTGTAACGTTGTGGCCATCATCGTTTTTGAAGAAGTACGGACCAATGATTCCACCAGCCCATAAAGCGCACCAAACAGTCAGTTTTTCTGGATGTAACGGTATTTCGACATACACTTGAAGATTAGCTTCGCTCCAAATGCAGCAGTTTTGTTTGTTGACGTAACCTTTCAAACAGAAGTGCGCTTCATCGCTAAACAAAATTCGCTTATGAAAATCGGGAACAACGGCAATCTCGTTTTGGGTCCATTTGCAAGCGTTGTTCAGGCGTGAGTCTATGCATCACGAATTGCCAAACCAAACTGAGAATAAATCACTTGACAGGTGTTAAATCGGTCGCCATCTTCAACAGTAATGCTAACTTAAAACACCCATTAGTTGGAGTGGGTGGTACTTCACATCGTGATCTTCCATATTTGCAATTTTAATGGATGGCAGTGAGAATGGGTTTCCTTTAAAAAGTTCTTCTTTATTCCAAAGCTCGGTACTTTGGGTACTTATACCGCAATTATATGGAACATTGATTAGGTAGGCAATTAAAGCTATTTCTTTATTTCGGCAATTCATCTGTAATTTAAGTTTCTGTTCAGATGGTATTATAAAAACAAATCTACTGGTAATTGGTGGTATTATATGCGTTGAAACTTTTACATTGACTACGTGGCAATTTTTGTTTTCGACAAATTTAATGAGGGTTGTCACACAAACGTAGTTGCCTTCAATGATTGGGCAGTTATCAGCTGTTGAATCAACGAGGTTTGTTTTTTTAGTTGAATGTTAGATGAATGTTTCCTACGTACAAGTTCTGTGATGACTCTATCATACTTTTGTCCATTCTCTGAATCAAGAGTGCCAAAAAGTCATTTCGATAATTTACGTACAACATTTATTAAACCTCTTTTTGTGCGGTTATTAGGTTTGATATTACCAAGTTTGCATTTTACTTGTGCAATTAAATGTCGAACATTATTAAGTAAATTATTTTCATTAATATAGTGTACATTCTGTTAATTATGTTTATTTGTATAGTTTAATGATTTTGAGATTACAACGTACAAACTCAAACAAAGATACTAACTTTACATCAAAATAATAATAGTAACTACTATAAGGAATATCATAATTCTCTTATACCCCTGCATACTGTAGAAAACCGTATTGAAAAAAGAATCGATCAAATCATTCTTTTAACTGAAAAGCAACGACCGAAAAGATGCTTATTTAACCCTTTAGTTTCGTTGATAAAATGTGTAACGGGAAATATACACCAAATATCCAATTTCCCTGTTAGATCAAACAATCAAATATAACAGATTAATATAGAACATTACTCACAATCAAGTGGTACTTAAATATCGTGTTTTACAAATTGAAAGAATAATTAAGCAGGTAGAACTAGAAAGCACAGAATTTAAAGAATATCATCGAATATTCACGTTTATTAATCAAATAACACTTCATTATCAATCAATTTATAGTGTTTTGAATAAAATCGAAGTATCGACAACATTTTCAAAAATTAATGTCCCTAACAGTCGACCCAAATTAACACTTGCAAAAAATTAAAGAGCTAAGAATTCGTTTAAATTCTGATTTAAATTCTGATAAATTGGTCATCGAAATTAAATGCTTTATTATAGATTTCCAAGTAACATATATTTTGTAACTTTCATTGGTTGAGGCAGAGACATATCAGTATTACAACCTGTTTCCATTACCAGTTCCTAATAATAATCGATCCTTTCTAATCAATGCACTCTGTAAACCCTATTTAGCACTGAGTGAAACCAGATATCCAGTCCACGAAGAAAAATGCTTCGAAATGCAGCCCAATCAATGTGCCTATAGTGGAACAATTGAAGATCACCCACCGTGTGCTATTATACAAGTCAATAAACCTATTGTTTTAAGAAATTAATTTGTGTTCATTAACATGGACTAAGATTAATGAACCAACCAATATTCAAACCACCAGCGATTGACCTAAAAGCGCTTAACCTCAAGACCACTGACTAAATCCATGCCAGACTGAAGAACCAGATGGAAAAATAAACTCACGTGGTAAAGTGACGTTTCCCGCATGCTAAATCGGTTTATAATTGGGTATTTTACAGAAGGGAGTAGAAATAAAATTGCTTTCGAAAAATCGTCATTGAGCGGGACAAGTTCGTAGCGCGTAGTGCGTAGCATCTTTTTATTTTAAAAAGAAAGAGCTTCGCGGTTTCGTGTTGTAAAGGGACGCACTGCTTTTCTATCGCGCTCCTGCGGAACACTATGGAACTTTCGCAAAATCGATATAATTTAATTGTGCATGCACCCCGCATAACATGTGTTTCACATCTCGTCGAACTTCAAAGTTACAGCAAACATCGGTAAATATTAAAATTTGCACAAATAATACCGTTGTCGAATGATATTTTATCAAATATCTCGCGCCCTGTATAATTGACGAAACCTGAAACTCTCTCACGACACGGTTTAAATAATAAAATTATCCCATCTTTAACGGTTTTTCATTTATCGCCAATAATTTGCTCACAAAAACGGAAATTTTTAGGATATTTTAGATTTTTTGCCTATAAACGACACACCCTGTATATTATACAATCATTGTTCGAAGTGATAGATAGAATTTTTTGAAAATAGTAAATAGTTATCGAGAAAATAAGTCTTTTCTGACACCATGGAGTGCGTCGTAATAATCAATGACGTCATGGCATCTTGAAAGCCCCCGAAATAACGATTTCAATATGGATTTTTTCAAATATTCCGACCAGCGTATGTGACGAAAACCACAAATAACTAAATTGGTAAAATTAGCTATATTTTTTACGATTTTTGATTTGTGGCTAATAATTTACTCTGTAAAAGGACAATTTTCTAGGTCTTTTAGATTTTTATCTATAATTTGAAGACCCTGTATATAATCAAAAAAATGCAGATGAACGATTATGGAAGCTAAAATTACCAAAAAAAATTTTCAAACATTTTTAAAAAATACTTGGTAAAATTTGATTGCCCCCAATTTCTACCGTTTAAATGTGGACACAGACTTTTACTTGGCTCATTTCTCATTTAGCACGGAATATCGGGAACACCCTGTACAATAGGTGAAAACCTTAAATACAAAAGTTTTTGCTGTCTATACGGGCTATATCGCAATATAAAAGAAAGTGAGATCTGATTCACAGTCTTTCAGTTACAACCAATTTTCAATAATAGGGGGACCCATTTTTCAGTTTTTTTGAATTTGCGGCGCACCCGGTATATTTTTGAAAACTTGTCGCAAATAAAAGTTTATAGAGCCATATATTTTGCTTCTTCTGGTTAGAGAATTTTTTTGGTCTCATAAACAGTTTTTGAAAAATGATGTTTTTTGTAGACTTTTGTACGCGCGATTTTTTTTTGAATACCTCCCGACCCCCTAGCCCATTTTCAACAGGTTCCGTCACGGGGCAAAGCTGCATATATGTGCCAAATACGAAGTCGATTGCTTCAAATTTCGGACTCTTATCATGTTTCACATCAAGGTCCAAAAAACAGTCGAAAAAAAGATGGATACTGGCGTCGGATCAGGGCCATTTCTTATAAGTGTATGTGAATCGTGGAGGGTTAAAAAGGAGGCAAATTTCAAGTTTGTAGTTCCAATGGTTCGAAAGTTATTCAGGAAAAACCAAAAGACGAGAACGGACAGACAAAAAAAAATTTTTTTTCGAGGGTGATCATTTCTGTACCATGGAATCGCCCATAGGATCTACCATTACCGAGATTTACAAATTTTTATACGAGCTCAGATACTTTCGAAAAATTCGATTTCATGGATTTTCGAAAGTAAAAAGAAGTTTAACATTAAACACTGTCACGGTTCCGTTTTATTATTACCCTTTATTGGCGTATTTAATATATCAATTTATTAAAGATTAGGACCGTGGTATTATTTGGGCGAGAGTCCTTAGTGAATGTGGCTAACGCCGATTGGAGGCTTAGCGCGGCATCTGTGGGTTGGTAAAATACTGGTTGCATAGTTCCCGAAAATTACAAATTCGGATTTAATTCCTAATGGGTTGTATTTTTTTTTCAACGTTATACAAAGCTGCTTTACAGCGAAGCAGTAGATTTTTCTATCGAAGTCCGTAGTAGTCCTGTTCCGGATTTCCGAAGTATTGGTTTGGAAGTGTTAGGTTGGTATTGTGCCTAGGGTTATTTTGTTTTGTTAGTTTTCGATCGGTTCCTATTCTCAGGCCTCGATTCCCTCCAATTTTTTTGTGGCTGAGGACTTATATTTAAGGTGGTGAACGGGGTTTTGGGACTCCTTTTTTCCTCGATGGATTTGATGGCGGCAGAAGCCTGGTGAAGGTCATTGCAATATTGGTTGGAAATTTCCCGAGTTTGGGGATCGAGCCTTCCGCCGCGGCTACTGCGACTTGTTGCTTGGGTGCACAAGTTTCCCGAGAGGGGAGTTATCTGCCGTCCAATTCCCGATAGAGACTCCTAGGGGCACTCGACATCGTTGGTCCCCCCATTAAGAAAACCCTCGTGGCCGAGGTAGGTTAACCTTGCTCTAATCTGGCACTGTTTGCTAATTTTACCCTGTTAGGGAGGTAGTGTTTCTAGAGACGCTTGTTTTAGGGTTTCTTTTTTATCTTCTTGGTTTTTCTGCTTGTCCGGGTTTGGGTCTGTTGGATTTGTGGAGCTGTGACCTATTGATTGGTACGGAGTCTGCCCGTGCACTGTCTCCGGACTTGCTTTTGTTGGATTGTGAGCTGTGACCCACTTATTGACCGAGCCCCGTGCACTGTATACGTAATCCGCCTAGAAACACTTGGGCTAGGACGTGGCGAGCGGTGGACGCCGAGGACGGTAATGCAACGGGACATGAAACTATGAAGCTTGTGAGGTACCGTTAGTTATATGGGATTTTGTTAAAGCTATAAGTGGCCCTCCCCTGTTGTGACGCACCCGTATGAGTGGCACTAGCCCGATTTATTCGAAAATAACCTCTGCTATTGCACGTTGCAGAACCTGTTCTCCGCGGGCGTTCTGTATACCCCTGGTGCACACTTTACTAAGTTTCAGAAAATCACCTGATACACCCGTAACTTAGTTGGTCGAGCTTTAACATTGTATATTGGTTTAGCAAGTTTTACCGAATTAGGTTATATTATTTCCAGCTTAATTAAATTCATTCACTTAAATTTAGATTTTCATTTCCTTGCCCCATTTAAGAAGTTGAGCCCACTGCGAAGGTGCCGAGGTACAGAGCAGGCAGAGCTTTTTCGTGATTTGGGGGCTCACCTTGTGCTGTTCAGTCTGGTTCAGCTGCGGTAACCAAGCCGGACCGTAGATTTACAATTCACGTGGCGCCCAGAATTCAACATTTTGTTAGGGCTTGGTGATAGCAGCTAAACTACCCTGAATATCTACGGGTAACCTAGTGGGGTATTGTGGTGCCATTTACCATACGCCCCTGAGATTTTGGCACGTCACATTTTGGCGCCCAACGTTAATAATCTTTTATCAATTGGGATTCTTTTTGGCTTTGGTTTTTTATTGTGTACCTATTGGGAGTGAATGTATGCTGCGACTAACTTTCCGCTAGTAACATCCGCTTAGTTGTATCAGATTCTATTCACCACACTCCGGGAACGTACAGGGTGCACTAGGGGAATAAAAGCCTTGTCAATTACATATACGGCTCATATACTTTGCAAATAGCGAGATTTCGTCGCCATTTTGTTTTGCATTGTCTCGCGCATACCGGGTGTTTTGCAATTTCTATTGTGTTGAGAATATTTTTGTCAATTTCGGTGTGAATTTTAAATTCTTATGTGTTGCGGTGCTGTATAGTTAAACATTGTATAATCTAGATACTGGTATTTGTTGGGCTGCCTAAAATATACAGGGCGCATTGTTTTCTTTACCTTCCCTTATGAAATATTTTGAGCACTGATTTAATTTGACTGTTGCGCATATACAGGGTGTGTCACACAAAGTTCAATTGATTAGCTACATTATTGCTCATGTACAGGGTGGGTCACCGAATTTTAATTTAATTTAGCAGCATTGTTATTCGTTTATATGTTGTATTCTTAAATTATTGTTGTATACACACGTATTTATTTATATTTCTTATATATACGAATGTGAATATCGGGTGATTTACACGAACCAAGGGGTGGTTTCGATTTTAAATATTTTTGTGCAGTAGAACCAGTTAAGCCAAAATCGCTCGCATATATGTTATTGATTTCATTTCGCCCCATATTATTTAAAGTGTGTCGGCATCACCTACTTCGAAGTGTACAGGGTGCGTGCGAAACAATTCAACAACTCCGTCTTGTAGGTTTGTCTGCTGGTGTTTTTTTGGTGGGCACTTTGCTTCCCTGTTTTCCTCTGCTTTTTCTTTCTTTCGCCTTCCAACGAGGGGTGGGGGTTTATTTGTTCTGGTTTGCGCGTAAATACTGCAGATCACGATGGAGATCAATCGATTGAGGACTGATGAATTAACCTGGGAGCTGAGATTGAGAGGTTGTGAGATTGGAGTCACGGTGGACCATAAGCGCTCTCTACTGAGAGAGGCCTTACATAAAGATCAGCCTTTCGACCCAAGTTTTAAACCAGACCCTGCCTCAGAACTCGGAGTGTGTAGTGCTAAGTTGGAAGAGTTAATTGGAAATATCCAAGAGTTCGACAGATACAACCGTAATAATGAATATAAACGAATAAGTAGTCGGCTGTTACATGTCAGGAACCGGTTGGGTTGGATTACAAGTGTACCGGGTGGACTCGAGTCCAGGAAGAAAAACCTGATGCAGTTGGTAGAGGATGCGACGGAAGCCTTGGACGACGCAAATTATATAGCCGGTTTGGATCAGGCGCGAATTAGTAGCCACTCTTCTCAGGGTATTACAGCCAATTTAGGTTTTGATCGTCGTCGGGTCGAACCTCAGACGGGCATAGCAGAGCGACCTGTTGCAGGGGCTCCCATCCATTTTGATGCGGACTTGTGTTCGGACCCGCCAGTGCGCCAATTGGTGGATATAGAACCCAGCGAAGATCATCACTTGTTTGGTGTTAGTCGAACTACTACCACAGCAGAGGCCCAGGAGTGCCTAGATCATTCTGGTGGAGCGGACGGAGATCCGAATAGTGGGAGCAATGGACCTCGCTTCTTCTCGAACCTCGATGGTGACCGAGATTTGCGATCGGTTTTGCATGGGTTGGAACTACAGAGTTTTCTCAGAGATAGGAGTCAGCGAACTTGCCAGCGTTTGGCTGATCGACTTGGTCAGTTGGCCTCGAGGCCAGTTTCAACAACAATGGAACTGCCCTATGGCTCTCGAGCGGAAGGCCGAACCTTTCAGAGCCCTTTTGAATCGAGTCGTCGTGTGTCGTTTGCTGACTGGGACAGGTCGTCCAGATTCGGACCTTGCATAGAGACACTTTCAGAGCGCACGCGTGGTGCAGCTCGTGATACTAGTCCTGGCACCTCTTCGGAATTTGTGTCGAGGGGTAGCAATACTGCACCATTAGAGACCGTTAATAGGGGATACAGTTTGCCAATATATAAGTGGAATACTTACTTCGATGGTAGCGGGAGTGTAGTAGGGTTTATTGAAGAGATAGAACAGTTGGCAGATTCGAGAGGGGTTTCCCGGAGCCAGCTTTTCCTGTCGGTTTATGAACTACTAAGAGGGGATGCAAGGGACTGGTACATGCCTCGCAAGGGAAGTTTCCGGAATTGGGACGATTTTGTAGCAAAACTGGAAGACGCGTTCCTACCGTTGAATTATGAAGATAACTTGATGGAAGAAATCAAACGTCGTACTCAGGGCACCGATGAGCGCGTAATCCTGTATGTAACTCGGATGCAGAATCTTTTTAAAAAACTCGCCGCTAAGAGACCTACCGAGAAGGAGCAAATCAGCATCATCCGGAAGAATTTGCTACCCCACCTTCAGACATCTTTAGCATTTCAGGAGGCTGATACCATTGAAGAACTTATAACTAAAGGGAAAGAAGCTGAGCTTGTTCAGTGGCAGTCGCAGCAGTATGTGCCTCCTCCGTCTCAGTCGCGATTGGTCCAAGAGCAACACCTAGCATATCGTCGTACTAGCCCAAGACAAGTATCTGTGAGAGCGATACGGCACGACGAACCCCAACGTGCTGTAGATCCCGTTCAACCGAGTGAGTCCGGAAATGGAACACCCAGACGACGACAGGTACCGACACAGAGTATTGTTTGTTGGAATTGCAACCAGACCGGCCACCGGAAAGTAGATTGTCCACAACCCCGGCGATTGCAATGTTTCGGTTGTGGTGAAGTTGGATTCTCGAAACGTAATTGCCCGACTTGTTTAAAAAACTCCAGCCAAGGGGGTTAGGTCGTCGAGTCGACTCCCTTCCATCGAAAATCTCGACCGTACAGTCCTCGAATACCGTTGTCTTAGAGAGGAGAGCCTTGGTTAATTATATCGTAGCTCATACCGAAGGAGATCAACGACCTTATCTGGAGATCACCGTACTTGGACACAAAATGTTGGGGCTATTGGATTCGGGTAGTGGCTCGACCTTGGTAGGATTACCGGGGTTTGAGATTCTGAGACGCTTGGGGTTAACTATAGATACCAGCCGCACAACCACCTGCACTGTCGCAAACGGTCAAACATGTAGCAGTATAGGTTTAATAAAAACGCCTATATGCCTCCTGGGAAACATTTGTGTCGTTGACATTCTCGTGGTGCCTGGTCTCACAAATACACTTATACTGGGTACTGACTTTTGGATTGGAATGGATATTGTTCCGAATTTAAGAGAGGACGTCTGGCACTTTGGAAGTGATCGTAAACCTGTGAACGTTTGTGGAGTTGTTGATGAGGGTAACTTGGACGAGCGACACCGCGCGAAGCTGGGAGCTTTGTTGGATGAAAAGTTTAGGAAGATGGGAGACCATCTGGGGTTTACAACTGTTGCTTGTCACGAGATCGTGTTGACGGAGAAGGCAAGGCCGTTAAAACAACGTTATTATCCCGTTTCACCGTTGAAGCAGAAAATTCTGGATGCGGAGGTGGAAAAAATGTTGCGGATGGGGGTGATAGAACCTTCTAGTAGTGCTTGGTCTTCGCCTGTATTGTTGGTACCAAAGGGGGACGGAGAATATCGATTCTGCGTGGATTATCGCGCACTCAATAAAATTACACAAAAAGATGCGTACCCGCTACCATATGTGTCTTCAATTTTAGATAGATTGAGAGGTGCCCGATACCTGAGCGCAGTCGACATCAAATCTGCGTTTTGGCAGGTTGGGGTGAAAAAGGAGAGTCAGGAATATACAGCTTTCACTGTTCCTTCACGTGGACTTTTCCACTTCAAACGCATGCCGTTCGGACTGACCAACGCCCCCGCTACTTGGCAACGTCTTATAGACAGGGTACTAGGAGTGGACTTGGAACCCTATGTGCTCGTTTACTTGGATGACATAATTATAATTTCACCGGACTTTGAAACTCACCTGACTATACTAGGGAAGGTTCTTGATCGTTTGACTGCAGCCGGACTTACCGTGAGCCGTGAGAAGTGTAAATTTTGTTTACCCTCGCTTCGATATCTGGGATTTGTAGTGGACGGAAGTGGATTGCATGTGGATATTGATAAGGTGATGCGATAATGAGGGTGAGAGCACCGAAGGACATCAGTGAGATCCGACGATTTGTGTTAATGGCCGGCTGGTATAGGAAGTTCGTCAGAGGGTTTTCGACGTTGATTGCCCCGTTAACAAGACTTACTCAAAAGAACGTCCCTTTTGTGTGGACCCCAGAGTGTGAAGACGCTTTCAACTCGATTAAGAATGCCTTTATCTCCTCACCGATCTTAACCTGCCCAGACTTTGCAAAATCATTCCAGTTGCAGTGCGACGCTTCAGCTTATGGTATTGGCGCTGTTCTCACCCAAGACTTCGACGACGGTGAGAAGGTCATCTGTTTTCTGTCAAGGTCCCTGACGAAACAGGAAAGGAATTACTCTACTACCGAGAGAGAGTGCTTGAGCGTGATTTGGGCAGTCGAAAAGCTGAGACATTACCTGGAAGGTACCCACTTCACAATTGTGACGGACCACGCTTCCCTGGTTTGGCTTAACAACTTGAAAGATCCTACTGGACGCTTACCGCGATGGGCGCTGCGCTTGCAGCCCTACGACTACACCATATTGCACCGCAAGGGTAAGGATAACGTCGTTCCCGATTTTTTGTCCAGGAGCGTACCCGTGGCCGTCGACGCTGTTGACCTTAGGAGTGACGACCATGATTTCGCTGACACCACCGATTCGTGGTTTAACGGGATGAAGGAGAGAATAAACGTCCGCCCAGATAAGTTTCCACAGTGGCGTGTAGATAATAACCTAGTATACAAATATGTGAAGTGCACTTTTCCGGAGCTGTCTACTGCAGCCGACTATTGGAAAATAGTTGTTCCCAAGGACAAGAGAAGGTCCATTATCCGTGAACATCACGATGTTCCTCGTGCAGGACATGTAGGAATTCACAAGACTTATTGGAAGATCCGCCAGCGTTATACCTGGCCGAAAATGCGGTCTGACGTCGCAAGGTATATCCAGCGTTGTTGTGTATGCGCACAACAGAAACCGGAACAAAAAGCGGCCGCCGGGCTTATGGGTTCCCGTCCGAAAATTGAAGAGCCCTGGCGAATGATTAGTCTGGATTTTATGGGTCCATATCCCCGGAGCAAAAATGGGCACTGCTACCTTTTGAACGTCTGTGACTATTTTAGTAAGTACGTTTTGTTGTTTCCGTTGCGTAGCGCGACATCCAGGGCGCTGTGTCGTACTGTCGAGGAACAAATATTCTGCGTCTACGGAGTCCCGCAAATTCTAGTGTGTGACAATGGTAGGCAAATGAAGAGCAACGAATTCCGCAACCTCTGTAATAAATACCGCACCAAGATACATTACACCGCACATTACCATGCTCAAGCCGATCCTGTCGAGAGGTATAATAAAATAATAAAGACCATGATAGCTAGTTATTTAAACGAGAATCATCGTCAATGGGACGAGAATATCCCCTCTATAGGTTGCGCAATACGCACTTCTAAGAGTGAGACCACCGGGTTCACTCCATTTTTCATAAACTTTGGGCGCGAGTATGTGGGTGATGGACAACAGTACGACTCGCGATTGCACGACCCAGGAGGAGAGTACCACTGGGAGCACAAATTTAATGCAAGGACCACGGGATTCCGCAAAATGTTTTTACAGGTCCGAGAGCGACTTCAGAAGGCCGAGGAAAGTAACCGGAAGGTATATAATCTTCGAAGAAGAGCAGTACATTATGAAGTTGGGGATTATGTCTGGCGAAGAAATAAGGTCCTGTCCGACGCGACCAAAGGAATAAACGCAAAGTTGTGTCCTAAGTTCGTCGGGCCGTTCAAAGTGGTTAGGAAGCTCGGTAATTGGACATACGAATTATTGGACGATAAGCGGAAGTCTGCGGGAATATGGCATGTCCAGGATTTGAAGCCTGCTTGGGATTTAAGTTTGTTGTAGAACAGTGGCAAGCATCGGTAGCCGGTGAATTTAATTCGTTAATTGGGAGTATTTTGTTTCCGTTTCCGTGCAATGACCGCTCTGCGATTTGGGGCGAAGTTAGGTTGTAGAGTTTTGGTGGGCTCTAGCGCGAAATAGAGCTCGCTATTGCACTACTTCCTAATTTAGGAAGAATACGATCGCTACGGTTCCTGTAGGAGGTAGAAGTCCTTCATGTGGAGTTGTAATGTAGACCCTCAGTTGCATTACTTCTGTTGCTTCTAACATCGCATTTAGAGTGGAGATTAGGTTTGATCTTAGCGCGAACTCTGATCACATCATCTCTATACTATTGTGGTGTGATATTTTAGGGTTTTCATTAATTGGTGATGTATGGTATTTTCTCTGTCTTCAGGATGCTTCAGGATCCTTTTCAGTTAGTTTTAGTCATAGCTTTAGGTTCTAGAGACTACACCTTTGTTTTTATACAGGCCCTTTTATGGCAGGTGCTGTCAAATTCCTTATCACCAAATCCCTTTAGGGAGGGCGAACGTTGGGGGGTGATTACTTCGGTTTATGCTCATAAATGTGCATAAAATAACTGGGTACCACTACTGCGGCTTGCCTCAGCCCCTTTAGGTGAGAGATGTTGGAAGGTTGGTGTCAGTGTCCTTTTAGGGAACACCCTTTTCTTTTTTTGTGTAGCTCTTTTGTATTCAATGCCGTCAGCATTTTTCAGCTTGGTGTGCGCTATAGTTCACTCCCTTATGATAGGTGGAACATAGGGGTTACTTGTTTTTTTTTTTTTTCCTCCTTTAGGTTTTTCCATCATGGGTTGGGATTTTCTTTGGTTTTCCGCCCTTTGAGCGTTTTCCATTGCTGCGGGAGCCGGTGGATTTTGGCGGGTTTGATGATGCATTTGGTTACAGTCAGTAGGAGGCCAGTAAACGAGGTTCCCCGTCTTGGTTGGTGGTAACGCAATGCTGGCTAACATCCATTTTCCATCAAGAGTTGTATGTCATTTTACTCTTTGGATGTTGCTCCCTTCTGAGTGTGCCTGGGTGTCTCCTTGGACGGGTCGGATTCATGCGGGTTTCGCTTCATTGGAAGATCTTCAAAGTCGTTTTTTTTGGGGGGGGTTTTACTAGTATTGGTTTGGTGATTCTTGCAGAGTCTTTGTTTACATCTAGTTTTAAGTTATGCGGATATTACGTCCTAGTTTGACTTGGTTGGCTTTACGGTTGTCGTCGGTTTGCTTTCTGTGAAATTAAACCTCTTTCCGGAGGAGAGGGGGAGTGTCACGGTTCCGTTTTATTATTACCCTTTATTGGCGTATTTAATATATTAATTTATTAAAGATTAGGACCGTCGTATTATTTGGGCGAGAGTCCTTAGTGAATGTGGCTAACGCCGATTGGAGGCTTAGCGCGGCATCTGTGGGTTGGTAAAATACTGGTTGCATAGTTCCCGAAAATTACAAATTCGGATTTGATTCCTAATGGGTTTTATTTTTTTTCAACGTTATACAAAGCTGCTTTACAGCGAAGCAGTAGATTTTTCTATCGAAGTCCGTAGTAGTCCTGTTCCGGATTTCCGAAGTATTGGTTTGGAAGTGTTAGGTTGGTATTGTGCCTAGGGTTATTTTGTTTTGTTAGTTTTCGATCGGTTCCTATTCTCAGGCCTCGATTCCCTCCAATTTTTTTGTGGCTGAGGACTTATATTTAAGGTGGTGAACGGGGTTTTGGGACTCCTTTTTTCCTCGATGGATTTGATGGCGGCAGAAGCCTGGTGAAGGTCATTGCAATATTGGTTGGAAATTTCCCGAGTTTGGGGATCGAGTCTTCCGCCGCGGCTACTGCGACTTGTTGCTTGGGTGCACAAGTTTCCCGAGAGGGGAGTTATCTGCCGTCCAATTCCCGATAGAGACTCCTAGGGGCACTCGACATCGTTGGTCCCCCCATTAAGAAAACCCTCGTGGCCGAGGTAGGTTAACCTTGCTCTAATCTGGCACTGTTTGCTAATTTTACGCTGTTAGGGAGGTAGTGTTTCTAGAGACGCTTGTTTTTAGGGTTTTTTTTTTATCTTCTTGGTTTTTCTGCTTGTCCGGGTTTGGGTCTGTTGGATTTGTGGAGCTGTGACCTATTGATTGGTACGGAGTCTGCCCGTGCACTGTCTCCGGACTTGCTTTTGTTGGATTGTGAGCTGTGACCCACTTATTGACCGAGCCCCGTGCACTGTATACGTAATCCGCCTAGAAACACTTGGGCTAGGACGTGGCGAGCGGTGGACGCCGAGGACGGTAATGCAACGGGACATGAAACTATGAAGCTTGTGAGGTACCGTTAGTTATATGGGATTTTGTTAAAGCTATAAGTGGCCCTCCCCTGTTGTGACGCACCCGTATGAGTGGCACTAGCCCGATTTATTCGAAAATAACCTCTGCTATTGCACGTTGCAGAACCTGTTCTCCGCGGGCGTTCTGTATATCCCTGGTGCACACTTTACTAAGTTTCAGAAAATCACCTGATACACCCGTAACTTAGTTGGTCGAGCTTTAACATTGTATATTGGTTTAGCAAGTTTTACCGAATTAGGTTATATTATTTCCAGCTTAATTAAATTCATTCACTTAAATTTAGATTTTCATTTCCTTGCCCCATTTAAGAAGTTGAGCCCACTGCGAAGGTGCCGAGGTACAGAGCAGGCAGAGCTTTTTCGTGATTTGGGGGCTCACCTTGTGCTGTTCAGTCTGGTTCAGCTGCGGTAACCAAGCCGGACCGTAGATTTACAATTCACGTGGCGCCCAGAATTCAACATTTTGTTAGGGCTTGGTGATAGCAGCTAAACTACCCTGAATATCTACGGGTAACCTAGCCGGGTATTGTGGTGCCATTTACCATACGCCCCTGAGATTTTGGCACGTCACAACACATTACATTACATTTCTACAAGAACGCATCTATGCTGTTGCAACTGCACAGATGCAAAATAGCAAAATAATTTGTCAACAACTAATACTACGACAAAAATAAAATATATAAGTAAGTGTAGATAATGAAACAATATGTAGAGTGAACTATTGAATTAAAGCTCTTATTATTTGACAAACAAATGTTTAGATAATTAGATAATAAATTTCGAATTAGTTTAGTTGTATTTTGAATTGAAACTAACTGAGCAATATCGAATAAAGCAACTAGCAACGCATTAAGAAATGACGGCAGTTCACTAAATTATTCTCAAAACAAATTTTTAAACCACATTATATATTGCTAAACACTTTTTTTTTTGTTTGGAACGGTAAGTATTATGAAAAAATGCAGGAACTAAATACGGAAGTCTGTTTTTATAATAGTAATCCTTTAGTAACATTTATTTCCCTTTTAAAAATAAAAAATAATCTAAATATAACATAACATGATTTTCTTTTATGTAATTGCCTAAGTTATTTCCTTAAATTTCTTTAAGAAGAACGATCGGGATGAAAAATAATGCAGAAAGTGTTATTTTTTTTGTATGTTTATATAACAAACTACCTTTACTTTGAAACAAAGAACCATTCATTCATTATCTTGTTGTTGACACATTATTTGTCTATTTTGCATCGTACATACATGTGTTCTTGTAGGAAGATTCTTTTTTCTCTATTATGCGATGACAACCTTCCTTTTTTTTATTTCAAATGAAACACTGTGTATCGTATTTGTCAATTCCTCAAGTCTCATCGTTTCTGACATCTTTTCAATATTTTAAATTAATGGACTTGACTAATTTTCTTACAGAAGGGATCTTTAATCTTAATGTTAATAATTAAAAAATAAACTAAAGAAAAAATATTTTTTGTCATTTATTTTTTTCGAGCAAAATGAAATATAATCCAATTTTTCAAGGAAACTTCCACAGGCAACTGGAATACTATTCAAAAAACCTGGGTTTCTCCTGCTTCGGTTGTAGACTGACTGACTGACTGGGCTGATTTCCGTGTTGGTGACATGTAAAGACCTAAATTGCGGCTAAGATTGTTCGGATTTTTCGTTGGTAGAAGAATTGATCACATCCAAGAATTTTTGTTTTATTGACATAAAATTTTATTCGACAAAACTAAAATTCTTGCATGTAATCAATTCTTCTACCAACGAATCCGACAATCTATAGAAATCTATAAGCAACCTAAGAATATTAACCCTGACCTGCCACCAATATGGGAATCAGTTATCCGGGACGATGTTTACGATCCTCATTTAGCTCCGCCCCTCTCAAAGCAGGTACAGAGTAAAGGGCGAGCAAGTTGCAGTTAAGCCCTGAAGAAGGCAACAGGATGATGAGCAAAAACCGACTCAGGAGGAATTCAAAAGTTTGGTAAATTTCAAATAAAATCTATATTTAACAATTCTTTCGTGGGCTCAAGGATCTGCTTGTGCACTTTGACAGCACAGCAAGTTTTTTTCAATTTCAAGTTAATTTAGTAATGTTTTGTATTAGTATGTGGAGAATCGGGAAACCTCTAATGAAATTAATACTGCTACCATCCTTATACAATCTTATCCTTTTAAAAATTGACGGACATACCCAACATTGGAAGGTTTTGCGTGTTTCTGAAAATATGATAGGAAGATTTCAAGAAGATCCAGATATTTTTGGAATTATACAAGAATTGTATTGTATTATAAGCAGTGCGATGTTTTCTTTCTGTCGTCGAAACGTCAAAATGTCACATAACATTATAGCATTCAATTGTTTTTGGGCCCCCAAGACGATAGTAGGTGAAAGGTTTAATTCAATGTATTAAAAACGTCGAAGCAATTTTTTTAAATAAAACGTTTCAAAATAAATTAAACAAACTCGATATTTTTGAAAACAGCAAAAAAATCTTTCTTTCTGTGAAATTATATACAAGGTTTTAAACTTTTTACTTGATACGAAAAAATTAAAACTATAAAACTAACCAAAACTAACTAAAACTTACATGAATATTGTTTCTCTCCAAATACACAAAATCAGAGGTGTGGCAAATTATGACGAAACACGAAGTACAAAGAAGGAATGATGAGCAAAAAATATGGGAAATAGTTGTAAAAAGAGCAATGTACTCAATTTTTTGGTTATTTTTGGTTGTCATTCTAGTGGGTTAGTAAAAAGAAGAGGAATGCTTAAATATGTCAAAACTGCCAAGCTGGAACGATAAAATTCAATACCTGGGGGTTTTTGAAAATATAGATGTTCAAAAATGTTTACCATTTTGACGTTGCACGTCATAATTCTGTTATTTTATTGTTTGAATTCCTCATGTCGAATTTAGCGAGGTCTCATAATTTGAATAATTTGAATAATTTGAATCTTATTTATATCAATTATTGAGCTATGGCAACACCGCTTTTGCAATAAAAAATATCGGAACGCTTAAATATCTCCAGTACTGTCCATGCTGGATAATTTTTTAAACAAGCAGGCGCTTGTTCAGTTGCTTGAAATAACTAGAAAAACATCACTGTCAGTTAAGCAGTTTATATGACTTTTGCACTTTCAGGGACCCAACGGATAGATATTTAAATTTTTCGTCTCCACGTCGTTACGTCATTTGTTTAATAATCGGTACCCGAATAAACCAACCAATTAAAAAGGTGTATTTTTTGATTGAATGGTTAAGTTGAGAAGATTAGATGGCAGAACTTCATACACAATACCCTGAGAAGCTTATTGTCCTGACCAGAATATTGGGTAATACCAACATGGGGCCTTTTTTCGTTGAAGGTAATTTAACAGAACAGAAGTATTTGGAGTTTCTTAAGAACCGTATGGTATGGTCTGTTCATAGATATAAGAAGGTGACCAATTGCTTTTGAATGGGATTATCCAAGAGCGGTCATTAACATACATGCAACAAGATTATTTCCTAAAGTTTCGGAATTTAAATTCAGATGAAATTGTGGTCCGTAATAGAAAATAATTTTATACCTACTTGTGTTTAATATTCTTTGGTTTGGTATACCACTTAGTTTAAGTTTATTAGTAATCATTCTTATTTCGTGTGTAATAAAGCGCGTGTTGAATCGTGTGCGAATTATGCAAAATATGTGCGAGTCTAGTGTATCTCAGGAAATGCTCCCGCCCGAATATAGAAAACACTATTCTATTGAGACTAAGAAAGTTATAAACAATATTCATTTGACTCTCATTGAACGTGGTGCCAGCAAGCAAGCATCTTTAGAAGAAACGGCCACATTGACGAAAATTCCAACATCAACTGTATGCAAAATTGTGAATAATCCCATTTTAGCGCGGAAAAAAAGAGGCGATGCTGATATTTTCTCGAGTGTAGATGAAAATGATCAACATATAATACGGCGTAAAATTTACCAGTTATACGAGGAACAAAGCGTGCCTGCATTTGACATCTTAATTAGGAGGCTTGAAAAAGATGAAACCGGTGTTAAATGTGGCAGAACTATCTTGTGAAAGTGTATTCAACACATGGGTTTTAGATTTAAAAAAATTGACAAAAGGTAAGTTTTAATGGAATCTTTTAGAATTCGGAAATGGCGACTGGAATATTTAGAAAAAATTAGGATTTGCAGTGAATAACAAAGGCCAATTATTTACTTGGATGAAACCTGGTTCGACACTTATGATACCCCGGAAAAGGGTTGGGTTGACCCAACTGATAAGTGTAAAACAAACGCGCTATCAAAAAGCGGTAAAAGAATAACTATTTTGCATGCTGGCTCTAAAGATGGATGGATTTCAAATGGACTTTCTCTGACTGCAAAAAATGTTAAATATTTTTCTCTGGATTACCATGAAGACACCACCGCTGATTTATTTGAAAGTTGGTTTAAAAACATACTAGTTCCAAACATTCCTGTAAATAGTGTAATTGTAATGGACAATGCAAATTATCACAGTAGACAGGTGACTAAAACCTCTTCTCATGTGACACAAAAGCAACAATCCAAAACTACATGAATAATAACAACATTTATTTTAACCCAGATTATACCAAAAAGCAATTAATTGAGGTTCTACAAAGCTTGAACCGACAAAAGGAATACGTCTGTGATAATTATGCAAAAAATCTAGGGCATACAATTTTAAGGCTCCCACCTTACCACTGTATATTTAATCCCATTAAACATGTTTGGCACCCGTGTTAAGTGTTAACTCCAATATCCTCAAACTTATATAAACCGCAGTTTTTAACATCCCCTCCACAAAGTTGGGCAAATTCTGTTAAACATATAGAAAAAGTAGAACAATCGTATAACCATATTGCAAATAATATAGAACAAATAATAATTAGAACAGGTGATGATAGCGATAATGATACTGATATATTATGTGAATAATTTAAAGTAATTTAAGTAGGTAATAAAAATAATTTGTAATTTTATTTTAGATTTAAACATAAATACATAAATATTGTTTAGTATCTTTCCTAACAAAACCCCAAATTTCATTCTTACAGGTTGCCCGGGTCTTTCCTTAATTCGTATCAGTTAGTCACTTTCTTATATCTATGAACAGACTTTACTAAATAGGAATCTACATGAAATATGGCACCAACACGATGATGTCCCGCCGCATTATTCACGAGAAGTCGGATAAAGTGGTGTAGTTTTTTTTTCTTTCTGGTCATTTGAAAGTCCATGGGTACCAAAAATCCGCAGGGGAGCTGCACTTATCAAGAAAGTTGATCAAAATATTGCGTGCAAATAATGGATATCTGGTAGAACCCAGAGCAGTCGAAAATTGTATAAAATTTGGGGGAAATCAGCTAAACCAGTTCATAAAAAAAATCCAAACATCTTAGAATTTTGCAGGGTTTTAACCATAGGAAACTTTGTATGAGTGAAACGTTATCGAAATTATAAATGTCATGGCGAAATTTGAATTCTGAATGTTGAAAAACCGCGGATATTGAATTTTATCGTCCCAGCTTTTGCATTTTTGAAGATATTTAAGCATTCCGGACCTTTTTGCTTGCCCTGTACCATAAACAGAACACCCTGAACCTGGTCATATAAGAAATTCGATACAAAAATAAATAAAATCAGCTCATAGACACAGCTGTGAACGTAGACTGACTATCCGATGTCATCGCCTTTTTCGAAAAGACCCCACTTCTTCCACAAAGTCGTCGTCACTGCGGAATCGATAAGGAAAGCAGCAAGCGCGACGCCAAAATGCCATCGACGACCCCGACGGTCTGGCGCCGCGGTGCCTGTTATCGGCGTCGGGACGATGGACGCCGTTCGGAACGAGGGTTGTTTTCGAGCGTGGGGGGCGCCCGCATTCGTAACTCTGGCGGATTCGGGGTGGTGACCCGGTTTATATTTTGGGCAAAGAACTGCGAACGCAAATAAAATTGGTGTTTCAATGCGGGTTTTCTATTAATAGTTTGGCCCGAATTAGCTTTGCGAATAATATCGCCCTTCTTATCAATTTTCACTTGAGAAAGTTTACTTACGACGTTTTCATTGGGCTCCCATTGTCTTTGTCGTTTGCTATCAGATCGTTTTAACTGGTGTGCCCGTATTTACAGTCACCTTAAAGAAAATAATAATTTATTTCTAATATTTCAGTTACGTGGTCAGACTTAAAACACAACTAGTGGTGTTACCAATTTGAAGGATAGCTCACACACTGTGGGATTCTTTTATGTCTTCGTGTTTTATAGAGAAAGCCAAAATGCAAAGGTTGTTTGTATGGATCTGCTACATGTAATTATACAAGGTATCTCATAAGAATTTCACTGCACTCAACTTCCTTACTTTAAATTTAAGAAACTGTATGTTATGTTAGTTTTGAATCTGTGAAAAAAATTTACTGTTGGTTCCTAGGTTTCTTAAGGTTTACCTATACTCAATCTTAATAGCTTCTTTGTTATATGAATTAATTGAACAAAATTAAAAGTTGCGAAAAAAAAAAAAACAAAAAAAATCACCTACCATTTACGTTCAAACAAGCAAAACTTCGTTTTTTGAAATACAACTCTCCTTATAATATGGTGTGTTGCACGATGTATCATATTTTTTATCAAAAGTGAATGAAATTAACCGCCATTTTTTAGCAATGCTTTTCACCAATTTTGACATCTTTGGCATCTGCATCTGTATCTGCATCATTGAAGAATTTTCCACTCCCTTGATGTAATTTAATTGCGCATGCACCATGTCCTTCATATCTCGTCGAACTTCAAAGTTACAGCAAACATCGGTAAATATTAAAATTTGCACAAATAATATATTGAAGAAACCTGAAACACTCTCACGACACGGTTTACGATACTGATCACATAAAATTATCCCATCCTTAACGGCTTTTCATATATCGCTAATAATTTACCCACAAATGGGAAATTTTTAGGAACTATAAGAATTTATTGCGAACACACCACGTACCCTGTATATAATTCCAAGAATGCTTGAAAATATAGCCCTGGATCTCCTTAGTTTCCTGGTATTTGAATTTTTCCAATGGAGTATATAGTTTTCAAGAAACTACCTGTTTTCTGAAACCATGCAATACGTGGTAATAGTAAATGACGTCATCGTGTCTAGATTGAGGGCGAAAAATGGTGATTTTCATTTTGATTTCTTCAAATATCTCGAACAGCGTATGTGATAGACGAAAACCGTAAATACAAAAATTGTAGCCCTTTATACGGCCTATAACACTGTTTAAACAGATGAGCTATTTTTTGTAGGAATTTTGATTTACGGTTATTAATTTACTCTCTAAAAGAACTATTTTCATGGTCTTTTAGATTTTTGTCAAAAACTGAAACAGCTTGTATATAATGGAAAAAATGCGTGAAACAAAAGTTATAGCGCCGGGTCTCCCACGCATTACGGTTGTAAATTTTTTCCGATCAGATGAATGGTTTTGGAAGAAAAGATGTTTTTCTGGATGGCAAAAATAAAAAAATCGAAAATTAAAAAAAAATACTTCGCGTTATTTTATTGCTCCCAATTCAAAAAGTCCAGACTTCTACTTTTCTTCCAACTCTGAAGTCGGTCGCCGCAAATTTGGGGCACTTATGTTTTTTAATATTGCACGGAATATCGCGAAAATGTACAATACTTAAAAACCTTAAATACAAAAGTTTTAACTGTCTATATGGGCTATAGGGCTAAGTACCACAAAACGGAAGATTCTGTCAGAAATTGCCCAGCTGTTCGATCCACTTAGGTTAGTCAGCCCATGTGTCGTCATTCCCAAAATTATTTTACAAAGATTGTGGATTCTCAAGTTGGATTGGGACGATGAAGTACCGACCAATATTGCCCAAGAGTGCAAACAATTTAAGCAAGAAATGGTGAAATTAAACATGTTGCATATTCCAAGACATGTAGGCAGCAACAATTCAGAGGACATCGAACTTCATGGATTTTGTGATGCTGCACAAGAAGCGTTTAGCATGTGTCTATATCAGAAATGTCACGAAGGATGGAAGTGTAGTCGTTCGCTTATTGTGTGCAAAAAGTAAAGTTGCCCCGATAAAGGCACTAACTATGCCGAAATTGGAATTGTCGGGTGCATTATTACTTTCAACGTTGATAAAAGAAGTACAAACTTCCATGACGTTAAATTTCAGGAAACTGTTTTTGTGGAGCGATTCTACAGTAACATTGAGTTGGATAAAATCACCAGCAAATCAATTTCAAGTTTTTGTCGCAAATAGAGTATCTCAAATTCAGTCCATGAAGGATCAAGACAATTGGCATTATGTGCGGTCAGAAGAAAACCCCGCAGACTTAGTATCTCGGGGACTTTTTCCTTCCAAGTTGTGTGGAAATAAATTGTGGTTTGAAGGTCCACAATGGTTGTCACAAGATTTCTTTCCAAATCAGGGTGTTGATGTACCTTTAGAGGAACTTCCAGAAAGGAGGAAGCGAGTAAAAGCCTTTTTGAAGACAGAGAAGAATAGTCTAGAGATTTTTTCCAGATATTCCAGTTGGACAAAATTGAAACGTGTATTTGTATATTGCTTAAGGTTTACGGCACGTTGCAGAAAATTGGATAGTCACGAATCAAAGAATTTGATAGTGAAGAAACTCCAAAAGTCTGAAAAAATGTTAATAAAGTTATCACAAGATGAGTGTTTCGTAAATGAGCAGAAAATCTTGGAGACCGGTGACAAGATAAAAAAGAGTTGGTTGTCAAATTTAAATCCGTTTCTAGACGCCGACGGATTAATCAGAGTAGGCGGAAGACTAGCGCTTTCAGAATTTAAATATGACAAAAAATTCCCAATTGTGTTAGACCCAAAACATCCATGTACAAAATTGATTGTTAAGGCAGAGCATTTGAGACTACTGCATGCAGGCCCTCAATTAGTGCTCAGTTCATTAAGGGAAAATTATTGGCCACTAAAGGGCAGAAATGTTGTGAGAAAGGTGGTGCATGAATGTGTTGTGTGTTCGAAGGTTCAACCTAGGCCCTTTGAAATACAGATGGGAAACCTACCTAAGTCACGAGTGATCCCACAATTTCCATTCAATACCGCAGGGGTTGATTATACAGGGCCGTTCAATTTTAAAATAGCTCTGGGACGGGGCACGCGTTTGTACAAGGGGTATGTTTGTTTATTTATTTGTTTTTGAACACGTGCAATACATTTAGAGGCTGTAACAAGTCTGTCTACGCAAGCATTTGTTGCAACTTTCAGGAGATTCGTGTCTAGGAGGGGCAAACCAGAAAAAATGTTTTCAGACAATGGTAAAAATTTTGTGGGTGCTCAGACAGAACTGAGAGAGTTGGGAAAATTTTTGCGTAATAATCATGTCATTTTAAAGACATTGATTGCGACAGAAGGTGTTAATTGGTCTTTTATTCCGGCATATTGGCCTCATTTTGGGGGTTTATGGGAGTCAGGGGTAAAAAGTGTAAAATGCCATTTAAAAAGAGCTGTGGGCAAGGCAAATTTGACTTATGAGGATTTTTCTACTTTGTTGTGTCAAATAGAGGCCATTTTAAACTCACGTCCTCTCACTCCAATGTTCTCTGATCCTTCTGACTTGGACGTTTTAACCCCATCCCATTTCCTGATCGGAAGAAGGGCAACCTCATTACCGGACCCACGATTGCTTGAGCAACCTGAAAATAGGCTTGCTAGCTATCAACGTATTCAATAATACCAACAAGGTTTTTGGTCTCGTTGGTCACTGGAATACATCGCTGAACTTCAGAGGCGCGTCAAATGGAAGGCTGGCGGGGACACTCTGCAGGAAGGGACATTGGTGATCGTGAAAGAAGAAAATGTGCCTCCCTTGTGTTGGAAAATAGGACGCATCGTTCAGTTATACCCAGGAAAGGAGAACATTAGTCGGGTTGAGTTCAAAATTATGTAAATTTCTTTTTAATTTTGTGTATCTTAAACATGCCGGACATTTCAGTCAATGTAACAACAGGGCGTTGTACGCCAAACCGGCAAGGTCTACGTTTCTGCTAGTCTGGTAACAATTTTGTAGCGTTACAGGGTAGACGTACACGGCATGGGTCGCGACGTCGCCGCAATGTGAGATACAGTCCATTTATAGAAAAGAAAAATTCAATAAATATTAAGTGATTGAGGAAACGCTTGTATTATTGAAGAAACACTCTTATATTCCCCTTATTCATCATTTATTTAAGAGAAACAGCATTTTTAGGATGACTTCCCTACAGAGTAGACTGCCGATATAGCGCTATCAGTTCTCTCTTTGAGTTTTGGGAGTTTACAGCTTGAGCAATACCAAGGTATATTTTCAAAATAATCTTTTTTGTCAGATCAAAACTTACATTTTTATTGTCTATAAGTTATATAAAAACGTTGGTCTAGGTCGGCAATATCCAATATTCCTTACGTTTATTTCTACATTTCGTTTTTGTCCTTCTTCACCTAAAAGCTATTGCATTTCTGGTATTTCTTCCACAGGGACATAAATAAATTCATTAAGTTCACATCCTTTTTCGATACCAGTTATCATAATGCTCTGTGCATTCTGGGCTTCTTTCAAAACAAGGCTTTTATCCGTGACCAACGTTTTTTTTTTTAGTTTACTTTACTGACAATAAAAATTATTTCAAGTACAACACGTGTAGTTTTAATTTTATTTTTTATGAGTAGTGAAAAAGGGCCTGTTTTTTAAAATATGCTTTAGTTGTTATAAATATTTTGAATATCTTAATAATAATACTGATACCGTAAAAAGTCAAATTAACCGGGTGTAAAAAGCAGAATGAATGAACAAATAGACAAAATTTATTTGTTTTACACATTTAGACTTTAAGCGTTTAAACGACAACTTTAGAGGCTTATTTATAAAAGAACTAAATACGTTTCGCTTTAAAAAGCCGTTTTGTGTGGATTTTGCGCAGACACTGTTATCCGATGTCCTACAATTTGTGCAAGCGTATGTCGGTTAGCAACAACAAACGCAACAGATAGTTTGAATGCTAATAGGAAATTTGCATACCATTATACAACAAAGCAGTTCCGAAAATAACGATATTGCATTTACACATCTCCAATGCTGAATCAATTAATCATTTTGCACATTACGATGTATTTTGGTTGGTGCGTCGCTGACCAGTAGATTAATAAAATTTGCCGAGTCAAAGGGGCTTAGGAAAATGAATTTTGATTAATTCTATTTATTCCCAAAATGTCGGCGAAACAGTGTTAGATTTTAATTATTTGCCGACGGGCACAAATCCGCGTCCGTTGTTGTCCACACAGCCCAGATATATGGTTAAACCTAATGTCAATTTAAATTATGAAAAATTTTGAAATAAATGCGTCACAATAATAATGATTTGCTATTGGATACTTATGTTTTGGTTATTGAGAATGGGAAATTTAATGCAAACCTAATTCTAGAGGAAGCCCGGAAGCGAACTGAAAAAAATGTGCAAATAAGTGTTCCTACTAGTTTTCGGAATCTCCAATCAGCAACTGAAGAATTGAAATAACAAAGATACCCCTTTATCTGGGCACATGCAACATTTTGCGTTTGAATTATGGTACGTGCCCCGCCACATGTCCTGAAGAAAGGAATATGTGCCTATCGTAACAGAACCTACAAGTCATTATTTTAATTTCTAATATGGAAGCGTCTACATGATCCTAGGACGGTCCAAATTTTTATATTATGCGCTGTAGGTTTGAATTCACAGTTCCGTTCAACTGAGGTGGCTTTTACTTGATGAAAATCCATTTAACAAAATAAATAAGAACTAATAGTTCAGATTTTCACGAAATTATATATATTCGCATGACAATTGTTTCGTCAACACCGTGCCTTTATCAAATGCAATATTTACAAACTCCCTGCTACCATATATACCGTAAAATGACAATAAAACGTTCATAATGTTATTGTGAGAATTTAAGTTTAATAATGGAGTGGTATTTAAATATAATTGATCGTTAAGCATTTCACTCTTTTATACACAGACTTCTTAATACGCCACTCTCAAAATTACAACAAAGAACTTAATATCATTATCAAACTCTTGACTGGAACCTTCGGCACTGTACTAACACACAATAACGCGTTTTACCACAAACCGAAACTCAATTTTACGTACTCGACGCGCGTTTCGCCAACCAAGTTCTCATCTTCAGGAGAAGATTAAAACTGTGTGTTTGTATGTGTGTGAGTTTTAATCTTCTCCTGAAGATGCCAAGTTGGTTGGCGAAATGCGCGTCGAGTACGTAAAATTGAGTTTCGGTTTGTGGTAAAACGCGTCATTGTGTGTGTATCATTAAACAAATTGCACTGAACAACGGCTACAATCCGTCCATTATCGACAAAATTATAAATAAAAAACAAATCCAAACAACAGTAAACTCTATACGAAACCTAATAGAGAACACGAACAATAGTAAAATTTGAAAACACTTGCCAAAATGTGGTTTAAAAATAGTTTCAAGAACTAACACAATAGGACAATTTTTAAAAAACTATAAATCGAAATGTCCAAAATCTCAAGAATCAGGAGTTTACAGGTTGAAATGCGGATCTTGTTCTAAAATTTATATTGGATAAACAGGAAACGCATTAACGAACATAATAGAGTGTTTAAAAACAATAGTCTAGATTCTAATTATGCTACACACTTAAACACAGAAAAACACATTTTTGACGACAATTAACAAAATGTATTAACGATCGTTTAGATTTAAATATTAACTTATTGAACTTAAATTCTCACAACATTAATTAGGGTTCTGTTGCCATTTTTCGATCAATTAGATTTAAATACATCTCCTTTATTGAACTTAAATTCTCACAATAACATTAATTAGGGTCTTATTGTCATTTTGCAGTATATATAGCAGCAGGTAGTTTGTAAATATTACATTTGATAAAGACACGGTGTTGTCGAAACAATTGTCATTTGAATATATATAATATATAATATAATCTGAACTTTTAGTTCTTATTTATTTTCTGAGCGCAGTTGTTAGTATAGTGGATTAGATACTCACCAGACCTTTTTTTTAATATTGTGAACAAACCTACGGCGATCTCGTAGACAGATCATTTTACTGTGTATATATATTCCTAAAAACTATTCTTCTTTCTTGCAGATAACATGTAAATGTAAATTTAACTGCAAGTCGTTAAATTACGTACAGAGATTGACACTTTTTGAAAAATACAATGTACCACCTACTATAGCCTTCCAGACGTAGAGCGTAATGTTGTAATTGTAAGTAAATGTACTTTTATTAATACTTTCGATTTGACAAAAATTCATTTGGAAACTATTATGCGAAAGAAAAAAAGCGGCAAAGTCGTTTGTAAAGACATGCGAACTCGTACAGCTCCTGGGAAATTTACGCAGGGCTATGCGCAACTTATTAGAGAGCATGTAAATAGTATACCCGGAGAGGAATCTCATTATTCCAGAGCAAAAAGTGCAAAAGAATATTTAAGTCGAGATTTAAATGTAAACCGCCTTCATAAAGCGTTTTTGCAGAAATATCCACTCAGTTTGGTCACCTAAAAGTTTTACAAAAAAAGTGTTGAAAACTACTTTCCAAATGTTGCATTTAAAAGACCTCGAAGTGACACCTGTAGTAAATGTGACTTGTTTAGTTGCAAAATAAAAGTATCGGATCATGTCAACAATTAAAAAAATACATTAGATCACGAAAATACAAACGTTAAAAACAGATACGTACAAACACACAAAGTATATCACACTAAGAGATCAGCATTACTACAATGAAAGTATTCATCGATAGAATAAAAAACATTCTCATTCAAAATGAGCTTTAATTTTTGCTTAAATAAATGGACAGGCAATATCTGTCTGACGGACAAAGGCAACTTATTATATTGTTTTATTGGTAAAATCATAGGGCTGTTTGCTACTTTGGATAACTTGGCACCTGCAAATTCAAATTAGCAACTGTAATGCTTTTTAGAAAACTTCTGGATTCCTCCTGCGTCGGTTTTTACTTAGTCGAAATTGCTGACGTTTCGCCAATGATCCTGTTGGCTTCTTCAGAGCTTGACTGAAACTGGCTCGTAGTTTACTCTGTATCTGATTATATATTGCTTGACGGGGAGCGGGAGCTAATGAAAGGTATAACCGCCGTCTCGGATGACTGATTACCAAATTGGTGACGGGTAAAGAGCTGAGTCGCGATTAAGATTGTTAGGTTGTTTATAGATTTCTATAGACTCTCGGATTTTTCGTTGATAGAACAACTGATTACATGCAAGAATTTTAGGCGAAACGTCAGCAATTTCGACTAAGCAAAAACCGACGCAGGAGGAATCCAGAAGTTTTGTAAAAAGCAATTTTGGGAACAGGGTTCTACAAGAGTAACCACAGACTTCCCCAACATGGTCCGAACAACACGTTTTTGTTGGACAAAAACTTCACTAACTCACATGTCCGAAATAATACAATAGTAAAAGCTGAAGATCCACACTCGACAAATAACAAAAATATGCATAGCCATTTTGTTTAATACGTAGTCAATTTGGCCTGTCTAGGACAAATTACTGTCTGTGAACAGACCCAAATACTTGAAAACGTTAGTCTGATTAATTAATTAAACTAACCAATAAGCTCTTGTTCAAATCCCTAAGCGAAAACAACATCTCAGTGTTTGTCCCGTTCAAACAAATACTGTTAAGCTCACAATATCGTGTCATACCACTTACTGCCCTAGTGGCCAAGAACGTGAGATCTTCCAGACTCCTACACGACACTACCACAGCAGTATCATCTGCATATAAGAAAACATAATTGTCTGATAAAGAATTAGATACATCATTAATAAATATTATAAATAATAATGGTTCCAGTATGTTTTCATGTGGCGTTGATTGAGAAAAAAAAGCGCAAGTGGGTTCCGCTGGTACCTGAGGACTTACACAATGTAATACTGTCAAGTACACACACAGGCCGATTTGAGATAGTAGATATGACACAAAAAGTTTTTTTTATCTACATGCGGCAGCTGACAAGATACTAAAGTTCAAAAAACTGAATATTAACAAAGTCGTTCCCAAAGACCTGGTTTTTTGTTTACTGCTGAATCTTTTTCTGAAGTAGCATTTTGGAAAGCCACATCGATACTTCAGAAAGGAAAAATCATAGAAGATATTAGAAATATCTCAGTTAAGGTGCTACCAGACATGAAAAAGATCGGTGATAACAAGAAAGAGCACCTAATATCAATGATTCCTTATGTAAAAGACCCTAAGCACCAAGAATTTTATTCTAATTCACTTAGCACTCATTTTTCTTAAATATTTTTCAAAAAATTTGTTTAAAAATATTTTTTTCCTTATTTGTAAGCCAAATAATGTTAGTTTATTTTTTTAAAATAAAATATTTCTTATTTTGGTAAGAAAAAGATTTTTTTTAAAATATCTCCTTATATTCATTTTGGCACTTAACTCCTTTGTTACTTCTGCACTTCAATTGTAGAGCTATTCAGAACGGAAAAGTCGCCATAGTGAAGTTAAATTAATATATATTTTAGATTCACAAGGCTTCTTTGTAAATATTTTTTAATTGACGGAAAAGTTGTAAGTATTCGGTTCTAATTCGCAATGATTTTTTTAAACAGAAAGTAGGGGAAAAAACGTACAATACATTTCTGAGCAACCTCTGCCGAACCTTTAAACTTCCTGGCAATTAGGAGAATTTCCTTTGGAACAAAGTTTTAACCCGATGTTGTGTAACTTTCAGCTAGTGTAAATATCATAGCAAATAAGTTGAGAAATCTATATTTGCCTTGGGGCTTGGGATTTAGCTTATGAGATTTGTAGGCAAACTAAAGCTGAACATACGGGATTGCGCTCGCGAAGATATCGGGACTCTTATAATTTGGGCTCATATTTAATGGACGCCCAACGTTACAAATAAAACTTGTTCGGCTCGGTGTGAAAATGCGTTATTTTTTATATCGCGAAAGAACGTGAAGGGTGTCCAATAAAATTCTGCTCGGATACGGAGGTCCAATTGATTCTGACAGATTCATTTCGTTGGGATAAAAAGAAACGAATTAGGGCGCAACACTTCGTTATTTTTACGCACGATTTCGGTTAATCGCTCAATCCATCTCGAAGATTAATTTTATTACTATGTTTTTGCGCGGTTTATAAAAATTCCTCATTCCGGTAGTGTTTCATATATATTTTTCGGATAAAGGGAAAATAAAAAAAAATCCCGAAGTCTCGCAAAGTGATATATTAAATAAGCGAAACTAAAAGAGGAAATAAACAAGCGTAGGACAACATAAGGTAGGCAATATTACATATCTTAATTACATTACTATTATAAACAATCTTTGATTAATGAGGTACAGGGTGTGAAAGAAGTTTCTAGGTTGCAGTTTTTGATATAACGGAATACAAATTTGGGTTCGACGGTATTTTGGGCTCCTGGGAACATCCTATTTCGGTTCTACACCACAAAAGCTTCAGGTTTTGTTTGTAATTTAGAAAGGCCCTTTCAATATTTGCTTAAAGTGGGTTTCAAGCGTACTTCTTTGTGAAAATATTTGCAACGTTATGTCCTTTCCAATTAAACCGGAAATGGCTTTTTAACATCAACCATCGAGTATTTTTCCATATTAAATTTAAACTTTGGCTTTTCTAGTGACAACTGTCGGCATACTATGCAAATTAATTTCTAGTTGTCATGTTTGACATAAAGCAATAATTGTTTTTCCATAGCCCACTATGCGAGGGGAAAATGTGCAGCCGAACAAATATGATATCATCCAAAAATTTAATAGTTTCGAATATGGTTCGGAATAGGTATATGTAAATATTCTGATAGAGAAAAATGTTCTGAACTTGATAGCACTATGGTCCGTATTACAGCGAACGGCAGTCAGATAAATTACTTGGCATTACACTTGATAGTAGACTTTACTGGAAAGATCATATTTTATCTCTTAAGCGAAAACTATCTTCCAGCTTATTCGTTCTATGAAAAATTAGGGAGAGCCTGGACTAAAATGCCCTAATGACAGCTGTTCAGGATACCGAAAAGGGCTATAAGAATTCTTGCTGGGGCTAAGCACAATCAACATTGTACGCCATATTTTAAAAAAATATTAGATGATACTGCCCTGTATATAGAATATAGATTCTCCATATTCTTTTAGAAAGTCTAACCAAACTAACTAACCAAAACTAACTTGTACAATATTTGAAAATTGTTTCTATAGTGTGAACGAGTATTCTATCAAAATAAATCCTTGGCTTACTGAAATGTGTGAAGATCCTAGCACACAATCTTGCACTTTCTGTACGATTTTTATGATCCGTGTTAGTGTTGTTGACCTTTATATTTGTTATTGTTCACCACTGTGTTATTTATAAAATACTTTTTACTACAATACAATTTATATTTTGTTTTTGTATTTTGGCTTATATTGACAGGCTGCAATTGTATTATTATTGTACAATATGCGGTTAATAAACAAAAATTCTTCTTAATGAAATTCTTCTTCTTAAAGTTGCCATTTTGAAAATGTGAATATTTACTGCTTAATTTTGGACACCCTGTATAAAAGCTAGCCACAACAATATCAAAAACGCGAACTTAAGCCTTTTTTATCATTTCGCCAAATATGAATATGAAATTAACTAAACTAAAACTACATAAATACGCAAATACGCAAAATATTTCAAAAATCGTTAGATGTTGATATAGGACGTATACACAATACACATATACTCAAGAGCTAATAATATACCTGGTGTTTCATTTGAAATGAGCATGTTGACAGCAATTTCCGGTTTAACTGGAAACGACAGAACGTTGCAAATATTTTTACAAAGAAGCACACTTGGAACCTACCTTAACTCCGAACATTGAAAGATGTTTTTAAACGAAATATATATATATATATATATATATATATATATATATATATATATATATATATATATATATATATATATATATATATATATATATATATATATATATATATATATATATATATATTATATATATATATATATATATATATATATATATATATATATATATATATATATATATATATATATATATATATATTATACTTTTAATGAACATGTTGGGTGAAAAAAAAAACCAAATAGCCTGAAACATCGCATTACAAATTAAATATACAGTGTTATTATATAGGGATAGTTTCAAAATTAAATGAATTTCGTCAGAGTTTTTAGAAAATTTACATTTCTGTTTTCTACTGCAAACTTACAACCTCAGTCAATTTCGTTCTGTAGTTGATGGGGTAAATATGACGACGGTAAATTTTAAATTTGAGTTATTCCATGACTAGCAATTTTATGTATTTTGAGCTTCTTAGAGAAGTTACTAAGAACACAGTTATATAAAAGCAAACACATTCAAAAATATGAACAACAGTTTTAATACAAATAACTTGTACGGGATCGCATATATCACAAACTCATTAAATCTCATATAAATGCGATGTCGAAATGCAAAAAAGGACTTTAAAATCTGAATTCTCGTAGCTTGATATATGCGGCACAGCAAAGTCAAAAGGGCCAAAGCATATTGAACATTTTATACTAACTAGCAAGATTATTAAAGAAACTCATTGAAACTATGATTCCTGGTTCAAGTTAAATGTATTACCTGTATTACCTTGATTCTCGAAACGTGGATTTTTTAAATTAGAACATAGCATGTGAGAATTTTTCTAATTAATGTATTAATTAATTAATATTAACAACGCCCAGGCCTAAACCAACTTGCTTTCGATTTTAGACGATTCGGTGTGGACAGTTTTATGACAATCCTTCCTCGCAACAATCATGTACCTGTCAACAAAATAACGACTATAATTTTTATAATGACACAAATTTTATTTTGTCGTACTAATGCTGCACTTTTCCAGACTACTTTGGCTGCAGTTCACTCTTTTATACAGAGACTTCTTAAAACGCCACTCTCAAAAGAAAATTACAACAAAGAACTTCATATCATTAAAGAAATTGCACTGAGCAACGGCTACAATCCGTCAATTATCGATAAAATTATAAATTAAAAACAAATCCAGACAACAGTAAACTCGGAAATATTAAATATTTGTCAAAATGTCGTTTTAAAATATCTAAAATATATTAAAATATATATATATATATATATATATATATATATATATATATATATATATATATATATATATATATATATATATATATATATATATATATATATATATATATATATATATATATATATATATATATATATATATATATATATATATATATATATATATATATATATATGATGACACTATATTCCGGGATATCATCCGTCCGCTTGTTGAACTCCGACTGGAATCCTGCAGACGTTTCGCCAAAATCTCACTTGGCATCTTCAATGCTCGTGCTCCGAAAACACTTCGAACACAAACCGTTTTGTCATTAGGATTGTCACCGTTGTTACTCTCTTCTGCAGACTTAACAACTTCAATTTTGCAAAAAAAAGAACAAATATGTTATTTCAAAAATATCATTGATAACAATTTTTATTATTCCACAAATAAAATGAATTTAAATTTTATTGATATTAATTATTATTTAAGACCAATTAAATTGTTTCACGAATTAAAATGTTTTATGGATATGATTGTTGAAAATGCTAATCGTTCATTGAAACGTAGCAGAAATTTTGTGTAATTTAAACATTGAAATTAAGTTAAAAAAATATGTCTTACCATTAATTGTTTTTTTTTCATTAAATAAAAAACATAATTAGTCGAAACAGCGAAACAACTACAGTTAAAATATGAAAATAGGCTTAATAATAAATGTTCACTAAATTTAAAGGGACTGTTGGAAACTGTTCGAGAGTTTAAATGAAGTGATCTAGTGTTTTTAAACTAATAATATTTTTAGATAAATTTTAAGAGAAATTTAATTTTTAATAAGTAACGTTTCGAAAGTATTAGAACCCGAAATAATCCGGCTTATTTTCGACGACCGAACCAAAACGCACCTAATTTTATTTAATGCACATATTCGATAATCCGAAACTCCGATTAATGTGAATTTGTTCGCCCGGAGATGCTCTTAAAACGATTAATGTAGGCGACACGACATACCATTAGACGATTAATTGAAAACCCCGGTTAAGTAAACCTGAAATTTTTAATTTGCGTGTACTTGTTGTTCAATATAACACGAATCTTCACGTTCTAATTATACAAGGAGCAAAGCCGCTGTAATTTTCAAAATATATCTCTTTTATCTACTTTTCTCACTTTAGTCCAAGAATCGTATATTCTTTCGATGTAAACCCGTGTTTAAAAAGACACATAGGTGTCCCATATATATTTTTTTCAAAGATTCTTAAAACATACTTTTTACAAAGCTTCTGGATTCCTCCTGCGTCGGTTTTTGTTGACTCGAACTTGCTAACGTTTCGCCAATCATCCTGTTAGCCTCTTCAGAGATTGACTAAAAACAGTTTCAACACAAACCGCCGCAGGAGGAATAGGAGAAGCTTTTTAAAAAGGGTGACTCATATTCTTTTCCCAAGCCCATAAATTTTAAATACAAAAGTTTTTTGTACTTAAGAGAAGCGAGGTTTAAGGTTTTATGCCTTGTTTTTGAAAAATTTGCATATTGAGAAAACCCCGCAATATAGATATTAGGCTACCTAGTCCTATTCTGAGAAGGGCCATTTCATGAATTTTCGCGTTTTTCAAGTGTAGATTTATAGATTATACCAATGACTGTCGTTATAAAGAATTGTACTATTTGAAAAAGAAAGAATATGATAATTTGCTAAAAGAAGGTAAAAGAAGTTATTATGTTAATCGACTAGAAAATTCAGGTAATAAATGTAAAAGTACTGGGCAATTGTCAACGAAATTAACGGCAAATCTAATAGGAAACAAATAAAAATAAATAAAAAGCGTGTCTTAGCAAATAATTTTAACGATTTTTTAATAAACGCAGAACCTGATCTAATAGCGAAACAACATACAAATTGTTTTAGCTCGGATATAGAGTTTAATCAGATAAAAAATTTGTCTGGACGCTGTGGACAATGAGGAGCTATTTGAAATATAAAAAAAAACATAGTAGCGGGTTTGATGAAGTGACTAGTAACCTATTAAAATTTGTAATTGTTGCAATTGCTCAACCAATGATTTACATAATTAATAATTCGTTATGGTATGGGGTCTTTCTAGAACATCTGAAGCTTGCTGTAGTCATATCAGGTCTAAAAAAATGGGATGCAAGTCGAAAATATTTGAACATGTTATGTGTAAGCGTATTGTCGAATTTATGAATGAAAATAACTTATTCAATGAATGTCAGCATGGGTATCTACAGCGAAAATCCACAATGACTGATCTGTTTAATTTTGTAACTTGTGTTCTAAGTGAGCAGGAAAGGGGAAACCTTTCCTTAGGACTCTAGACTACGATATTTTATTCAAGAAACTGTAACAATATGGTATCCATGAAGTGACGCTAAAGTGAATCAAATCAAATCATCTAACAGGTAGAATGCAACAAGTAGTCATATGTACTGGCTTGGATAGAATTGTATGATTCTATTTTATTTGTATATATATATAAGTTTGCTATTAGTGAATAATGATATAAAATGATAGATTATGATGATAGTTGAACATTGGTTTAATAAAAATCAATTGGTTGTTAATAAATAACAAAACAAACGTAGTACTATTCAAGACGAATAAGAGCAAAGTAGCTGAACCAAAAACGATAAACATCAATGAAATTTTAATTTTGTTACGCTCCAGTCCTTTTATAACAATAATGGGGAAGTTGGAAAAAAGGACAAACCACTTTCGTGTTGTTTTAACCGCGGTGACTGATGAAGGCAAACTGGGAACGAGAGAAAAACAAGAAAATTTGTCACTCCACCCGGTGATACCTGATTATGTCGTGTCAGTTGTTACCAGATCCTTGCCACAGGTGATTGCATCCACATCTAATTTATTGCGTGCGATTATGCAACTCGAAACCGTAGTTTTCGGGATATCTAACCTCGGAGACAAAACAACAGCAACTAATTCCAGGGTGAGGTTTTGAGATGTGTGGGGAGGCTTTAGATTAACAATTTAAAAAAATATGCAGTAATTCTTGCTTACATATTGCAATCTTAAAAGATAAGAAAACAAACAATACTCAATTTTGAATTTGGCCAAATGTAAAAACTATCAATAGATAGATAGATAGATAGATTCATTTATTGACTACGTTTCGTACAAAAGGAACGTATAATTGTAGCAAGTCAGAAGTTATATTCAAGTGTAATAAAATCACATTAAAAAATAACATAAAAACACACATCTAATACAAACAAAATTATACAGTACTATACAGTTTTATGGCGCATCGATACCAGTGATAGTGTCAATGTATGCTCGCAGGAAGTAAAAACAATGACGTTGTAGGAATTGTTTAATAGTATGTTTAAATTTTCTATTGCTCATCTTTTTCACTGTACCTGGCAAAACATTATACAATTTCAGGTTCATCGAGTTGCTCTCAGACTTCCTCAGTCTACACCTAGGCCGTCTAAGGAGATCCCCCGAATGAGTTGGATAGGCATGGCAACCGGAATTAGCGCTAAAGTTTTCTTTCGTTCTTTGTATCTCTAATAACTGGTAGTAGATATAGATGCAAGGAAGGGGCATCACTTTAAATTTTTTAAAATAAGGTTGACAATGGTCCCTATATCCTATATTAGCAACGACTCGACGACTCTAAAAATCTCCACAGCAGCTGAGGAATCACCCCGCAGCACCGTGCCATAGCATAAGTGTGAATGCAACAAAGAAAAATAGACCATAAGCAGAGTCCTTGTTCCTATCAGGCCTCTCAGTCGTCGAGCAACGAATATGTTGCTGGCCAATCTATTTTTCAGATCTGAGATATGTTGTTTCCAATTTAGACCATCATCGATCCTAATGCCAAGCAACTTGACGGACTGTCCACCATTTACCAAGCAATTGGAGGAAAACACAATACTCTGGGTCTTGTCTAAATTTAATTTAAGATAATTATTTTCGAACCAGACATTAGACCTGTCCTCCAACATGCCAATCCTAACGGACAACTCCTCGACACTCTTAGCAGATGTAGTGAAGGATGTATCGTCGGCAAACATCACGCCGTGATTGGGTGCCAAAAAATGATAAAGGTCATTTATGTAGATTATAAATAGTAGTGGACCCAGGACGGAACCCTGGGGCACCCCGCTTACTACTGATTCAAGTGATGAACGGTCATCCTGGTATTCTACAAACTGCTGTCGGCCCTGCAAGTAGGATGCTATAAGATCTAAGGGCAGACCTCGTATACCATATCTATATAGCTTTTTAATAAGAAGCTGGTGAAAAACACAGTCGAAGGCCCTGGAGAGATCACACAAGGTCAAACCACCTAATTCACCCCCCTCGAGGCCCTCAACTATCCCACTCACACTGCTTGGATCGTGGAACACCCTCCCCTAAATCCAAACTGACTAGCACAAAGACATTCGATCTTATTAATATAAGAAGTTAGCCGATTTTTTAGTAAGATCTCAAAGATTTTTCCGAACACAAGCACGATTGAAATCGGCCTGTAGTTGTTAGCATCATTTATATCACCTGCTTTATGGATTGGAACTACTCTCGAAATCCTAAACAGCGACGGAAATACACCTGTGTCCATACATTTATTAAATAAAGTAGTTAATGGCCAGTCCCTTCACCAAGACACTATTGATATCATAAGCATCGCTAGAACAAGATTTTTTTAATGTTAGTATGGCTCGGTACGTATCCTCACAAGTTATCGGATGCAAAAAAAAAGTAGTTTCCTCCAATGGAATCCCTTCAACACATGCACTCTGTACATTGTGATTCACCGTTAAGATCTTTATAATATTACTCGAGACACAACTAAAAAAACTGTTAAGATCGTTTGCTGATAAATCAGATTCTTTATCACATCTCCACACACATCTTTCATAGTTAACGATTTTCCAGACATCTCTGTTTTTATTAGTTGATTTTTCGGTAAAGCCATCAAAGGCAGCTTTTTTGGTTTTTTGAATTTTTTGTTTATATTCCTTATTTAGTGATTTATACACTTCTGTATATAGAGGGCTCTGTGAGACTTTACTGAGAGTTTTAACAGCTGGCACTCTGTTTCTAAGAGCTACAAGATCTTTATCAAACCAGTTGACAGGTGATTTTTTATGAGTAACGTTTTTAACAGAAAAATTTTGTTTGATCAATCAATCAATTAATCAATAGAAAACGGAGTAAAGAGAACTATGATTAAACCAATATTTGAAACTGATCAAAGATATCCAAAGCTATTATTAATGAATAATCTAAGAGGGAAAAAAACAAAGGTAATAAAAGCAAAATATCAAAATTCAAAGGCCAAAAACAAATGGACTTTTACAGGGCATTAATTACACCGCACCAAAGCAAAGAGATGTTTCAAAAGATACGTGCAGGTATTTTAAAAGTGGTCACTTAACAATTAATATCGAATAAAGATAAAAAATAACTTCTCACCTACAAGAATCCGCGCTGAAGACCCTGACAGAAACTTCAAATTTGTCTGGTTTTTGTTTAATCAAGGGGATCCCCAATAATTAGGCTCATGGTAAATCACAGCAACGGAAGCTACCAAATTGCTAGTTGAATCCTCTTCGAAGCGAAAGGAAAAAGCTAGCGAAAAACTTCATCCGGTCTCATCGCAACGATCATTCATTCCGTCGATTAGGTTAATTCGGGGTTTGACTACGTAGCTGATTTCGATGTTTGGATTAAGTACGTCACAATTTCAGTATCGATGAATCGAAAATTTAATAAATTTCTAAGCCTTGTATGTCTTATCTTGATTTGTTTCGAGAGACAGGATGTCAAAGTTTTCATTAAAAATAATCATTTTTTGTTAATTATTTAAACACTTTTTTCTGATTTTGATCAAACTTGGCATTCTAATTTGCAGCGACAAAAGATTTCTTTTAACGCAATCAGAATAAAACTCTTAATCTCAGTGATGTCACAGATATTTATAGGACAATTAATTGTATGCTACTGTTTGTTTATTACTGCTTGTTTGTTGTCTGTTATGATATTTGTTAGATTCAGCCATTTAAACTACACGGTTTGCGCAGAGGTTCTTAGATCACTAACGATAACTAAAAATCCAAGCAAAAAATATTTATTCTTTAATAAAATTTAATAGTGCGTTAAAACAAAGTGTTGGTTGTTCACGTTTTTTTGTAATAGGAAATAGTTTATTTCAATATCAACAATATATATGTTAGATTTTGAGCAATTTATTTCTGTTGTTGTGCAAATAATTGGAAAAAAACAACTCAAATAGCGAATTTATCGGTCTGTCACATACAGAGAACTTAACTGAATAGTCGATAGATGTGATCGCAGATTGTTTTATCTCGGGATTTGCCCGTTTTCTGTACATCATCTAACAATGACTCTCTAACATGTAAAATAACATATAATATCAAAAAATGCGTCTCGATTTATGGGATTTATTTGATTAGGTAAGAAAAATTAATAAAACTTGTTCAAAATTTTCAAATTTTTCAAAAGTTACACCTACAGATTGTGGATTTGGACGGCAACTACATTCCGCATTTCCAATACAGTACAATGATTTTTCCTATCAATCTGTGACGCCTCCGGAATTAATACTTTTTCCTTAAAAAAGCCCGTTATTGCCGTCACAAAAAATGTAAAATTTTATCAAAATCAGAAAAAGTTTTTCGCTTATAAATAAAAACCCGATGTTTTATAAAAACTTGTATCTTGAAAACAAACCAAGTTAGAGCCTATGTTTATGGGAAAAAAGTCTTATTTTTTCCTGAAGAACCGATTTAACTCCGGATCACATAGGTATAGAAGATTTATTATGCCCGTTCTGCTACAGGTGTAATATTCAGGGAGTGCCTTAAAAAAAAATGAAATCTTCGCATTAACAAACTTTTAAACTCATACCGTAAAAAAGACATCCGGTATAATGATAGACTTGTATGTGGTTCCTTAGTTCTTCCCTCCCAAGGGGTGAGTTGGATCAGTTCACCAGGCTGTTGTTCAATATTTTTTTCTTGAAGAACATAAACTGACATTTAAGCTTATATCATAAGATGCAGAGGCACAAATTGATTATTACGAAATACACAAATTCTGACCGACTTTTCCGATTTAGTTTTTCAATATTAACATTGTTTCATGAAGAGAGTTTTCACAACTTGCTTATGGCTTAACTTATATAGAGGGTACATTTCCTCATCTTTTAATATATGTGGGGTCGCCGTAAATTAGTTCCGTTAAATAAAATTGAATACAACTTTTCATAATTGTAAGTCATACTTTAAGCAATGATTATGTTTAGTATAAGTTCGTTATGGGATAACATAAATTTTTCTTCCATATTTCTGTGTCCCGAACTGTTATGCAAATAAGATTTGTTTCTGCGTTTTTACTGAAAGAGATTGTGTTCAAGAGTTTATCGATATAAGCTTGAACACTACAAAGTTTATTAATAGCAAATTATTCGACCAGAATCCTTTTCTGCGGTGCCGTTGCCACTCTGTACTATCAAAACAGCGGAGTCTAACGAAAGAGCAGAGAATCATCACAATAGGTCTTTTGGACCGCCAACTCTCCCAATTAATCTTGAATGTTGGCTTTCTAATCACACACAATTGACTTTGTGTAAATCAAATCAAAGGGTTACAAAAAATAGGAGATAATGAATACTAATAAAGTCAAACACTTAGCTATCTCGTTTAAAAACTCATTACGCTTACTAAATAAATCGAGGAATGAATAAGTGAATAGGTAAAGGCGGATATGTCTCGACAGATAAAAAAGATTTTTCTTCTAGTATTGACTGTTGAAATTTATAAGCCATAGATGACGTCATTATAAGTAGTTTAGGAATTTAAAGATGGGAAAAATGTCATGATGAATTTACATGTTCGCACAAATTACCATAGCTCACACTCGATCCTGCTTATATGCTTAGCTACACAAACATAAACCATATGCTATAATTATATTTCTAAGAACTGTGTTTGACTTAATGATTTCATTAACCAGTTCTACAACAACAATAAACAACAACTAACAAATTCCCCAAACAATGGAAATACGCTAACGTCATTCCTGTCCCTAAAACCTCTCAATCGCATGATGTTTCTCAATTCAGACCTATTATCATTCTCTCCACTATATCTAAAGTGCTAGAAAAAGTTGTTGAGAAGCAGCTTGGAGATTTTATAGCTAGGCACAATATTCTACCCCCAACGCAATCCGGCTTTAGGGTACAATACGGCTCTGAATACCTGCTTAATATTGCTTGATTATAGCAAGGCATTTGACACCCTGAACCACCCCGGCTCTTTGCTAAACTGAAATACTTTGGTTTGGGGGCTGGTGTGTTGCAGTTTTTCAAAAGTTACTTTTCTGATCGGTGTCAAAGAGTATTCTTCAATACCAATTCCAATTATGTAAATATTCGCAAAGGTAGTATTTTAGGTCCGATGCTGTTCTCCGTTTATACCTCCGACTTCTGTAAATTTAAATTTAAACGTATATTTCTCTTTTAATTACTCTCAAATTAATACCACCGTTAATAATATAAACAGTGACCTACGTGCTCTTAGTGATATTTCTAGAAAGCATAGTCTGTTACTTAACGAAAATAAGACGCAACTTATAATTTTTGGTAAAGATAAAGGAAAAATTATTAGTCTAGACGCTGCCAAAATTTACTTAAATGACCTTCTCCTACGGCCGGTTGCCGAATGCAAAAATCTGGGTCTGCATTTGGATAATAATCTGCGCTTTAAAGGTCACGTTGCTTTATTGATCCAGAAATCGTTTTACAAGCTACGGATTCTCTACTGTAATAAAGATTTTCTGGACACAGCAATTAAGTTAAAACTTACCGATTTCTTAATTCTCTCCTCAATTTCATAATGTATGGTAGTTTACTGGATTCTCGCTGGCTAACATTAGACGAACGCTTTAAATTGCAGCATTTAGTCTTAATTTAAAAAAGTAATATCTCTCCAACGTCCGACGTATCTTTTTGACAAACTTACTCGTGGATCAGATATTCGTTCGGTTAATACTCGCGATAGGTGTCAGCACAGTTTCAGCGCAGTTTTACGTACAATGCTATCAAGGCTTACAACAAACTCCCTCTCCAACTGAGATCAATCACCTCGCTAACTTCATTCAAACAAAAACTTAAGCAATAATAATAAGCAAAGTAGTAACTATCAAATTGTATATATGTATTTCTTTTTTGAATTCACTCTAGCAGTGTCTACCATTTTGAATGAATGTCTATGTAATTTATATGCTATATTTTATTTTATAAATTGTGTCATATGCTCGTTTTAGGGGGTTGCATGAGAGCAACTATGTTGGATGCCGCCCCTACAGTTACATATTTTTGTAAGATATCTCATTCGAAACCGAATAAAGCCCCTTTATTATTATTATTATTATTATTACACAGATGTGGATTGATTTCCTATCTGTTCGGCTGTACTCTTGGAAATTTGAGTCATTTAATTACAACATTTTGATTTCAATGGCGGGCATTTATTGGTCTTTATATTTCCATATCATGGACAACATTGCTTGTAAAATTGCAACACATACTCGTACTTTTAATCTACGAATAACAGAGAGTGATTTTCAATTGTTATGATTGTTTATGCAGAAATTGTGAAAAAATGTAAAAAAGTAAAATAATAATAAATCTCCGACAACAAACTCTAATCCGAATTTAAGTAAAAGTAAAATGATAAAGGAAAAGTTTGCGAAAATAAAAGTTAATAATAATATTAATAATTATTAATCAACATTTAATAATTAATGCTCATTCCTGAACAGTGATTTTGTTGGATAAAGGATGAGGACGCGATTAAAAGCACTCAGACCCTCCCACGTTGTTTAAAAAGATACTTTTCAGTTCATTTTTCAACAATAATGAAATTGAGTGAAACGAACCAATCGATACAATTTCATTAACAAAAAAAAATCAAATTTGTTGTCCAAGGGCGAAATTTATAACAGACCTGCTAAATGACAAAGGAAAACACTGAATGAAGATTCTGCTACGAAGCGAAGGAAATAGAGTCCACCTTCTCGGTGCAATCAAATCAGAGGCAACGAGCTACACCGCGCAGCCACTATCGAAGCTGTTGGGCCTAACCAGAGAGACGTATTCCAAAGGCGCTTTCAATTATTATCGCAAACGAAATAAGCACAATTTAATGCAGCTGACTTGGTGTGCATCAAATCAGAGGATGACAAAGAAATAAAAGATATTCTGATTTAGAAACGCATTACGTGGACTAAATAAATTGAGGAATCAATGAAAGAACGAATAGAAATACGTGGAGAGGGAGAGACAGAAGAGAGAAATGGTTCTTGCTGAAATTTAAAAATTATACATGATGTCAGGTATGAGACTGATAAGTTTAGGAATTTAAAGAGAGGTACAATATAATGACGAATTTCTCTGTGTTGAGACATCACATCATCACAAGATGTATTATAGTATTAAGTATTATAGAAATTTTTCATTTTTGCACAATCTGTGACGTTTAATAATTTTTTGAATAATAACTTTTAGTAATTCGTTTAAGAAGACACTTTTGGGTTCATTTTAATTTCATTTGTAACAGGCAATAATGAATGAAGTTGTGTGAAACGAAATGATCCATATAGTTTTGAATTTCATGTCTGATTCGATTATTACTATTAAAAAAAAATAGTTCAACTTTCTTGTTAGTAATTAAAATCAATACGCCGAATTTGAAAAGCTCCGGTATATCGTTATTTAAAAAACGTATTTACCAAATCCCCGCATTTATGACATAATAGTGTAATCGCTGACAGCGTATGGAACAAAACCCAATCACGATTTAAACCCTCAATGGATATTCGAATTGTACATTGATGGTACTTCGTCTCTGTAATATTCCATTTAATGACAGTCTTTCACTTTTTTAATATTCATCGCGCTGCTTGTATAATTGCCTGTATGCACTTCAAAATAGCTGTTTTGTTTGGACAGCCTCTCCGATTCAAACATTTAATTAATCCATTTAATAATATTTATTCAGCGATTCCTTCAATCATTTCAGGACAGTGACGCAATTTTTCGAGAACTAAATAAAACCTTCGACAAGTAAACCGTACACCAATGTACATCGTAAATTAAATATGAAAAATTAATGAATAAACACAACGCCACAAAAGAAACCAACTGAACAAAAACATATGCCGGAATTTAAAATTTCCTTGCAATGATTTTTTTTGGTCTGAGGTGATCTGAAATTCTAAAAGACACACACTCCCATAACGCCACCTACCCCTTATGAGGGAATTACCAAGTAGTTGCAAAATACTTGGGAAGTAGGGAAGGTCTATTGTTTATCTAAACCTTGAAATGATGAAACTTCGAAGTTTCTTGATATTTATTAAAAGAACCCTATCACATAAGAGGCAAAGGAGGAAAACGAAGTATACAACGCATCGAAACGAATTGAAATTGGGGTTTCAGCATGGAAGGCTATTATGGGCTATATTCCGAAACTTCAAAAGTATACTAAAAAGCGAAAGTGGTGCCGGTTTGTATGATGGCTATGTCTATACTCCCTACTCTAACACTCATCTATTAGCTCTGCATATTTTTCTGAAACTAACCACAACTTAATGTTGTACAAGTAGCTAAAGTTGCTAAAGATGTGTTATCGGAACTCTCGTTAATTTTTAGCAAGTACTTTTCTATCTGCAGTTGCCTGAAACTTTCAAGTATACACTTGGTGTATACAATTGATTTGGACTCGTACAAGCATAGTTCTGTAAGAACGCTTAAAGGAAAAAAAACTTTAATATTTTGAACAAAATGAGAGCGTAGTCAAGGCAGAAGGAGGACATCTTAGCTTAAAAATTTGTGGGAATGGTTTGGAATGCCATCCAACTGACCTCACAATAAAGACATGATAACCATGCTGATAGTTAGTTTTGGTTAGTTTTTATTAATGTTTAGTTAATTTTTTTATGAAGTCGTCTACGAAATAAGTTTTATCATACGATTTGGTTCTTAAAACTTCAACTAAGGAACTCTTTTTGCTGCTTATCGTTGATACCTTTTTAGCTAAAGTGTTGTGATAACTAGCATGATCATTATCAAAGAAACCTCCATAAGCTATCGTAATACTTTTTACAAAACTTTTGGATTCCTCCTGCGTCGGTTTTTGCTGAGTCGAACTTGTTGACGTTTCGCCAATTATCCTGTTGGCTTTTTCAGACCTTGACTGAAACTGGCTCGCATTTTACTCCGTACCTGCTTATATATTGTTTGAGAGGGGCGGAGCTAAATGATTGGCCTAAACACCGTCTCGGATGACTGATTCCCATATTGGTGACAGGTAGAGACCTGAGTGGCGGTTAAGATTGTTAGGTTGTTTATAGATTTCCATACACTCTCGGATTTTTCGTTGGTAGAAGAATTGATTACATGCAAGAATTTTAGTTCTATCGAATAAAATTTTATGTCCGGGTTCGTGATTGTGTTCGGCAACAGCTGAGGAGTTTATTTGTCTTAGTCGTAAGGCTCTTTCGTGTTCTTTGAGCCCACTTGATATTTTTCGTCCGGTTTCCCCAATGTATTCTTTGCCGCATATGCATGGAATGCTGTAAACTCCTGGCGTCTCAATTTTATCTCTGACGGACCGAATATGTTGAGAGATTTTTGGACAAGTGGTGAATCCTACACTTGCCACTGTGGTCGTTTCTTACATTCAAAATACAACAGACTACATATCAAAAGTCCTAAAGATGTACAACGTCAAAACCAGATTTAATTAATTAAATTGATTTAGTTAAAATAAAAAAGTATAATATGTACAGTTATCACAGTTCTTTGGTAATAAAGTGGTTATATTCTATGCATTCTTATACGACTAAACAAATCGATCCTAGGAGAGATAATTCTTGCCTATTGCGAACATTCGTATTCTCATCATTACACATTCCGCCATGTTCTTTCCGGTCGATTTTGGTCAGTGTACCTGGTTGCTGTATGTTGACTGCTTGCAGCCTGGTATGGAAGATATTTTTATGGCGCTTGCGTGGATGTCGCTGTTTACGACGACATTCGACTAGTCCGCCATACAGCACGCAATTTTGGTATTATTGGATTATCAGGCATGCGCGCCACATGACCTACCAATCGAAGCTGCGTTTGTGTAATAATTTCTGAGATACTTTTACGCTGAACCCTCTGAAGCACGTCTAAATTTGATTTTTTGTGGAATCATTTGATCTGCAAAATTGGACGTAGATATCTTTGTTGAATTCGTTCTACAGCTTTAATTATGTTACATTCCTTGCTAATACAGGCAGTATGCTTTTTAAAAGCTTTATTAGGATCTAGCTAGACATTTTATTTACGCAATAATCTTCGACTGTTTATACGCCACTTGTTTATAGTGGTATCCTGGCAACAATACACACTATATGTCACTAGTAATACATAAAACAACATATGACACATTAATGTGACGTGTATATGGTACCGATGTGTCGCAGCTTTATGTAAGTGGCGGCGTAACTACTGTCTTGTAAAAAGATAGTTGAAGTGTTCAACGTTCTTCAAAGTGTTATCCTGAATAGACACATTTGCATTTGTTCTGGGGATTCAGTTAGTAGTTCTGGTCTTAGGTCGAGTCTTCTGACATTGAAAAGCCTACCGTCAAAGTGATATTCAATCGCTATAACTCGTTCTTCTAGTCTAGTATCAACTATCATGGCTAAAGCTCTAGCAAACATTTTGAAGAAGTTGGCTGAAAGCACACGACCTTGTTTTACGCATGAGATAAGAAGAGATCACGGTTGCTTTTATGAAGGCTTTTGCATACTTTTATGAACTTAATCTAAATCCATGTAGATTTGGGTCTATTGTTTTCTTTGTTTTCTTTCGGAGCTGTCTAAGAGTAAAGATCAGGCTAGTGGTGCCTTTATTGAGTCTAAATGCAAATTGCGTCTCTGACAATATCATTTGTCATTACTTTGGTAAGTGTCTTACCACCAAACGAAAGCAGCGAATAGCTTTGTAGTTTCCGTAGTCAGAGGCGTTTTAAGTATCTGTAAAATTTTCGCCTTGGACTAGATCATGTTGAAATATCTTAAGCTTCGACATCGTATAAGTGCGCTTTATATATCTATCCTGGAATTTGGTCTGCTCCTGGTGCTTTACTGTTATTTATTGTGCTTCCTCCTGTGTAGTTCTGGTATTAGATTGAACTGTGTTGGTTGAATAGTAGTTGAATAGTGCTCTTTGCACCTTTCGTTTATGTGATTTCGGTCTTTAAGAGGATATGCTTTTCATAAGATGACACCGAAGACTTTCTTGGCCGCTTTTGATCGTGTTAGTCGGCATATTCCCGAATTTGTTTTGCTTTGCTTTTTCGCCATTCACTTTTTGTGTCTTATTTCTCAACCTCAATCTACCAGAAACTACGATATACAGTACAACAAATTGATTTTGTTTACCGAAAGTGGCAATGGAGCGTTGGCGAAGTGCGAAGTTTTTCAATATCTTCGTCTCAGAATGCCAGTACATCAAAATAAGTGGTGCATCTTTCGACGCATTTAGTTTCATAGAAAGCAAATAAATTAGACTCGACGTGCGCGGACTGAAAATGGGAGACAAAAATTTCCCAAACGCGGGCAAGATATTATTTTCCAGCTGCGTTTTCAAACGTCTTTTTGCAAAATATTTTCTTTCAACGCGAATTTCCGATACGGACACAGTGATATATTGGGAGTCGTATCCCATATGAACTCACGCCCGCTTTATTCTTATTTTATTCGATATATCATGCTTCTGTATAGAATATATCAGCAATATATGTCGCGCCGATAACTTCCTGAAATCATAACGTGGTAACAAAATACCAGATACCTATCAGGATCGGTTTTCGATTGAAGCATTTCCTAATTTAAAAATTTTATGGGGTACATTTTTATTTACATTTCGGGAAATGTAAAAAACAAATTCAATATGAAGAAAAATACTAGCAAAACAGTTTTTGTACTATTCGACAGGATTTCCGGTTTAAACTTACATTTTGCGAAATTCGACAAAAAGTGTTGGTGCTCATTTTATATTGTAAAATTGTTGTAAGTAATAAATTCTCTTAAGGTTATTCATATATTTTTATAATAGGAAATAAATATAAAGCAGAACGCTAGCAAATCAGACATAAAATCAGTTTCTGTACTACAAACCTGCGGAAATGGGGTTGACGCAAATCTAGTATTGTATTTTCTAAGTCGTACTCGATAGAAGTCGATACGTCCACGTGCGAGGACATAAGTCATATCAATTCCGCAGGGTTGGGTTGGAACAGGCAGTAAAGGCACTTCTGGTAAGCTGGAGGGTGGGGTCATGATATAGCAGCCTATTTTCAACAAATATACTATTCAGTTAGAAAAAGTGCAACCTCTCAAAATCTCAGGGTCGACATTAAAAAAAACAATATATAAAAAAAAACATACAAATTTAGATGCTATCCGAGCATCGCTGGAGATATTAACATTTAAAAAATAATAATAATAAATAACAAATTTGAATAAACGGAAAATCCAAATGATGTTTGGATAGGCGCTTACGATTTATTCCACTGCCATCGTGTACACGAGGAGTTGACAAATATTAGCGTAATTATACCTTCAATTCAAAAAAGAACAGTACTTATAGATTAAGCTCTCTCTTTTCTACAGTACAGTCCCGTATTTACTGAACCAAAAGCTACCCCCAAAAGAGCGGCACTTACGGTACGGTTGATAACCGACTTAAAGTTTAATAAATTATATCACATTAGAGAGCAAAGAAAACAACACAGAAAACGTTTAAAATTCAACGAATGGCTTATCTGCTCTGCTTGCGTTGTAGACCTCACAGGTAGGCGAGATGCAGGTCTCTGGCAGTACAAAGTCTAGTGATGACGGCGCGGGTCCAAGCAGATTGTTCGGGATCGTAGACAGCAAGTGGTCCAACAGAAAACCGCTCGCCACCAAGGCAGAACAGGAACGTGAGCAGTAAGAACAACAAGATGGCGACGAAGAAGGAACCCAAAAAACCCTCCAATCTAGAGGGCTCTTCAAAAATAACTGGTTGAAGGTAAAGTTAGCGGAAACGTGCTTCAACAAAATCCTACAAAGGTGGACTAGGAAACTAAATACGGGCACCACAATCTGCTCAGCCACAACCAGGTTTATTTCCCGGAAAAACAAATCCTCAACAAGAGTAGATTTCTTCCCTGGAGAACCAAAAGCACGAAAACTTCCGCTCGCTCACTATACACGCACCATCTGATAAGGAAAACCATTCCATCGACTCCTTTTATACGCTCAATACGTCCCGTGCACACCAAACAAAAACTACGAGAATTATCATTATAGTATATAAACAAAACATGGGGCAGCACCCTATCAACGTCAGAACTCCATGTGGATCGGTCAGAGGGGTGAATCTGAAACTCTAGCGGGGAATTATTTTTAATGCTCGATGAAATCTTGTATCGCGTGCCTTGGGTTTAAGAAGCTCAGAAGTGTTCGCAAGGTCACAAGGTTCCGCATTGCTATAACTCAAAGGCGTATTGTTACGGTAGGTCAAGAATGTGACGTCATCATCCAGAACTTATGCAAAATTTAAAAGTTTGATGTGGGAACGGAGAGGCAGTGAAGTTCAATTCAAGTTAAAGAGGTGTAAGACATTACAAATACCTATTTGATGAAGATAGTGATTTTCGAAATGCAACCGCACTTGGAACCTGAGACAATGGCGTCGTGCACGCCTATGATGATTTCTGGAACCCTGTTGCGCGCAGGCTCCGCGCGTAACTTCCTCTCAGCAATAAATGACAAAACGGACGTTCGGGGGCGCTACATTGTGTTTAAGTTTGTTGAATAAGCAAATATATGTTTGAGTAACGAAGTAACTTTCCATCATATGAACTGCAAATGAAAAGAATACTGAAAAAAAAAGGTAAACCTTGGGTCCAATAGTAATAAATAGTTGATCCACTAATCCACGGCTTTGGTTATAGATCTGATAACTCCGACCAACGGTTTTAGGGACCATCTAGGGACACACAGATACAAACTACAAAAAGGATAGCCCTCCCGTAGCCTTTCACTGGTCCTAGAATGATAACAGTGGCGGTACCAATCTTTGATCTAAAACGCGGAATATCGCTACACATAAGGCCCTATCTGGATTTATATCACGGAGGAGAAAAGGTTAGCACGCAACTAAAGTACTTTAGACAACTAATCATACGGGAATCTTGGAGTTCGGAAAGACACGAGGAAAGAAACGACACCTCTAGGGGAACCCTGTCCGGTTGGTTCTAAATTTGCCCATATTATGATGCATATTTTGGAATAAAATTTCGAAAAAATGTGGCGTTTTCCCTTTCCATTGGTATTGATGCTTTTCTGTTATGAAATAAGGGCACTTGTCTTTCGTACCTCCGCGTAGTAAAAATTGAACCGTAACAAAGTTCAAAGGAAAATTATAAGTGTAATGGTATTTTTCTATAAAGGCACTTTGATCAGAATACTCCCTTGAAGCGATTCGAAAAACCCGCTTTTTTTCTTTTTATATAAATTATGTAGATTTATTATAAACTGCTCTAAAATGTAATCGCAAATCGGTTTTGATGCTCCTTCTCGGGCAGTCAAAACAGCTCCAATATTCCACCCACCGAATCCCTCTACAAACTTTTTGATTAGAGGTCGACTTTTTTAAGCAATAAACATTTTTAATTTTATATGTAGTGTTCATATAGCTACTAGACATATAGAGGCTCTGCCTATGCTAGTAGTACAGGAACTCGTGAAGCGACTATGTAACAAAATTTTGAGGTCCGTTAAATATGCGCATGCGCGAGATTTGAAAGTTTGTTTTAAACCAATGGGAGCTCTAATTGCAAATTTTGACGTTCGACCCATAAAGCCTTGTGGCCTTCAACAACCAACATGGCCGCTGGCAGGTCATCAAAGTTTGGATGCTGGATTTTTACGGCATGTAACGTACACGCATAGTAGGCCCACCTGGACGTACCATCGTAGGCCCAGACCGCTGTGTCAGTACTGACGCCAGTGTCAGTCGGCAACGAGTTGATGCAGAGATTTTACCGCGTATAACCGTTTAAATTCAGTTTTCATCCCAACAAACTGTTCCCACCCACTTTTATAATAATAAATACCGTTTGCTTGAGTGCGGGTTGATACTCTAAGTAAGCGAGTGTAACAGGCAGTATTTTCTCAAAATATGTCGAAACCCTATTAAATTTTCAGTCAAAAAAAGACTGAAGGTGTGAACAGTGTCGGTAAACAAATTAGCGACAAGTGCAGGGCTAATATTATGCTGAATTACAGCATACGGATCGCCGTCTTTAATAGGATGAAAGGATGAAATTTATTTATTTAGAAAGTACATACAATTTGAGCAAAAAACTTAAAGTTGTTTAACAACAAAAAATCAACAATGATAATATTCTAAACTTAAATAATTTCGGTTTGCACAATGGATTCACAAGAATCTGTGTGTGCAACCTAGTATGCAGAGATATTACCAGTTATTACATAAGGTTTGTACTCTCAAACAGTTGGAAGAAAATATATCACACATATAAATAAATAGTTTACAAGGAAATCTTAAATAGTAATAAAATGGAATGAAATGAAATGAAATGAAATGAAATGAGTGCTGATCCACAAATCGATCGAAAGCAAGTAAGGCTAGATAAGCTGCAGGGCGAAGTGGCTTTCCAAAATCCACTGATCAAGCTTCTTTTTTATTTTTCTATACGGTTGTATTTTTAAGCTTAATGGTAAGGTACTGTAGACTTTTGGCCCAGCAAAGCTAATATGCCGCTGATTAACTGAATTTTTGACTAAGGGTAATAACACATTTTCTTGTGCTGCATTTCTGGTGTCAAAATTATGATGAAGGTCATGCTTATAATAAGATGTTTTAAGCATAAATCTCATCACAGATTTTATGTACAACTGCTCCAAGGTAAGTAGTTTGCTCTCTTGAAATAAAAGTAATGTTGAGTATCTCTTATTTTTAAAGTACATGATTTTTATAATATACTTTTGCGCTATATATAATGGGGCGGTAATAGTTTTACAAGCCCCTCCCCATACTGCTAAACCATAATTGATTATTGCCTCAACCAGTGAAAAATAAATTTTAAGGGTTTTTATTTGTAGGATATGCCTCAATTCATAAAATTTATAAATTAACTTCCTGACTTTTCCTACAACATACTCAACATGTTTTCTCCAGGACAAGTTTTCATCAATAAAGATACCTAAATATTTCAGTGATTTTGTTCTTTCAATTTGTTTTTCACATTTACATGATTTGCTCCCCTCGTTACATTCAGAGTCATGGAGTTTTAAGTACTGTATGTCCGGTAAGGTTTTCTGAGTCCGGCTGAAAGCAATAAATTTTGTTTTATCTACATTCAGTGACAGAAGACTAAAAACAAGCCATTGTTTCGATTTGACAATTGCAGTTTCTGCTTTTCTCACAGTTGAGTCCCAAGTGCTATCACTTATAATATCAGCAGTGCCATCTGCAAAGCAGAAAACAGTTCCCTCGTTAAGGATCGACAATATACCATTGACATATATACTAAATAGTACTGGCCCAAGTACCGTACCCTGCGGCACACCAAATCACACCCCCATTGGGCTGCTCACGTAATCAGCTACCTTTACACTTTGTGTCCTGCCCGTAAGGTAAGACTTAAATAAATCAAGTGGAATACCCTTTATGCCTACCGTTTGCAACCTGTCAAGTCGGATTTGGTGTGCCACAGTGTCAAAGGCCAAGTCTAAAAATATCCCAACAACCTTTTTCCCGGTATTCAAACTTTCTAATGTTCAGTAACTCTAGCTAATGCATGTTCTGATAGTTGCTTATGCTTTTCTAGGAACGCAGTTAGTTTTTGTTTAATACATTTTTCTATTAATTTGCTTACTGTACTTATTAATGCAATCGGTCTATAATTTGTAGTTAGCTCTTTATTCCCCTGCTTGTACAAGGGTACAACAATTGAGTTTTTTAGAACCGTAGGATAAACACCAGTACCAAAGATGCGGTTAATAATATGTTTTAAAGATTTTAATAATACTTTATAATTCATTTTAATTACTTCCGATGCGATATTGTCTTCCCCACATGCAACTCCATTTTTTAGATCATTAATATGATTTATAAGTTCACTTTCTGTGACAGGGGCAAGGAAGAAGGATTCTTGGTTAGTGCTTTGTTGAACAAAATTAGGATTAATTGGGCGTCTTATTTTTTCTGCCAATTTTTGTCCAATGCCACTAAAGTAAGAATTAAATTCATTTGCCATCAGTGATGATTCACTTAAGGTTTCATTATTTTTGCCAATAATTTTTTTAATCTCATGCTGATTTTCTTTTTCATTGGTAGCCTCTTTAATTACTTTCCATGTTTTTTTTTGAATCATGTATGGTCTTTCTCAATTTTTCTCTATAATAATCATATTTTGTCTTTTTTATTAACTTGGATAAACTTCTTCTATATTGCTTATATTCATTTAAAATGTCCTTATCTTGAGGATATTTGGTGCACTGTTTTTTAAGACGATCTCTTTTTCGAATTGACACCAATAAACTACTTGTGATCCAAGGCTTTAATCTCGCTTTTTTAGCACTAACTCTTCTCTCTTCTGTGCACAATTTAATGCTTAATTTTAATTGATTTATGAAAGCACTGGCATATAAGTTAACATCACTAATGGCAAGGATATCCTCCCATTCTGTTTCCGACAAGACCTTAGAGAGTTTGGTATAATTAATTTTTCTTATACAATTACTATCAAATTCTTTGTTTGTATTGATGTCAAACGTTATATTTAACAAAATGGTCTGTGAAGTCTCTAGTTAAAATTAATGGATTAATATTATTGTACATTTGATTTTTACACTTAATGAAAAAATGATCAATGCATGTTGCTGCACCCTAGTTGGTTTATCAATGAGACTTGCAAATCCTAGACTATAAAGCATTGTTTGATAGTCGTTTGCTGACACAGAATTCTTATCCAAAATATTTATATTAATATCACCAACTAAAATATATATTCGTCTTGAGTCCCTAGTGTGTTCCTCCAGGATGTTACTCAAACTATGTATAAAATTATCTACATTTGTTGAAGGTGACCTATAATGACCTAATATGCTTATCCTTATACATTGTTTACATAAAGAAACATGAAGGCTTTTGACACTGTTATCTTCTATTATAGAAAATTGCTCGTAATACTGGTTTTTAACATATATCATACATCCGTCAAACTTATTTACAACACTATTGTTCCAAACTGCTTGATATCCAGATATATTGAAGTCACTAACATTATAAACCGTATGCGTTTCAGACATAACTATAACATCAAACTCCTTACCGATTGATTGCAGGAACACTAGAAAGTTATCAAAATTCTTGTAGATGCTTCTTATATTGACATGGATTAAGTTAATTCCTCCCAAATCATCAAAACAGGTAATGTGGTTTAAATTATCACGCATAGCCACTTCAGAATTCTTGTAGTCATCTACGACATTGTTTAATTGCGTGAATGATTATGAAAAATTTCTTAGATTCATAAAAAACTAATTGGGTAATATCTAAAGGTCGTCCTCGGAAGTAATTCTTGCAGGTGGTTCATGGTCATTTTTCTTCAGGAATATTTGACCATTTCGGCAGTATACAAATTTATAGTTCTTCGTGATCTTGATTTCTCTGGCTTTTTTGAATAGCATCCTTTTCCTCACGGTCAGATCTTCATTTAAGTATATTTTCTTATCTTCACCTTCTAATATACATTTTCTCACTGTAGTTCCTTTAATAAATCTGATTTTATTTAGAACAGTTTTCTTCGTTTCTTGCTTATCGAACTTTACGAGGATTGGACTATCTTCATTCTTGTTAAGTCTATAGCTAGTTCTTATCTCATTATCCGGAAGAGGCACTTGTATCATACTGAAAATCTTTTGTACAATATTATTAGTATTTGAATCCCTTTGTTTTGGTATTCCAGCAATGATTATATTGTTTGCCTTTTCTTTCTGTTCTATATCATCAAATGTGGTTTCCAGCTGTTTAATACTCTGCTTTAAGTCGACGTTTTCCTGCCTTAACGCTTTTATTTCTACTAGGAGTTTTGCAAATGTTCCATTTTGCTCATCAAATGAGTCGGACATGTATTGCACAGATGTTTTGAAGTTACTCATTTCTTGTTCAATTAGCTTCTTGAATGGGGCCAGCAGCTCATTTAAAGTATCTTTAATTATATTTTTCAGCTTTCTTTCATCCATTTTTATATCGAGTTGTTCTATATTAATTTCTTTTGGCTTCTTAACCTCACTTGTACTAGACGCCTTACAACATATTATTTTTCCATTTTTATCTGCAACTTTCGCTTGAAATGCACAACTTTTGTGAAAACTAGAGGCACAAAATTCACAGTCTAATGAAGAATTTACTTTCTTTTTACAATGTTTACAACACTTTTTCTGTTCCCCAAATTCCGCGTGTTTGAGTGACATAACCTATAACCTATATATATAATTCTGTAAGTAGTTTGGCGTTTTGGTTCTTTGAGTCCTATAGACACCATACCAGCTATTTTTCCCGAATTTGTGCACGTAAATCGGCGCAAACAGTTTGTTTTAGTAAACTTATTGGTTTAACCTCCATTAAAAATGTAAGTCGAATTCACGAAATGTGACTCTAAAAGTGTGAACATAACTTTGCGGTACTAGTTGTCGCACTGGAACCATCTAAGTGGAAAAAAATTTAAACCAGCATCTCATATAGACAGAACGCCGATTCTTTCATCGCAAGTCTAGTAAATGTAGAAAGTTTCTCCTCCCAAATAAAAAATTATGAAAAGTAGCAATTGACAATTTCATTAAAAAACTGTAGGTATTGGAAAATGTAACCAAGAAAATTAAAAACTGAATAAAATAAGTCAATAGACAATTAGCCCTAAATGTAATAGAATTAACATTACCGAACCCTAAAAAGTTTAGTTTATTGTCTCAAAATTTAAAACACATTTTGCTAGTTAAAAATACGTGGCGGCTACAGCAAAAAAAATCCCTTTAAAAATATTTAACAGCAATTGTTAAATGCTAAAAATACATGTAGAAATTGCATTGTGTCTACCGGGCCTAAGATACTGGTATCAATTCACACAATAATTTAGCTATATTTTATTGAAATTTGGATTCAAATGTAAATAACTAAAAAATGCTTTTATAGAAATTCTCGTATTTTTTTAAAAGTGGAAGCTGACATGAAACATTCTAAAAGGAAGATGTCCTATTAAGAAATATTTTTTTCCCAGGTGCGCACTCAATACTGGTTTTCCAGACAAGCTTGTGGTTTATGCCACAACTAGGACTCACCTTTAATTATATTAGCATTTTATATAGCGTTTATTTTATAACTCGTTTTGGATGGTATAAGTAAATACATTATTTAATGAGACCTTATTGAAAAGAATAAAATATTTGGTTAATAATAAATTACATAAAAATATATGCTGCATTTTTTAATAGCATAATAATATTTATTTTTTTAGTTTCCCAGGAACTTCTATATTATTTGATTTGAGAGGATCAATACTTTTAGTACAATAAAATATTGTTACAGCACTTTTCACTAAGCGTGAAAACTTTCCCACATTGAAATTTACAAGGATTTGTAATTATCAAGGAGTATTTGTTGAGATTGTTCTAGTAAAACATGCAGCTTAATTGTTTTCTTACATTTTCTGTGATTCTTGTACACTAAAACATATTCCCCAAATATCTTACCTATGTAGCTATTTAAGTGTACCTTGCAGTTTGTTAAATCACTCGGGATTGTCTGAGATGCTATTGGGTCCTGATATTTGCCACACTTGTTGTAATTTCGTGAAGGAGCAAGTATTGAAAGCACAAATTATACAAGTTTGTGAGTGGAAGTTCTATAGAAACCACTTTTAAATCTTTTAAATTAACGTACATAAGACAACACTTTGCCCGTATATAGGCACTTTCTTTTCCTTAGAGATTTGACCACAAACACAACAAGTTTTTCACAAAAACACGGAAAAGTGACGGAGGGAATCTTAACCACGAAAAATGTAAAAAATAATGTCACAGACTGTTAGTATTCTCTGGCAGTAGCAATTCCTAGCGCAGCGTTCGGATTTCAGAGACTGATTTGGCGTTCTTATGAAAATTAGTGTATTTTTCCAGAAAAATTGCGGCAATGTGATAAGTCAGTTAGTTAGGGGTGACGCATGCGCAAAAGATCCACACCTTCTCTACGAAAATATAGGCTCTGTGTGGGGGGGCGTGGTCAAGCAAAAATTGGATGCCAGCGATCCTCGTGAGCGTCAGTCGAATCTTTGCACTCCAAATTTTCGTACACTCTAATAAGTAGTGTGATTAAAAGTGAAAATATAAATAATTTTAAACGGTTTTTAATTACAAATAAAAAATGGTTAGAATGAGGCGATCAGGAAATACTTGTTGTGTTCCTGCCTGCTGTGTTAATAAAGACTTAAACAACATAAAATTTTATAAATTCCCCACGCAAGGCTATAACCTCGAAAAGAGAGTAAAGTGGGTTAAAGCTGTGAAAAGAATCAAGTAAGTAAGACCATGATTATCCTAATAACTGAGTCAGAATTTATTGTTATAAATTTGTAAAAATGATTATTCAATTTTCTGTAGTCGTGACGGAAGTTCTTGGGAACCTAGTTTAAGATCATGTATTTGCAGTCAACATTTTGTAGGAGGTAAAAAGTCGGAGTATCCTAATAGCCCTGCATATCTCCCAACAATATTTCCTGAAAAATATTACGGAAAACCAAAAATAAATAAATCAGAGCAAGTACAAGCACAAAGCAGGTAATTTTTCTATTTATTAAACCTTGAGTTATAAACGTGGGTATGTTTTGCCCCGGAAATGTAATTAACATTAAAAAAGAAAAAAAATCGCAATTTTTTTTTCCACAAAAAACTATATTTTTTGCTTTACATTTGCCGTTTAGTTGGTTGTAAAATTTTTCATTTGTCCTTAATGTAATATTTATTGAGTAAACCACGTACATTTCAAGAAGTTTCTCTATTAGTTTCGTAAAATTATAATCGATATATCGGATTGACAATTAGTAACGTTAACAGTAATTTTGTTCATAATTTTTGGACCGAGATCAGTAGATACAAAACGGCTGGACGTAAAAGACCCACGTTTGTACAGAGGATGATATGAAAAATTAATTGAATCGTAGATGTTCATTTTACTAAAAAATATAGGATTTCTCGATTACAGATTAGCGAGAACAATGCAGACAAGTCAAAATTCAAATGGTTCCGAAATGGACAACACTAAGCTTGTTAATAAAAGAACACGTAACGATGACCTCAACGACAATAAGGATACCGATGACCTGAATGATCATATGGATATACAGCAATGTAGTGAAGTTATTATTGACTCACTGCAACCGTGGTTTAAAGATGTTGCTGTACAGATTGATTTTCATGAAGAAATGAATTCAACCTTCGTAAATAATATAATATATAATATAATAAATATGGTTCTTTTTTAATTGGACTTTTCCCGTAGCTACAGTTTCAATATAGCCGACATTAAATTTTTTCGTTTCTTTATCCCATATTGGTTTCGATTTGCATGATATTGGACATTTTATTTCGACTATTTTAGTTACCATGCCGTCACTGACTACTATTCCATCTACTGAGACTCCTAACCAGGCCTGTTTGGGAGACACAAATAATCCAATTTGAAATACGTGAATATCATGCAGTAATTTGTAATTTTCGCGAGCTTTTGCCTCATTTTGAATTCCATAATTTAAACTTTTCGGATGCAGAAAATCCTGTAGTAAAGATTCAGCTGAAGTGCGAGTTATTGTTTTTATCTTATGAGCTTTTAAACTGGCCGTTATGCGTACACGTCTTGCTTCAAACCATTTTATCGTCTCGCTTTGTTGTGTGGTTTGTAAACACAATGTGAAAACTTCTTCACTGTCTAATAGTATCCGGTCTCTGTAAAACTGTGCTATCTCAGATGACAGAGCCAACTTGTCTTTTCCTATGGTGATACACTGACCAGCACTCTTTAAAAGAAAAGCAATCCTGTCGTTCTTCGAGACATATATTCATGACCACCGTACAGACTTGTTCTTCCTCACTAATATGATCGACTGTTAACCTTATTTTAATTGGGCATTCGATATCGTCAAAGTCTTCCAAAGTCAAGTGCAGTGGCTGAGGAGGATTTTTAAGCACTTTTTGAGGAAAAAAATCATTTACCGTAGCTCCTCGAGAATATTTTTCTTTTGCTAAATGATTAATTGATGGAAATCCCCACTCTTGCTGAACACTCGTTTTAGACACACTCCGGTCATTGTTTATTCGGTGGATAAATGCCGCAATATGCCGCATCCGCCAGTTTCTTTGGCAATGCAAGTACATTGAGCGTATACCACCTCCCTTTTACTATTCAGCTAAAAAAATTAAAGAATCAAGTAAAAAAGCCACTTTTAAAGTTTGACATTTTTTTTTCTGTAATCTATAAATTATATGGTGTTTCAGTGACGGACGTTTGCCGAATGCATTTAGCAATTAACTTATTGTTAATATTGCCACCAACGTATTTTTCAATGTGTTTAATATGACAAAAAGCCATTTTTTTTTCCTTTTTCTAGCGCACCTGCAGTGAAAATTATTGAATGGGAGATATTTTCAAACCCGGTCTGCAATATTACCGATGCCATATTTTCAGGTTATGCTGTCAATAAAAAAACTATTATTATTTGTTTGTTACACGGTTTAATTACAGAAAAAAAAATTTGTTAATATATAATTTTCACGTACCTTTCGTTTACATCACATTATACTACTTATCCATCTCAAAATCTATTGTTAATTGTTTTATTTATAAATTAACACGTAAAGACAATGATAAAATTGGAGTGCTGTAATTCCTCCTTTTCCGTGGGCGGCGCTACTAGGCCTCATACACGGAGCGAATAGCCAACCTGCGGCGCATCAATTTTTACCGTAGTAAGGCCACTATATTATCTTATGGCTATATGGTAGTGATGTAGGTGACTCAGTTTACTTTGGCATTAAAACATAAATTGTTTGTTACGTTTAAGGTGATTGTTTTAGGTACTGTAATTTTTTTTTGGTTTTGATTTTTAATAATAAAAATAATATTAATAATAAAATTATAATGACAATACCGAATAGAAAATATGTACCAATAACTGGTAACTGATAACTATAAGGTTAGGCACTTTTTTGGACTTAGCTTCTATGTCACTTGTCTGATTCCAGTACAAAAATGCACCGTTAAAAGTTAAAAATGTTAAAAATATTAGACAAAATAAGGACGGAAACGATTTACAATATTTATCACTCCCCAATATTGTTAACAGAGACAAACCTGTAATACCAACCCAACCAATTAAATTTGCCAAAAGTTGTATACAGTTTTAAGACAAGAAGAACTAATCTCGAATCTCAATACAGTCTGCTGGTAAAAAAATCAGGCAATTTTGTTTTTTTTGTACGTACGTGCTAGAGAAGGTAGGTAAAAACATTCCTTTCTAATACTTCATGTCTAAAATATAACGATCACTATAAAATGATCTGTGACTTGTGTGCATTGGGCATTTTATAATCATCCTCGTACTTTAGACAGAAAGTTCGAGAGATGTGTTACAAGTTTTATGGCAATAGTTTCAATATGAAAAAGGATGAAGGATCTTTGTCATATGCTCAAGAAAATCATTATAGAATAGAATACATAAAATTGCACGGTAATTCTAGCATAGGGAATTTTGTTATTATCCTAATTATTCTAGTATAGGTATTTAAAATATTCTGTTCAAATGAGAGTTGCTAGAGAAGTGCTACATTAGTTTATGTCAGAATAGTTTCAAAATAAGAAAATATGTTGAAGGTGTTGGTCCATTCCCGACCACCAAGCACCAATTAGAAAACCCAAATTGCTTTTCTAAACATTCATTTAGTTTTGAGACTGTTTTATTTTTCATATTTTTGACAATGTAATTCCTTTTACAAGTTCAATATTAGGTGGTAAACTGGGCAAGTTAATTTCAATGCTTATATACCTGGTTTTGGTCAAATATTTTTCCATTCTCCAGAACCTTGATGAAGCCTGTATTCATGGAGGACAGCTAAATCTTTCAACAATATTGTTTGTGAATCTTGTTGATTCATATTCATATAACAAAAACTAAAAGGAGCAGGTTATCCAACTTTAAATAGAACAAACATTTTTAAGAGCTATTCTTTTGATCTCTCTAGTGACATTTCTGTATGTTGGCTATGGTCTGTTCATAGATATAAAAAGGTGACCAATTGCTTTTGAATGGGATTATCCATTAACATACAATGCAACAAGATTATTACCCAATGTTTCGGAATTTAAATTCAATTAAAATTGTGGTCCGTAATACAAAATAATTTTATACCTACCTGCGTTTAATATTCTTTGGTTTGGTATCCTACTTAGTTTAAGTTTATTAGTAATCATTCTTATCTCGTGTGTAATACAGCGTGTGTGGAATCGTGTGCGAATTATGCAAAAGATGTGCGAGTCTAGTCTATCTCAGGAGATGCTCCCGCCTAAATGTAGAAAACACTATTGTACTGAGACTAAGGAAGTTATAAACAACGTTTATTTCACTCTCATTGAACGTGGTTCCAGCAAGCAAGCATCTTTAGAAGAAACGGCCACATTGAGGAAATTTTCAACATTGCCACGCACCTCTTGGTCTAAATCGTATATAAAATCAATGCGAAATACTGGTCAGAAAAGGAAAAAAAAGAAAAAAAAGGGTTAATAAATGAATAGATAAAAAAAAGATTGGATTTCTTGCAAAACTGGGTAGCTGGGTGCTTGCAAATTAGTTACCCATAGTGCTCAGAGTTCTGAAGCGAATGGGGGGGGGGTCCACTAATAATAAAGAAAATATAGCACTATTTATCCTTAGGGTGGCAGGAAGTAGCAGACCTTCCAGTCTCTCAGATGGTGTGAGGAACCCGATGTTTTACAAAAAAGAGAACATTAACGATGAAACCTACCATTAAATTTAAATTGGTACAATCGATAAAAGATAGTCGTGAAGGTTAAGGGGACAAAAAAAGAGGCAGATGAAAACTGGTCTACGTTATTTATTACGCGTCGATAATGAGAAAGTACAAATCCCCGACATAACGACCTAAACTCCGCAAAATTCAATTGCCGTCCCCGCAATAAGTTGACAGCCTGTTTAATACGAAATTCCCAAAATAATAGAAATACACAAAGGAAAAAAAAGATCAAATTCCCTTAGGTGATCACCACAGGTGTACAGGGGCAATATAGATAATTATTAAAATGAAAAACTCGACCACGATCATACTCAGTATTACCGGTACGTCAACTTCCCGCAAATAATTATACATAAATTTTCAAAGCATTTGTACACAAATTTTCGGGAGTAAAACTACATAATTATTGAATTTCCGTGTCGGTATAGCAAAAAAGGGTATCGATTAAATTACCGAGCGTAACAAAAACGGAAAACAAAAAAAGGGTATGCCTAACAATATCTAGCGTAGCGCTTACATCGAACTGGACGTCACCTCGTTTATTTCTCACCTGGCGCAGATCTATCAAGTGAGCCGGTAGTCAAGCAATGATTCAAATGTGCTCCAATATCCAGAGAACACAGGAACGAAGTTTGGATCCTCCCCGAATACGTCAATCCAGAAGCCTCCGAAACACGAGCCCTCTTAAAGGGGGTACAGGTGCTCTAAGGCGAGTACAGGGGTCCAAGGAGAGTGCGGGTGTTCCAAGGACCCTATAAAGTTTCCGTGTATAAGCCGACAGCGGCTAAATTCCGAAAATGAGCCGGAAAATTTACTGACTCTTTAAAGAGTGAATAGAATGGTAAAGGTAACAAAAGCTAAATAGTTAAAGACTTTACCTCGATGGATGTTCTTGAGGGTGAAAGCTTGGTAGGCAGCAGGTAGCAGTCAAATCCTCTTACAGAGTAAGTGTGGGCAGTTCTCCGAACGAACCAAAAATATGAACAGTAACGGAATCACCAAATCGCTGACCACACATCTAGGTGAATTTAACCCTATATCCGCAAAGCGATGGCTGAAGAAAAAGCCGGTAGGTTAATCACTTTTTGGCTAGCTACCACAGTGTTCTTCTACCGAAACAGGAAAACGATATCGTACCACGCATGTCGCTCGGAGTGAGAAAGACAAATAGATTACTTTCTCAGATATTCGAGAGAGATGTCGGAACGGAGAGAAATCACGGAACTTGATGCATAAGGCCATAGGTCCAATGATACTAGCGATACGAATCTATTTCGCGAACGAATTATTTATTCAAAGAGAATATATACGCATTTATTCCGCTGTCGGGTTCAATTAATTCTTCATTGATAGAAGGGTATAGTTTTAAGGAGACCATTTATTAAGAAGTGTGTATTTGAAACATTGGTAATAACAACTAAATAAAGCGAATTAAATTACGACTTTCTTAGCCTGGTAGCGCAGATGTCAGAGCAAATCAGGTGTTTGCCGGTGAGGCAGGAAAAAAAAGGCGCTTAGAATTTAAAATGTAGGCGCGGAACTACCGGATCGTATTCCTGTAAAGTAACAATTCTGAAGTGTTACAACATCAACTGTATGGAAAATTGTGAATAATCCCATTTCAGCGAGGAAAAAAAGATGCGTTGCTGACATTTTCTCGAGCGTAGATGAAGGTCACCAAGACATAATAAGGCGTAAAATTGACCAGTTAAATGTGTGTTAAATGTGGCAGAACTACCTTATGGAAGTGTATTCAACACATGAGTTTTAGATTTAAAAAAATCGACAAAAGGCAAGTTTTAATTGAATCTTTTAGAATTCGGAAATTACGACTAGAATATCTAGAAAAAATTAGGATTTGCAGAGAACAACAACATTAAAGAACATTAAGAGAACATTAAACCTGGTTCGACACTTATGATACCCCGGAAAAGGGTTGCGTTGACTCAACTGATAAGTGTAAAACAAACGCGCCATCAAAAAGAGATAAAAGAAAAACTATTTTGCATGCTGGTTCTAAAGATGGTTGGATTCCAAATGGACTATCTGCCTGCGAAAAATATTAAAGATACTTCTCTGGATTACCATGAAGACACCACCGTTGATTTATTTGAAAGTTGGTTTAAAAACAAACTAGTTCCAAACATTCCTCCTAATAGCGTAATTGTAATGGACAATGCAAGTTATCACAGTAGACAGTTGACTAAAATCCCTTCCTCATGTGACACAAAAGCAACAATCTAAAATTACATGTATAATAAAGACATTTATTTTCACTAAGATTATACCTAAAAGCAATTAATTGGGGTTCTACAAAGCTTGAACCTACAAAAGGAATACGTCTGTGATAATTATGCAAAAAATCTAGGGCATACAGTTTTAAGGCTTCCACCTTACCCCTGTATATTTAATCCTATTGAACATGTTTGGCACCAACTGAAAACTGCCATTCGTCGTAACAATGTTTTTCCCCGTGTTAACTGCAATGTTCTCAAACTTATAGAAACCGAAGTTTTTAGCATCCCTCCACAAAGTTGGTCAAATTCTGTTAAACATATTGAAAAACTAGAACAACCGTATTTCGATTTTGCGAATAATATAGAACAAATAACAATTAGAACAGGCGATGATAGCGATAGTGATACTGATATATTATATGAATAATTTTAAGTAATTTAAGTAGGTAATAAAAATAATTTGTAATTTTATTTTTGATTTAAAGATAAATAGATACATAAATAAATAAATATTGTTTAGTATCTTTCCTAAGAAAACCCCAAATATTTCATCCTTACAGCTTGCCCGGGTCTTTCCTTAATTCGTATCAGTTAGTCACTTTCTTATATCTATGAACAGACTTTACCTGGAATTTAAGGGAGATTAAAGTAAGCTGAACTATTTTACAGTCCCCTTTTCTGAATAAAATGTTTCTAAACGTCAAGTATGCAGCATCCACTTTTTTTGCCGTCACCCTATCGCAAGCTTTCTTGTAACTAATAAAACAAGCATAAATATCAACGTTGATACAAAGGATCCGCTGCATTAGCACTTAAATATCGATGAGCGTCTTTCTGGTTCCGAAACTTTTCCTGAACTCAACCTATATTTCAGTTTTCGTGTAAAGTTCCGTAATTCAACAAATTTAATTAAATGTAAAGTATGTGCTATAAGTGGACATGTACGGAAACGTCCATGGCAAGTTACTAAATATACACTGTTCTATTTACAGAAAAAATCGGTAGACCATTGTTAATTTTAAATAAAATACTGGGATAACATATTGGATTATGCGATTTTTCAATTAATTAACTTTGGCCGTATTGATTTATCGACATTCCTCTACGTATGTCGAGTTCTATTTTAATCCCGATATAACCCTGACGGCAACGACAAATTTATTAAAAATGAAGTAAAAAACTAACAAGGGATCTCTGGCTTCCAACAAAAAACCCAGGCTTGGAGTTGGGGTTATTGTCGACGGTTTAAATCGATGCCTTTTGTTATCCTTACCGTATTTGCTAGGAGATCCGCCAACCAATGTACCGGGTGGTGACATTTAGACAATTAGGTTTAGCGGGTTTAGCTAAACGAAAAAATAGCACTCAGATATGGCAAAAAACTTTTGTAGTCTGACAAAATCATAACACCTATAATACGAGTTCAACTATTTGATATTGACAATAAAAGCAAATTTCCTAGCCATTCTGGATGTCTTAAAATGTATTTTTCTTTTTATTATTCAGTCCAGCTTGATTCAATATAAACAATCTATCAAACATAACACCAATTCAACTGATTAACCACCAATTTGATAATGAGACCAAATTTCGTATTCAGTTCAGTGATTCGAAATGACTTCTCTAGATTTCTAGTACACATTTTATGAACCACATCTATCAGGATGTTCTTCGAAAAAATGGCATCCACTTTGATATTTTGAATCGAATATGCAACCGAATTTTTGAAAATAAGTCTAACTAAACAAAAAAAAATTTTTGACCCATTTTGTCCCAGTGGTGCGTTAATGCACCACCAACTCTAAGATTTTTTTTGTCACATCCAGGAAATATTTTCGCACATCCATTTAGAAATTTTATTATTATCACTACTAAAGGACATAAAACCGTAGAAGTCGCTAATTTATGTGTAAAGGAAAGATCTTATATATGACTTCAAAAGTTAACAAAAGCGGTACATAAATTTGCATCACATTTTCAAGAAAATCCAAAATAATAAAAAAAATATTTTGGATTTGTATTGCCACTTTGGTTAAGTCTATAGTATATACATTACATCGCAGAAAACATACATTGGAAATACTATATTGATTATGCTTTACTTTTTGAAAATATTTACTGGTGCGTGAATGCACCACTGGTTTTATCTGTGAAACAAAACTTTGTCATTGCAACATCCAACAATTAGAGTGTTTTTTAGTATCAGTTTTGTAGTTAGTTTTCGGTAAAATATGCTCAAGATAACCGCCATGAATTCTCGTTGTCAAAAAATGAACTTTTAAATTTTGTAGGTGTTTTACTATTCTCGGGTTATCATTCATTGCCACATATTTACCAATATTTCTGGCAATTTTTTTTCATTATTCAAACTATTTGCACATTTCAAAACTAATGGTTATTTTGCCACCGGTACTATCCGGGAAAATAGAACAAATAAATGTCCAATGGAAAATTGTAAATCATTTGGAAAAAAAGACCGCGGATCCCATGTTTCAGCATATGAATCTGAATCACAAATTTCTTGTCCGTTGGCAGGACAATTCAGTAACTGTGGTAAGTAATGATTCTAGTGTAGATCCAGTCCAAAATGGAAAACACTATAATAGAAAAGAACGGAAAGATGTAAATATACCCCAACCTTATGTAATTGTCCAATAAAATAGATATATGGGTGGGGTAGATTTACATGGCAACCGAATTGCTAATTACAGGTGCCAGGAATTTGGAAAAAAATGGTGGTGGCCTTTATTTTGTAACTCACTGGATAGTTTAGTAGTGAATGCATGGAAATTGTATAATATTGTCAACGAACAAAAGATTTCCCAGGTAGATTTTGAATTTTACGTTGCTTTGCGACTTTTAAAAACTGATAAAACAATTACTCAAAGAAATCTTGCACCTGCCATAGATGAAGTGCGTTATGACAATCAAGGTCAGCTCATGATTGCTCATGCTAATAAAGCCCGTCCACAGCCACACAATTTACGTTTGTAATAAGTGTAATGTGCATTTGCATACTTCATGCTTTGTAAAATATCACCAAAAATGAAACAGTGGTGCGCTCACGCACCATAAAATATTATGCGTTTTTTTGTATCAAATCGGGTTCTATTTGGAAAACAATCTACTCTTAGTTGTTTTCTGTCGAATTTGAAATTTCTTTTGCATATTTTTGTATAAATTATATGTTACATCTTATGTGCCCCAAAACATTATTTAATGTTTTTTTCCCAGTGGTTCGTTTCCGCACCAGTATTTTTTTGTATGTTTCGAGTTTTGATATTTTTTTTGACACACGTAATGTATTTGTAAGTGCAACAAAATAAATAATTTCAGAGAAAAAAAGTATTTTTATTTTTTATATGCTTGGGATAATATGGGTTAAGTTTGAGATTTGAATAGAAACAGTTGTGACTTATTTCACCCCTATCTACTTCTTAAATACAACTTGTCACTTGTTGACGCATCTTTTGTTAACTTTATAAGCTCGGGTGATCAACTCCGTTGTTAATGTTTATTTCAGAAAGTTGTAGAGTAATCTTATTAGTTATACAAAGGAACTATAGAGTGACATAAAGACACACATTGATTTTATCTAGTGCAGCTGGTACCACCATCTTGATTTTTATAATCCATTCACCAACACTGCAAATGGTGTGCTAAGAGCGTCCGGATAAGGTATTTTTAAGAAGGAAAAAATCAAAATGAATGTGAAAAACTTAAGATGGTGATCCCTTATTTAATAAAAACGATAGTTTGCTATATAAACCTTATGTCAATAGCCAACCATGGCGGAAGAAACACTTTTTAATTTTAATCTTAAAAATGAAAATAGATAGAATTATTTTTTCGGAAGTACTAGTATTATAAAAAAAATATTTTGCAAATTTTTTGTTTTTATACAAAATGAATGAGGGGATCGAAATAGGCTACTGATATCATCTTTCCAAACTAAATTTATTAGTTCCGAAAAAATAGATTTAAAATTACTATGCTCAATATCAACTAATGGTTTCGATGAATTAAAACCGTCGTTCAAAAATTCCCTTTGGTTAGAGATTATCGAGTACCATTCAATTAAACCATATGAAGATTAACTGGTAAGTCCTATTTTTGCTTTCTACAAGAAGAATTACGGCGATGTTAGAAAATGTACCCTGTTAACTAGAAGAGACAGACAGAGAGACCGAATCGATCCCTAGACTTAAGTCCTTTGGATTATTGTAAATCTTTTTCAATATTCCATGTTCATTAATAAATTATTTTTAAAAAATACTTGTCTAGAAGAAAACTGGCAAATATTCGTACAAAATAAATGGCACCAACTCAATTATTTTTCAAATTTTTTTAAATTTTTTTCAGTTTCATAAATTTTACAACTTTTTCTTTATATTTAGTTAAGAATGATAGTAGTATTCTACTTCAATAATTTACACTCATTTTAAAATAATAAAAAAATATGAAAATATGAACCTGCATTTTTATAGTAGTAACATTTCCGCATTATTTAATTGTTCTATTTACTTTCTTTTTCGAGATAAGAGATAAAAACATAATTTTTCAACCATATACACAGGGTTGTATTTTAGGTCCGATGCTGTTTTCCGTTTATACGTCCGACTTCTGCAAATTTATTAAGCATTGTTCCTCCCATCAGTACGCAGACGACACTCAAGTATATCTCTCTTTTAATTACTCTCAAATTAATACCGCCGTTAATAATATAAACAGTCACCCACGTGCTCTCAGTGATATTTCTAGTAAGCATGGTTTGTTACATAACGAAAATAAGACGCAACTTATAATTTTTGGTAAAGATAAAGGAAAAATAATTAGTCTAGACGCTACCAAAATTTATTTAAATGTCCTTCTCTTACGGCCAGTTGCCGAAAGCAAAAATCTGTGTCTGCATTTGGATAATAATCTGCGTTTTGAAAGTACTGTAATAAAGATATTCTGGACACAGCAATTAAGTTAAAACTTACCGATTTCTTAATTTTGTCCTCAATTTCATACTGTATGGTAGTTTACTGACCTGCCCTACTTCAAAGGACAAGGTTAGTCTTCGGCGTCTTCAGAATGTCTGCCTCAGATTCTCATACAACATTCGTAAATTTGATCACATATCTACTAGCCTAGGGGATTCTCGCTGGCTAACATTAGACGAACGCTTTAAATCACAGCTTTTAGTGTTAATTAAAAAAGTAATATCTCTCCAATGTTCGACGTATCTTTTTGACAAACTTACTTCGTGGATTAGATATTCATTCGGTTAATACTCGCCATAGGGGGCTGTTTACCGTTCCCAAACATACTTCAGCACAGTTTCACGTACAATGTTATCAAGGCTTACAACAAACTCCCTCTCCAACTGAGATCAATCACCTCACTAACTTCATTCAAACAAAAACTTAAACAATACATTTTTCATAATAGAGACAGATGTCTATGTAATTTATATGCTATATTTTATTTTATAAATAGTGTAATATGCTCGTTTTAGGGGGTTGCATTAGAGCAACTATGTGGGATACCGTCCCCACAGTTATATATTTTTGTAAGATACCTCCTTCGAAACCGAATAAAGGCCCTTTATTATTATTATTATATTAGCAGCGCAATATCTTCCTAATGGTTTATGACTCAACGTATATATAACAAACTACCTTTTATTTTAAACAAGTAAGCACTCCCCTAAGTTGTTAGCATTTGTGCATTTTTTTAAACACCCTGTATTGAATTAGATTCTCTTCGAACTCAGATCTGCACATAAATAAATCGGCAAAGAGTTAATTCTGAAAATTGTTTTCGCTAAAAGAACTATCTACAATTCTATCTAACTAATTTTATGCTGTGATGATGATAATTTTGCATTAGTCAAAAATTCCCACCTGAACATTTTTTAATGTTGATATTAAAACCGCCTGTCTAATCAGCATAGTTGCTATTAACTTTACTTCACTTCTAGGTGAAATTCTGTAAACATCTTTTTATTATCATATCTTGAACTGGCCTTCGGAGTTGTTTTTGAAAAGTCCTGTAAAGTCAAGCATATTGGCCCTCACATATTACAAATGGTCGGAATGGTTTAGAATATGTAGCAAACATGGTCGAAAATTAAAGTAGATTTTCAAAAATATAAAGAATTTTCATTTTTTACGTGGGCCCGTTGAACGAAAGAATGGGAACATAAAGTAAATCATCCCTTAAATTGTTGCGTTTCTGAATAAAATGAGTCACTAGCGTCGCTACGTTCCAAGTCGTTTGACCCTTTAATGGATCGTAAAATTATATCAACTTATATGAATATACAATCGGTTAACAACCTCTTGTCTTTTTTTGCTCATAGTAGGAGTTTCTGATAATTTAATGATCGGAAAACGTCGTTCGATCCCCCAAACCACGCTCGAGTGAGCGTTACCATGGAAACGCAGTTTGTGGCCTAACAACATTGGCACTGTCGAAGGCGGCGTTTAGTCATGGCTGTTGAATCATGGTCTATACAGTCATATGGATTCTTCGGTGAAAATTAATATATGCTTCAATACGCTAAACCTTAAGGATAATTTGACTTTTCTCAAAAACATTTAATATCTTCCATAATTAACGATTATTTCAATTATGTATGCAAAATTTACAAAATGATATGAGATACTGTACGTTTTCTAACTTATTAATACTTGCCAATAACAACAATAGAACGCAAAATACCCGCCTTACACAGGGTGTCCAAAAACTTGTTCAAATCTAATAACAATAAATCAATATGACCCATTTAATTTAAAGAGGAAGTCATATATTTTAAACTACCAGAGACTTTCCTTTTTTGTATTACGACGTCCTGGTGTGTTCGTTGTTGTTTGTTTGTTTCTTTGTTTGTTTTCTTATCGCGGCGATGTTGTTTAGTACCAATAAAGATTCATCCAAAAAGTATTTGGCATTAGAAAATATCATCATAAGTAAAGCTGTTTTTTTTATATTATTTTTTTAGTTTCGCCTGATTGGTTATGAATTTTCATTATTACTATAAGGGTTATTGTTTAGGGTGTGTAGCCATCGCCGCTGGCCACCTGTCAAAATGTCAAAAAGTAGGAAAATGTTAAGTATTTTGCGAAAATGGTCATTTAAGTTATAAAATACATTCATGCAAACGCAAATTAACCGCCTGATAAACAAAGTTCACAATCTGACCATGTTACGAGCTCCAGTAGACTATATGTGGTTTCTAAATATTTATTTCGAAAGAGCATGAGCAAAAAAAATAATTTCGTGCGTTCTGAGAGAACGTGCACATTCTAATAATATTAGATGAATTAATAAAGATTAATTAAATAATCTTTAAAATCTTATTGGATTAGAATATATTTTTGTACGCCCTACATAAAATGAGAAGTGTTTTATAGTTGAAATATGAAATATAGTTTAGTGCTTCAATATACTGCAAATTTTGGATTTTGGAGTAAGGATATATTCTGACAAAATTCAAACACAAATAGATATAGAATCCAAAAATGCTATAACATTCCATGTAAAAAAATAACACTTCGATACATTTAGTTGTTAATTTAAAGCAAATTTTGTTTGAAGGTGCAAAAACTTTCTGCCATATCTAATATGGCATTCGTCCAGTGAGTCATTACCTATAGTTAAAGCCTTAACTAACTGGCATTAACAATTGGCATATTATTTTGAATATTTCTCTTAAAATATAAGTTAAACAAAGTGTTGTACGGTTTTCAGCACTACAGGATGGAGATTTAATATAATTTGGCACCCCACATAGAGGGTTTATTTTAAATGCCAAAGATATGAACAACCTCAAATTATGACCTTTTTAATTGCACTTTCCATATTTTCTTCAATCTGCCAGATATCCAAAATGCAAAAAAAAAACTTATTTGTAATTAGCCGTCTTATTAAAAGTAAGATTCAAAACAACGAAACGTAATATGTCAATCCAATCCATCTCTATACTTATCCACACCATTTCATCCATATCCCATATCCATACTTATTTACTATTAAGTTGCTCCGGAACTCGAGAAAAATAAAACGTAAAATTGCTCTACTATGAGTACCTAATTTTCAAAAAAAAAAAAACAGACACTACTTTTAGAAAATCCAGAGAACTATTTTTGTAGCTCTTGAGCCCTTGACGATTGATAAACATGGATGAATTTATTGTTCTCTTTAAGATGTTAAGTTAGAGTTTAGACTTGCAGAATGCATGAATGAGAATTGAAAAAGTTATGAACTTGCAGCAGTGATACAATATACAAATGGGGGTTCTAAATATTTTAGCCAGAGTACCATTTTGACAATGAAGAACACAAAACTGTCAAAAATTATGCTCTTTTTGAATGCGAGAGACTTATGAATTATTATTGCACTGTAAAACTCAGTGGTCTTAGTCGTATCGCATGAGCGTAGATTTGCACCCATGACAATTGTCTAAGGTCCTTGGATTTACAGGTAGACTGACAGATAGTTGACACGCTTTGCCTTGGTGTCTAGAATTAGAATTATCATTACTTTCCCACATATTTTGACCCACTTCATTATTAAGAAAGGTAAATGTTTTCGAATTTGTTGCATTCTGTGAGACAAAAGCGATAGACATGTGTCGTGTTTCATGGTGTCGAAAAAAATCACTATTAGAAAAGTAGCTGAAGCTATCAGCATCTCTATTGGCTCGTGCCATGCAATTTTTTCAGAAGTTTTGGGCATGAAACGTGTAGAAGCAAGGAGCATTACTCCAGAGTTGTTTAACGACGTCAATGATGATCCTGATATGCTTAAAATGGCGACGAATCATGTATATATGGTTAAGACGTCGAAACCAAAGCCCAGGCGTCCCAATGGAAGAACCCAGAATCCAAAAGAGCGAAAAAAGTGTCAACATTTTGCTTACTGTTTAATTTGATAAGGTCGTATGATCAATAAAGAGTATTACCTTGAATCTATGCGCTGTTTGCAAAAAGAAATGCGAAGAAAATGTCCGGAATTGTGGGAAAATAATTCATGGATTTTGCTTCACGATAATGCACTCAGTCACTCACCACTACTTACGTCTAACTTTTCGACCAAAAACAAGGCCACAATCATGCTTCAGCCACCAGACATGACCGCCTGCCATTTTTACTGTTCCCAAAACTCAAAAAACCTATGAAAGGTTTGGAACGATTGAGGAAATAAAAAAAAAATTCGCTTGAAGAAGAAGAAAGCTATACCAGAAGAAGATTACCAGAAGTGCTTCGAGGATTAGATACAACGTTGGTACAAGCCTATTATATCTCAAGGGGACAACATTCATTTTGATAAATAAATAAGTAATTTCTCTACATCTCTTTAAATAGCTCGAAGCTCACCTATAAGCAAATGTCAATTTATAAAAGGAAATAAATTTGGTAACTACCTACATCGAAATGGCACCATCCTTCAAACCGTGCCTTTTTATTGATATTAAATAAAAGTTTATGGATAAATTCCAGTACACCGTGCGACAGACAGAAAGTCTTATAATTTAATAGAAAAGAGGGGTCCGAGCGCGAAACTTCGGCATCAGTTGCCGCCAAACAAAATCCAACCTGATAAAGAAACTTCAGATGAAACTTCCTAAATGGAAACAGAAAATATTTCTTAAGAATTTACCATGTAATAAATAATACGTCTACTGGGGGCCATGCGACATATTTCCGAGGTTCTTTATATAGGTAAAATAAAACAAGTTGCGATTTATGGCAAAAATATAATCGAATGGTTCCGGTAAAGTACCCTAAGTTTTCGGATGGCCGATACGGGCCGGGTATAAATTGCATTGAAACTTCTTCTGACTATGCTTTCACGAAGAAATTTTAGTGCGAATCGTTAAATGCCATAAACTTGAACGATATCGCTTTCGAGGCGTTAAGTTTGAAAAGCCCATATCAGATTTATACAGAAGGATTTAATTTTTTCGGAGTTATTTTTAGCATTGTTTCATTTCGTTTTCGCAGGCTACTGTAATACGATTTACATGTCTGCTGTATTAATTAATTTGCTAAAAAAAAATGCACAACCTCACGACTATTAGCACCACAGCAGGGAAAATCTGGAATAAGCTAATAGAAAACAAAACTTAAAAACTAAGAACAAACCTGCAAAACAAAAAAGAACTGTTTCATTAAGTTTCACTGTATTTATTGCTCGAAATGTCTCGCACCGACTTCGATACATGTTCTAACACGGTCTTTCAACGATTGATAATAATAATAATAATCATTCGCATGCCAACTTACATTTGGACTAAAAGACTAGATCTGAAGACATTATTTTAAGTTTTTTTTTGGGATTTTGGAAACATATTTTTACCAAATTGGAAATTTACAAATTTATTTTCATTTTTATTAGCTTATCGCAATAATTTTCTCATAATTTGACAAATGTTGGAAGTCTGTCCGTCAAAATAATAGATAAAATTGAAAGAGCATTAATACGGATAACTTATGGTTGTATAATATATATAGGGTGCTCCATTTGATTTTTTCTCTAAAATTAATAATTTTCATTTCGAATCGCCTAATTAAACAATTCGAAATAACTTCAAAACCAGTATAGGATAAATGAATGTACGATTTTATAAAATTGTTGGCACAATAAAATTACAGTTGTCGGAAACAGCGTTCTAAATATAGAGTGTTAAACAGAGCATTTTTGACTAAAAAATGCTCATAAATCCGAAAACCCTCACTATGGACCAGAACAATCCAGCATTTGGTGATTGAGTATCTACTACCTACATTTTAAAGAAATATAATTTTTATTTTCCAGATATTTATGAATCACCCTGTATACTTAAAACTAATATTATATTATTTCTTTTAGCCTTATCTATAACTTTTGTATTTAAGATTTTTTTCTAAACCAAATGAGATATGTATATGTAAAATATAAAAAAAAGTTTTTTTTTGTAAAAATGTGTATAAATGCATTTTTAGAACTTCCCTTTCACAGAGCTACAACCAACTTAATGGTTGTAAGTCAATTCATAAAATCTCTTGATTTATGGGGGTTAGGTGCTAGGTATTGCCACCCTCCTATCTTATACGGCTTTATTTCTTATTGTTCTAGATATATAACTAAAGAACTCTATTATTATTACTATTATTATTATTATTATTATTATTATTATTATTACTTTGACACGCCATTTGAATAACCTGTGTAAGACGTATAACTATGAATGATAACTATTCTTCAACTGGGCATATAAATTAGTGAACAAGTGAGTTTACAGCCCGAAGGCAACAAGGCAATAGCCCAAAACAATTATATTTAATTGGAAATACATATAAAAAAAATGTATATTCTCCATTGTAGATCAAATTTGACGAATGGAGACTTTCGATATTTCAAAATTTATATTAGTTCGTGAGGTGAAAGAAATTTCTACCTGAACATTAAGTACGAAAGATTTAATCTGTTAAGGACGATACTGGAAATCTGGTTAATATTCATTCAATTAAAATTTTATATTGCTGAACCATGTAAAGTATTTCTTATACTATTTTAAAAGACAAATTGCATCGAAAATTTCTCTCTTTCTTCCTTCCTGTATAAATTTCAAGAATTGTAGCAAATTTATTATGTAACCATGGTCGTGGTTTGGTATCAATTATCATTGATCATGATCTCATCTCATCTCAAGTACAAAACGTGTAAAGATTGTTAGAATGTCCAATTTAAAATTATTTTAAAGTATGCACGACCCCTCAAAAAAGCATGACGAATAAACACACATTTTTTTTAATTTTATTATTATTTATTATTACTATTCGAATTTGAAATAAAAGGTATATCCAACGGAATTTGAATTAGATGGCACAGGGTGTTCAAAAAAAATTATATAAATTAATTTGTAGTAATAGGTATTTATTATTATTTACTTCTCCTGTAAATTTACAATTTGGCAGTTATTTTGACCAAAATTGAAAAATATTGGAACAGTTTAAATAAATCTCAAAGTATTAACATACTTAACAAAAATTGTAAGTTTTTGTACACTCTTTCAGAAAAAATAATAACACATATGGTGTGCCGTTTAAGAAAATTGAGATTTTTCAATTTAAAATGATGCAATCCAAATATTGTCGTTTATTTTGAACACCCTGTAGAATCTAATTCAAATTCGGTAGCACATCTCTTACATTATCTGTCGAATAAAAACTAGTATTTTTTAGAAAATTGAAAATGTTTTATAAAGCATTATTCGTCACGCTTTTCTGATCCACCTTTATGCTATAAAATAATCTTAAATTGTGCACCCTAACAATTTTTACATCCGATCCCAATTTCTCATGTCACCTTGGACATTCTATGGAAAGAAAGCTTACTACATACCAATCCGTTTAATACAATTGCGATAACCCACCTGAAACAAAAAAAAAAAGATTGTTAATAATCAATGCTAGTAAACAGTAAAAGCAAAACAGATGTATGGCTATAATAAACCTAGGTGAACTGACAAACTACCAACTGTAATAACAATCACAACCCAACGACCCCAACGACCATAACAGTTGGAGATACAGTGACGGAAATGTAAAAATAATAAACATATAATATCTTAGCAGTAATAACAATTAATCAATCAACTTTCTAGCACCAACTGTTAAAATTATCGTTAGCTATCTTCTCCAATTAGTTTTCCGTCACACGTGCCAACAAAACGTTGAGATACAATTCGAAATAAAGGTAATGGCAAAAAAATAGTTTTAGCCAACTGGTGCAATAATTTCAAAATAATGTATGATAGTCGATGTAATGAAACGAAATGGAATGAAATGAGTTCGATTTACAATTACCATACTTGACAATGCCTCTCTGATTCGTGTTGGCTTAAGCTGGAGGACCGATATAAAGCTCAGTTAGCCACTTTTGTTTTTGTACTAAACTCCAATAAGACCAGGTCGTACTTGTTTGATAAACTCTGTAGAGGAAATGATATTCATAATCGAGACACCCCTCATTGTTTAAGATATCGCGTTCCTAGACACACTTCGGTAACTTTTCAGAGATCTTTTAGCTACAACGCAGTTAAATTATTTAATAAAATTCCTTACGCTATAACGTCCCTCCCCACGATAAGGTACTTCAAAAAAGCATTAATATTGTTTTATTTGTTTTATTGTATTGTTAATATTGTCAGATCCGCCCGTAACCAGCAATGATGTGCGACTATTTCTTCTGTTTACGATGTATATACGGCTGTGTATTTTGTTGATAATTATGGTGTTAGTGCTGTTGTTCTTGTGGTTATATGGAAAAGCGTAAATTGCGCATGTCGCCACTCTTGGATTGTTACTTATATTGTAATATTTTGCTTATCAATAAAGATAGTTTATTATTATTATTATTATTATTTTTTTGTATGAGAGGTTATAAGGCGAATCTTCCTCAGCCCGTTCTGGGCGTCTCAAGACAACCTGGGGATGGATGGTGTGTCCCCTTGGCGACAACGGGTTGGCAACAGCCGACCGTGTAAACCCAGTGTGAGCATACTCACACTTCCTCTCTTGACGACAAAACAGTGTGCCCTCCATCTGGAACTGCGTCAGCATTACTTCAGATGGAGTGTCGTCCGGACGCGCGTGATGTTCTCTCGCACCCTATAATCTTCCCTATGATCTTTCGGTCTCCTATTGACTAAGGTTCAGCGAGCTCGTATAAGATTTGGCCGTTCTATCCTCTTGGCAGAAAGTATTTGCTTTGCCATTTTGCAGACGTGGTCCCAAATTTGTCGGTGACTAACATTTTTTCTACGGTTGTCTGGGCTTATGTGACCGAGTATTTGCTCTGCTATATTCCGCTGCATGTTCCATCTTGGGCAGAAAAATAGAGTGTGTTCAACCGTATCCACGTTTATGCAATAAAGGCACTCCTCGGTTTCGGCCAAATTGAAACGTTTGAAGTAGGCTTCAAAGCACCCGTGCCCGGTGAGTATTTGTATAAGAAAGAAATCTACTTCACCGTGTCGTCTCTCAAACCAGGGTCTTATATTTGGAATTAGCTTTTTACTCCAATCCGCTGTACCATCATCTCTGTCCCATTCCTCTTGCCAGCATAACATCACCGTGTTTTGTGCTTCCGTTTTAGCGTCTGGTCCATCTTTCTCTATACGGGCTCTGCACTTAACTAGTAGATTAATAGGTGGGATCCTAGCTATCACCATAAGTGCCTTATTGGAAGTTGTTCTGTATGCTTCGGAGACTCTTATGGCTACCCTCCTTTGAACACTACTCAGAATCCTTTTATAGACTTTCTTCTCAACTGCTTGCTCCCATATTGAGGCGCCATATAGTAGTATTGAAGTCACTACTGAGCATAATATCCTCCTGGTGCTTTCACGAGGCCCATTCACTTTTGGTAGAAGGCGACTGATGTTGTTCATGGCCTTGTTGGCCTTTTCTGTTACGGCTCTGATGTGGGCCGCCATGGACATGTTTCTATCTAGTTTTATACCTAGATATCTGACTACTTCCTGACTTTGAACTGTTGTGTTTTCCACTGTGACTGAAATGTTTTTAACTTTCCTTCCATCAACAAGTAGGACTGCCTCCGTTTTTTGGGGGGCTAATTTCAGGTTTTTAGACTTCATCCATTCCGTGACATTGTAAAGGGCATGGTTGGCTACTGTTTCCATCATCTCGGCTTCTTTTACTTCTGCTAAGATAGCCAGATCGTCAGCATATCCGACAAGGGTAATACCATTTGGAACAGGAATTCGGAATACACCGTTGTAATACACATTCCATAGGGTTGGACCTATTACTTCCCTGCGGGACCCCGCATGTGACGTCCATTTGCGCTGCCTCACCTATGCTTAAACGCCTATCTTCGAAGTAGCTTGCTATGATGTTATACAGATAAGCGGCTATGTTACGATTTCGAAGCTCTTCCAATATACCACAGCATGGTGCCGTGTTGAAGGCATTTTCGACGTCTACCGTGACAAGAGCACATAACTTCCTCCTTCCCCACGGTGTCTGTTTTACATCGTCTACCTTTTCTCGTATCCTTCTCAAGGCGCTGATAGTTGATCTCTTTTCCCGAAACCCATGCTGTTCTTCTGCCAGTCCGCCAGTCCTTTCAATTTCTTCCTTGAGACGTTTTACCAGCAAACGTTCCAGTAGCTTACCAGCTACATTGATTAAACATATGGGTCTATACTTCTTATCCTGACCTGGTTTCTCTATAAGGATAAGTCGCGCCAATTTCCATATTCTAGGAAATTCTCCCTTCAGCAATATTTTGTTCATGAGGTCTGTGCACTCCTCAATATAATCATTCGCAATTGTCTTTATAATTTCAGGAGGGAGATTGTCCGGTCCAGGGGCTTTGCTATCCTTTATTTTTCCAACTGCAGTTCTTAGTTCTTCGACATTATTATTATTATCATTATTATTATTATTATTATTATTATTATTATTATTATTATTATTATTATTATTATTATTATTATTATTAGTATTATTATTATTATTACTATTATCATTATCATTATTATTATTATTATCATTATTATTATTTTCCCCTAATCTCAGATTACTCCAGTCAATATATTCAACATCGGTCCTTAGACAAGATGGCTGAGCTTGAGCAACCATTTTCGATTTCAGATATCTCCAAGAACCCTGCGCACTATTCTACATATGTAAAGAAGCCTTTTGCATAGGAATATAAAGTCTTTGGTTTCCAAAACTCAGGGTTCCAAGACCTTCGTGTAAGCTTTTTGGGATCTCGCCCGTCACCCCGACAACATTGGGTATTATTCGCATTGACCTCCACATTTTTTTTATTTCATCCGCTAGTGGCAAGTATTTATTGATTGTCTCAGTATACCTCCTCGACATGTTGCTAGGCAATGGTATAGCCACGTCTATGATGAAAGCTTTTTTTTTATCTTTTAATTCCAAGACTATATCCGGGATGTTGTTTGGTATATGGCGATCCGTGGGAATGAGTTTATTCACAAGAAGGCAGAGTCTGTTATTATTATTATTATTATTATTATTATTAGTATTAGTATTATTAATTATTACTCATATCTGACTATAATAGACAAATGGTTTTCAAGTTTTAAAGAAACTCATCTCAAAACAATAACAGCTTTTAAATTTTTATGTAAAATATGAATTTCAACTAGACTTTCATATTTGGACTTGCCTCAGCAATTAACCTTCAAAGTGTTCTTGTTGGTTAATCTATAAACGGAGCTTGCGTAAATTATCTAATATAATATTTTAAATAATCCAAAGAAGAAAAATAATTTAGAAAGTGTTTTGGAGAAGACTGGCCAAACTTCGTAGGTATGGGTAATGAGAGTCTCCAAACAATATATGACTTTTGGTATGTAGTTTGTAGTCGTAGACTCCGCAAAAGTGTAAAAGTAAATTGATCCACTTACCAAATTAACCTTTTTTTCTCAACTATGAATTTACCGACCACAGTGATATATTTGTAGAACTGTTTTGCTGTGCTGTAGGCATACAATTTATTTATTAGATATAATATTAATGATAATTAGTCATCAATATAACAAATATCAAATTTAAGATGTAAAAACAGTGAACAATAATCTGTTTTTTTCAAGATGCTTAAAAATTTTTTATTTAGCTAAATTAATTCGACGTTTCTCTGATTCATTACATATAGAATTACACGCTTCATGCATGGAAAACCCCAATTTTCTTATCTTCTTAAAGGTCTTAATTAGATAAAATCAAGAATTGCCAAAGACTAAATAAATAAATACATAAATAAATAAAGAGGTCTTTATTTTCACGCAACAAATAAGATATTCTTTTAGACATTAAAAATGCGGAAAAATGCTGAAGAATCAGGATAGCACTCCACAAGAAGGCATACTCTGTTTTACCTCTCAAGAAAAAAAATCAAGTACACGGAAACACAATAAAATGAGTTTTTTTTTCTGATTAATATTAAAAATTTAACTTTAAGTTTGTGTCTGAGATAGAGCAACATCGTTTGAAAGAAAAGTGACATATATATGTTTTAGGACACAGGATATTATTTTGATTGTAACCGTATCTTGGCAAGTTTTTTGAAAATTGAAAAATATGATCGTGTCTGGCAAGGTTTTATCAATTTGGTACGCAAAATATTGTTCAAAAAATTCAATTCCTTGCATTGGTGTGACTAACTTGTCTGCTTGTCTAAGATTAAGGTTATGTGACTGTCTTTTCTTTCAAGTTAGAAAGGAGACTTAGTAGGACACAATAACGCGTTTTACCACAAACCGAAACTCAATTTTACGTACTCGACGCGCGTTTCGCCAACCAAGTTGGCATCGTCAGGAGAAGATTAAAACAGTTTTAGTCTTCTCCTGAAGACGCCAACTTGGTTGGCGCAACGCGCGTCGAGTATGTAAAATTGAATTTCGGTTTGTGGTGAAACGCGTTATTATGTGTTAGTACAGTGACGAAGGTTCGGTAGCGATGCGGTAGTCATAAAGTTTATCTTGATATAAGGTTTTGTTGATCTATTTTTGATCTTTGCTTCTTGTACTCACAATAAGTCTTCATTCGTTATTCCTTTTTCTAGTTCCTTCTGTAAAATTCCTAATTATACAAAGATCTAGCGTGCGGGAAGCGTCACTTTTCCACGTGAATTTCTTGTGGCATGGATCCGAGTCACTTCGGGCATTTCCGGGATTTTACGTTTTTGGCAGTAGATGTTACGAACGCATTGAATTTTGACGTTTGTCAATTCTGACGGCCATGTCAGTCACTGTATTCGTATTGTTTTTCAAAAATGTACCTACCAAACCAGACTAACCAAAAACTAGCGGTCGTAGATAAAGTTGCATTAATGCTATTAATGTCACTAATAACTTTTTGGATGGCTCATAAGAAATTTTTCAGTTGAAAAAAAAACGGACCTGAATTATTTTGCAAAAGTAAAATAATTTTTAAAATTTAAAGGTGTGCTCTCTGGTCTCGTATTTTTGTTGATAAACTGCGGCATTTATTGATCAGCTAATCGTTCAAGAAATTCGGCCTAACTATTGGTTGATTCTAGAGATTAGAAAAAAATAAAGTTGTAAGACGAATGCTATAAAGATCATTTATAGGTTAGTTTTTTCAGAACTTTGACTAACAATTAAACAGTCTTTACATTTTTAGGCTTACTTTCAAAACGAAATTTGGTTGCTACTTCCCAACCCGGCAGGATATTTGAAAATTTGAGGCCTGTTTAGATGTGAGAAGTAAATATCAAATGCAAAATGTATAAATTAAGTAAAACGTAGTACCTTCTATTTCGTGTTCAAACTACACGCATTTTAAAGATATCGATTTTTTTGTTCCGTGCACTCCGCTAGCATCGGTCCGTCATCCCGGTATCTTACCTCATTCATTTAAAGCAAACCAAATATTTATAATTGTATGCCTAGGGTTATGGGTTAGGAGGGACTTAATTATTTCGACGAGGCTTCATATAATTCAGATCGAACTTCACTACAGGTAAGTTCGTTTGATCTGTTAATTATATTACGCCTCGTCTTCATAATTAAGTAAAACGTAGATGTTTAAAGAAATTTGCAACAATAATAAATATGTAGTCGATTCTTGGAAGAAACGAAACTATCACACAAGCATGGCAATAAACGATTGTTCAACACTAAACAAAAGGCTACCTTTGTAACTTAAACCGAAATACATGTAAAGAATAATTAGAGATTAAGAGTCCAGAACAGCCTCGGCAAAATTTGACTATTTTAACAAACGGCGTTGATAGAAATAACAAAATGTTTTTGACTTTTCAGTCCATCCTGCTGCCAGCCTAATTATATCCATACTTGCTCCCTTACGAGCCGCGGCGTATATGGCTGCATGCCGTGCACTATGAGCAGTAAATATGGATTTATCAACATCACTACATTTGAGAACTGTCTACTCCATCTACTAATGGAGTTAGGTTTTGCATTTTTAATCTCTATATTAGAGATTTCAATACTAGTCAACATCTGAACCCTTTGTCCTGTGCTAAACGCTAATAGTGCTGCTAACTTATAAGTTAATTTTTGCAAGGAAATGTTATTAATAATAATAATAATTTAATTTATTCACGTATTAATATACAATGAAAAGCACACGGTTTAGATGAACAAAATAAGATATCTTGAGCCTCCGTGGAATGTTTTTATATAGTTAAGGACATTAGACGGGTCCCAAATAGAGCTGTATTTGGGTTTGTTAGCCTAAAATCATTGGCAAAATATAATCCTCCTATTTGAGCTATTCCACATCTGTATGAGTTCAAGGTCCCGTAAGAAGGGCCTATATTAAAAAACAATGTCAAAAATATTTTAAGGCATCTGGTACAGATACTGAAAATACATTTAGATTTTCCTGCTTGCAAGACTCTCACCAAAGTTTTAAACAGGGATTATACTGCTTAAGGGTACCACTGGTAATGGAAGCCATACAAATATCTAGTGATGTGTCAGGTACTCCGCCTAACTGCAATGCTTGCCGGATAAGACTTCTGCTACCAACTTAATCCATTGTTTAAAAAATACTAGTTTTCAAACAAACTTCGTTCGCTTTTGGTAGGGATAAGCTTTGCAGGGTAACGGTAGTATTACTATGGTTTATTATGCTTAGGGTAATGTTATTAATATTTTGAAGATATTTGATCTGTAAGTAGTGTATTGTACTGTTCATCAATATAGGTATAAATAATGATAATTAGAAACAAGATAAGTTTACTTGTAGTTATAGTCATTAAATATTGTTGACTTTTTCTGTTAAAGTGAAAATAAATCGCAAAGTTTTTAAAATAGGTTTATGGGTGACGAGCCCTATCATAAGAGAGAAGTAAATCTTTATTTGGGTAAAATGAATTAATTTACTAACAAGCACTACACCGAAAATGCCCGTTGCTTTATCTTCAATTATCTTATGCAAACAATGTAATATGATCGTGAAAAGTGGGAATGCATAAATATAAAAAGTTAACCAGTTAATTGTTAATGCATCTACCGTATAACTTTCTGGATCTCTCAGCCAAGGAATAAACCGTTTACGTATTGTATTAACTCTTGAAGCAAATAAGTCAATATCGGACCTATTAAATTGACGGGTTATTTTTTGAAATGTCTGATTATTTAACTCCCCCTCGGTTTCAGTTTCCAACTGCCTAAGTTCCCATAATTTAACAGTTTCATGCGTTACGTTCACACTCCTAAATTGTGTTTCCTAATAATAAAAGGTCATCTAGATATAACACAGAGATGAATCCTTTTTTTCCTTAAATAACTTAAGATAGCTTTCATTAGTTTTGTAAGAATTAGACGAGCACAATTTAACCCGAATGGCATACAGGTAAACCGAAACCATAGGTATTTCCCATCTGCCTTGTTAGCCGACAATAAAAAATAGGCATCTTTAAGATCCAGTGTTGCCATGAAGCAATGTTCATTTATTAGTTATATAGCAATTTTATGATCCTCTATTTTGAAATGGTTAGCATTTATATATTGATTAAGATGTTTTGAGATTAAGTTTAAACCTCTGTGAACCGGCTGGTTTTGGAGGAAGGAATATTTCCGACATAAATTGTTCTTTACAAGATTTAACTTGACTATAGCGCCCTTCTCTAAAAGGTTACAAATTGAATATTGGATCAGTTTTTGTTCACGTAATGGCCATTTAAGCTCACGTGATGCACAAAATTGCAATGGCGGTCGTGCGAAAGGTATTATGATACCCTGAATCCAAGACAAAACACACTTGTCTTTAGATAGATACGACCAGGCTTGATAAAAATATCTGAGTCTACCAGCGATTTTACTAGCCTTATACTTTACCATTGGTATATGGTCTTCTGACCTTGTTTTCTCCGGCTTGCGCAACCATTTGTCCTGTGATACTGTCGGATTTTCCGAGGCGAACTCTTGGCGTTTAAAGGACGCTTAGGATATGAGCCTGTCCTCTAGGTCCTTTCCAAACAGCCACTCATGGTTTGGCGCATTAAGTAAAGTATCCCTTAGACTCTCGTTGAAGTTCAGTGCTACGAGCTCTCTACGAGAAAGCGTCTCTTGGTGAAATAAATCGGTTAACAACCGCCCAGCTTCGCCTAGTTGCTGAATGGGTGCTACACTCCCCCCCCCCCCCTTTTGATTTTAAAAGGGTAGTAACCGTCAAACCAATAGCCGATATGGCTGCGCTAATCTGCGCCTGGATATCACACAACGTTTTGTCCCTTCGAACTACTGAATCTTGACAGGCACTAATCACCAAAGCAGTTAGGGGGAGCTAGGGAAAAGTAGTTCCCGGGGTAAAGAAATTTCCTAATTAACTCTTGCCTTTCCATGTCACCAAGTCCCATATTTGAAATTCCGGACCATATTTTTCAAAGGTTTTTTGGAATTGATGGACTCAAGTTAGACGCCTTAATAACATTCTTTCCAAAAGAAATAATACCTCCTGATTCATACATACTGTCATTATCAGATTTAGAGCTTTGATCGCCAGTGATCAATGATGCTTGGTCACAAATTTTATCATTCTCTCGAATTCGGGAAGAACCGGCGTCGTCCTCGCGCCTATATGAGCTAACAGAGGGAGCAACACAATCTCGCTCTGTATGATGATAGCGCCGTAAAAGCTTTGCCAACGATGCTAGAGGGGTCTCATCCCCGGACCTCTCATTGCAGTTTTTACGCAAACTGGAACTTGGCTACGAAACTGCGTACCATGGCGGCGGCTGGGACCATCACACTCAAAACATTTTTGAGATTTGGCAACATCCTCGTGCCTTTGATCGGAAAGTTTGTCAACGTCACCGTGACCCTGTTGAGCGGATTTGGCAACATCGTCGTGCCGTCGATGCCGCTTTTCAGATTTGTCGTCATCTTTCTGCACCTGCGCCGCTTCTACATCAGCCAGTTGTTTACGTAAAACAATTAATTATTTTTAAATTAACATTATCCTTCTCCTCTGCAATTCCTTTTTCGTTTAGTTAAAACTTTTGGCATTCCAATGCTTACCTGGATAACGCACAACATAGAAAAACACTATACGTTCGTAACTACGTAACGCGAAACGCTGGGCCGAGCAAACGACGCGAGACGCATGCAGTTTGACACGCGATGAAAGAATGAGGTAAGACACCGGGATGACGGACCGATGCTAGCGGAGTGCACGGAACAAAAAAAAAATCGATATCTTTAAAATGCGTATAGTTTGAACACGAAGTGGAAGGTACTACGTTTTATTTAATTATGAAGACGAGGCGTAATATAATAAATGTAGTAAATGTGCATTATTTAATATTTTTTGTTTTAAAAAAATATGATGCGCCACAAGAAAAACATGTAATAGGCTCTTTTTTTTTATTTGCCTTGCATTTGCAGTAGTAAGGCATTCGTTGAGTTTTGCGTTTCTATCGGTTTCTATCATCACTTTTATAATAAAATGAGATTTGTTTTTAATGTTATTTTTTTAAAATAAAATATATTGCATATCGACAGCCCTTCTTTATCTAAATGATGAAATTATATGACAGTGTAAGTCACAAACTTCTCTGCTCAATTTTGCAATCTACTGGTCTTTCTCATAGCAACGTTAAATAGAACACAGAAATTGAAAATCTCCGTTTTCCCTTTCAACAGAAAAATTAACTCAGCTAGTGAGAAATGAATAGTAATCTTAATAGAGTCGCAGAGTGTAGAGGAAGTCATGCGCTCAATATTAATTCAAAGAAGGGATCCATAGATCACAAATAAATGAACAAGACTTTACAATGTATATAAATCAAGATCTAATACATCCGTCATATTCAGCTCGTAAACTTGGCATTACATATTGCGTTGTAAGACATATACGAACAGTGGCATTCGAGCCACTTATGGTTAAATATGTCAAATAGGAGATATATTCTTGCTTCCTGCTTATTCCACAAATTAGTCTCCTTTCTACCTGTATGGCAAAATAACTTTATGAAATGTACATAACCTTAATCTTAGACAGGTGGACATGATAGTCACACCAGTGCACTAGTTGCAATCCAACATTGTCTTGTCCAAACTCTTCATTTCATAGTTCACTTACAATCGTAGCGTTGGGAGCGGGGCAACCATCTTGCTGATAATAAATACTTTTTCCAAGAATTAATGGTACAAATCTACCCATACATTGAATTCAAAGCGCCCTTGCCGATTTTAATACACTGCGACATGAGAATTTTCTGTGCTCCAGCGATAAGAATTATATCTGTTAAATATTCCGGAACATTCAATTCTCGCTTCATCACTTCAAGAGAAAATTAATGTTTTCGTTGCATTTTCCGATAAACCAGATGCAAAATTGTATTCTTCTAAAGGCATTCCCTTCATGTAGTTGCTTTACTTTTCTTGTTTATGCTTTTTTGAAGTAGTCGAAACTTGTGCCCATGAAGATATGCTTGGATTTTGCAAGACTTCTTCAGCTAAACTGAATTCCCGGATTTTCTGTTCCTCATCTAAGTGGTTTGACTGCCTCTGCGTTTTCGTTTCACAAGACATAACACTTTCTCATATCATGCTTTTCATAACTTGGGTATATTTTAAATTTCAAAATTAACTAAAAGCTTAAGTTTTTCCATTAAAATTATGTCTGACAGAATACAAAATTTAACGAAGCATAAAAGTTATGTCTTTAACCGATAGTGACACGTGCAATAATACATAAACAAAAAATGCCCTATATTTCAGAACTATGATTGTCATATAAGATAAGAAAGTTATATTCATTAATGACAGAACGGAGAACTGTAACAAAATCTGAGTACGTCAATGCATTTGCCTTAAAATGCCATAATAAGGTTTTTGTCCGGATCCCAAGTTTTCATAAATAAAAATGTTAAGAAATTTTCTAAAGGGCCGAAAATTTAAAAAACGCTCTATATCTCGGTTGGTAGTGAAGATATCGCCATGCGGATTTAACAAATAACAAAAATAAAGGTTATGTTTCTCATATGTTGCTGGAAAATAAGGACCTCTTTACCTATTTACTTATTTATTATTGTATTTTTAATTTAGGAATCGCGAGTTACTTTCGCATTCGTTTGAGTATTTTTGAGTACAGAATCGTTCACTCTTCGTAATTGCTTTCGGAGGGAAGTGTGGGGCACAAGTCTATTAATAACATATCTTACCAATGGGCCTATCTATACGCCCTCCGAACCTAATCCTCTTCTAAACACCTCGTACTACTCTAAACCAACGATTTGGAGGGGCACACATCAACTTTTTCAAAATACGACCATGGTTTTTTAGTTTCTCGGTCCATTTTCCAAAATGACCTTTCCTTTATGGTTGGCGTATTAAAAGAAAATGTAAAACCTGGGCAAATAATGATTTCGGGCCGCGCCGGAGGGTAATTGCCGATTATTTACGTACACCAAGTAGACACGCAGTTTCCGTCGAAATAGTGCCGGCCTGCGCTCGAATTTCCCCCCATTATTTAATAGCTTCAACGTAGCAAGCGGTTGGTAACCCCTTGCATCGGTACCCTCATTCATGTCAATACGGTTCAAAACAGACCCTATAAACGTTGTCGTGCAGTACGTTTCCCTTTTATTGCATTTGGTGTTGTTTTTTTGTTTCGAGTTATAGTTGACTGACGTTGAATCGGCGGTAGTTCGATATTATAGCGCGCAGGATCGGATTTGGAAAGATTCGAATCCAAATATAATTGTCACAAGATAAGAAATTACTTAATGTTACTGCGACAGTATCAATAAACGCACCCGTATTTACAAATCAATAAAGTCTAAAATACTGACAATCCGATTCTCATTGTTGGCCGACTATCTTAGAAATTACAGGGTTGATCAACTTTTTAACTGTCCTTTTACGTATCTGTCGCAGACTAATGGTGATCCTAGGTAAATGGCTGTTGCCTAGGCAATTGCTATCTGGCTGGGCAAATAGTGCCTTTTCTTTTTCAAGTGCTCAATAACTAAACAAATGCTATTTGACTAGTCAAACGGTATTTCCTTAATCATGTTTTAGGCAAATAAAAATGGAAATATTCGTAATAATAAAATAAGATCCAGTTTATTTAATGAGTTTTTTTATAAGATTTTTACAATTTTGTTTTTAAATTGGATTACATTAATTATTGTTATGTAGTGATTCCATAAACATTTTTTAGGCAATTGAAAATATAAAAATTTGTAATAACAAAATAAGCTCCACTTTATTTGATTAATATTTTTTATTGGAAACGCAAAAACGAATTCTACAAATAATAAGAAAACATAAACTTCTAAAGAATAAAATTTCTAAATTAATTGTAATGTAATGTTAAATACAGACAAAATAATTGTAAATTTAGTATATCTTATTTGTTTTGACAAGGTGGCACGTCTCTTTTCCACTGAAGGTGGAGGGGAGACCAAAGCAATCTTACTATCCTTTGCTCACTTTGCTACCGATTGAAAGTAGTAAGTATAGGGCCCAAGCAGCTCAGTTTCTCAAAATATGGGAGGGGTATAGAAAATAAATACATAAATAAATAAAAGGTTGGAAACCGGGGCGCCAGCTAGGACAATACCCCAACCTATACTATAATTTAGTGATAGTGACTAGTGTTCTTGCTCACTAGCCATCAATCAAACTCATAAAGTTAACAAAGTCCTAGGCAAATAAATAATAAATAAATAAGACAGGCCCGTCAGTTTAAATCTCCATATATTGGCTACTGGACCAGATTCTCAATCACAGAATATAAGCAAAATACATTAGACCAGGAGCTCCAAGCTGGGAAACTGAGTATACGTCAAATACTTAAGTATGCAATAAACTCAGGAAGCTTGGTTACGATCGATCGTTTACAAATAATTATCACAATAAAAATGTTTACCCTAACTGGGCTCTCTAATTTATATTGATGGTTAAAAAGTTCACATTTATATTTAATAGTTATAAAGTTAACCGGAATATAAATAAAATGGCTTATCTGTGATCCTCCAGTTACCAGCAACGAACGAGTGGGGCAAGCTATAGGACAGCTGTTCTGTATACTGCCTACGGGTTCACCAGTCAGTGGGATAGACACGAATGCTTATCACTCTTGGACGAGGAAATATGCACTGCAACGTCCGGAACCGAGTTAATTTGAAGACTCGGTAATTCTTGGGTTGCAGAATTCAAAACACGTCCACGAAGGGAAAGAGGCACCAAATCCAAATGAACCGGAACTAGGGAATCCGGTACCAAATAGGAAACCAAAACCAGACCAACAATCAAAAACCGGTACCAAAAGAAAATTCAAAACAAAATAATGAGTTGCGGTGTTCATAATTACTTGCAACGCGTGAAATAAATTGTGAAACTTACGCCTGATGATCGTGGGTGGCGGTGAAGAGTGCCAGGTGCTAGGTTGGTTAGCTTTAATCCAGCCTAAGCTGTAATGTTGGGGACGTCCAAGCAAAGTACTACCAACAAAAAGACGATCCGCAACTTCTATACCATTTCAATCAGGTTTAATCCTCGAAAACTACGAGATGCCACAAACTAACTCGGATTGAAATCTTGCAACCACTTGCATCGGCGGAAATCGTAAAGCCAAAGAAAAGAAAGATCAATAAAGTTTCACAAAGTTCCAAAAAAGGCCGATGGTGCTGGCAATACGATGTTCGGTTCCGACATCACTAGGGTCAATGGGCCAACGGAACCATTGAAGTGATAGAGACGTAGCGCCTATAAGTTTTTGAAATAGTGTTCGCCTTACGTGGATGTACACGGATTTGTGATGTGTAATTCCATGAGGTGTATGTAAATACGGTTTCCGAATGTCCTATATTCACGCTGGTAACCAGGCCGGATGGGATCGGATATCCCGTATAAGATAATTGCTGGAGCCGTTTGAAGAATCGGTCATCATTTTATGACAATTTATTTAGAAGTTTTCGTTGCTGTATACGTAAAAAACAAAAACAAATTGTGTAAGCTGGCCGAATGACCTTATGCAGTCTTGGCCATTAGAAGTAAAGAAGAAAGAAAGAACCTCTCCAAAAAGCAACAAGTGTAAATAAATGAAAGCAAGGGACAAGAATAGGAATTGCCGTTAGTTCGGAAATAAGAAGGAAGACAGGACGATCGTCTCATGCAATCCAACCGCATTCCGCAGTAACATCCTAAATTGCAGCAAAAATGCAAGGGCTTACACTTATTTACATTTATTTTAGGGCAGGCAAACCACACCAATCAATTAAGCAGTTACAGTGTGTTCGAACAGAATGAAGTAGTGAAGAATAATTAGCAGTACCAGTAGTTTTGATGATTAGACAGTGTGTAATTGTGAGAATAAAACATTCGATAGATAGTCTCCGAGCATCGTTAACCTACCTGTGAGAAACATAAGTCGAAGTAGCCAATGACAACTTGAACCCGTTACAAAGGGTTGCTACAATAACACTCACAGTTGCAATCACAATAAAACAAGTACAACGATTGGTATTACGTTTTGATATACATTCCAAATTCTTTTTATCTAATGGTCCTCCAGCAAATTTTGAAACAACAATAGCGTCTATGTCGCCAAAAACGGTTCTGCTTATTTTTGTCATTATTTCGGTAGCCGTTACCTGTCCATCATAAGTTTTTTTTCTCTAATATTTTTTCCTCACTGAGACAGAGATTGCAAATAACCCCGGTACTAAAATCGTTATTATCTTTATTAGCATCATCGGAAATATCATGTACAATTTTTTTAAATGAGAAACATCTGTATTTTTGAATTTCTTTTCTGACTTCTCGTTTTGACTATGGCCCTTTATACTGGTCTCCGTTCTCTGTTTGTACTGGATTATGGCGAGTGTTTAAGAATGTACCTACGCCCTTCAGTTAATATTTTATCAATGAGATCTAATGGGAATTTTATACCTCCCAAGCCTGACTTGGGAGGTATAAAATCTGCTCCATATGGAAACTTGATGATCTCCCAATAATGCAATGGAATGAGGTAAAAGCCAACTGACCAAAGAGCACTGTTATTTTCTTCCATCCAAATTCTCAGCATTTGTTCAGCGTCCTGATTAGATCGTTCCACTGCTTGCTTTGTTCACCTCGGCAGTAAATTCTTGCCCATTATGACTCTGCAAACTGGAGCGCCTTGTTCGAAAAAAACTTACAGTAGTTCAGTAGCTACTTCTGCAGCTCGTTTTGCTTGTGAAAGTCTCAAATCTTGGTAATTTAGAAGCCATTTATATTTTGCCATTGTCGCAAGATTGAAGATCTATTAAATCGACTTGTCATCTGACATTAAAATCGTTAGATATGCTGATGAAGATGATGATAGGCTTTACGACAACAGCAAGGCCGGGAATATTGTATTTCTTTTTCTTGTCCCCAGTGACATGGGGTTTTATGTTGCTCATCAATTCTGTCAATCTAAATCAGATTTATGTCATTTTAATCCACATTCTTTGGTTTAAAAATATTTTTTCATGGGCCCGATTTTTATAAAAGATGATATATTTCTTAGTTCCACATGTTTTTAGTACTGTCTGTATTTTTTTTTGTTTGCTTGGTAACTGTTAGAACCTCAATGACTTTATTAAGTTTTTGCAAATTCCAAGGTTTTTTAGTTGATTGCTCATATTTTGCATTTAGCTGCGTAATGTGCAATAATGTAATGTAATGTGTAATAATAATAATAAAAAACAATGAAATCTAGAAAATCGTATATAAGACAACCTGATAAACATAACCTCAAAACAATAAATGAATAAATCTTACACTCGTTGCCTAAGAATGAATGAATTAGGTAAAGCACTTTTTTAATTAACTAATGGAGAGATTTTTTGAAACTTGTTTGAGCGTTTTGCAGATCCAGTTTTGCAACGTGATGGAAATTTAAAAGGATTTCCACTTTTTCATATAAAGGCCGTCCAACTCTGTCGGTTCTTTGCCTTATTTAGATTTAGAAACACATTAAAAAAAATTATAGATACTTCAAAGATTAAAAGGTTCGGAGTGTAATAAAAAACGATGTTTAGCTATAAGAGTTGTGTCTCTCACGAGCGACTCGATATCAGAATTTCTGATTTACAATCGGACTTCCTCAGAAATGTTGTGAAAATTGACAGACAAAAGAAACAATCGACCACTCCAGCAACCACACTATCTACGGTCGTTTGACAATTTCTTATAAATCATGCCCTCCAATTAAGTTATTAACACAAAGGTATATAAAATGATTTAATTTGAAAAAATGTAATAAATTTCATCAAAAACATTTTGATATTTTGTTAAGGGAATTAAGAAAATAAAAATAAAAGAATTTCATTTTATATTTGTTTTAGGGATGTTTAATTATTTTCCTCTGACCTTTTCTATTTTCCTAGTTTTTTTTTTTATAAAAACGGTGTATATTAATGAGGTTATTATCTTTTCTTTAAATAATAATATCAATAAAAAATTGCTAAATTAAGTGCCATAAAACTGTCGAACAATGGTTTTTCAAACTCAAATAAAATTTTTATTCGCCATGTTTCGCTGTCAAAACAATTTTAAAAAACGTCACTTCTTCCTTAAATGCTTAATATATACAACACAATTATAAAAATGGGTTGTTACCATTTGAAAAAATTAACTTTCTTTTTTGTTAGATCGCCTTCTATAATAAAATTGACCACACATGTACAACAAAGTCGCAGATATCAATAGACATTATCAGATCCACAATCTTCAAAATGCCTTAATACACAGGGTGTTCTATTCAAAAATAAGAAAGTTTTTGGTTTTTTCAGCTTTTCACAGTTATTTATCAAACAAAAAATTCTGGCGTAATAGGCAGTAATACACTCTTAATTACAATTGTAGGGTAGACCTATTTAAATCCAATTTCTCAGTCATTAAGTAATAGATTCCAATATCTCACTAAACTCCATAGCTCTAACAAATTTAGGTTTTTGCTTTCTAATGCAATATGAAAAATAGTAAAATTATCGTCAAAGTTGTACATTTCTTCGTGTTAGAATCGAACATTTTTATAGGCCCTTTTATGTTCGTTGGTGCGTTTCTTGAATGTTCTACCTGTTTGCCCGATATCAACCCTTGTTAGATAAGTGTGTTAAATGGATTCTCATCAGGAAAGAACCACCTCGGTTCAATACAATAACAAAATAATAATTTAAAGCTATTAGTATATCCCAACAATTTTTGCCACTAAGCTACCCAAGTATTAAGTAAGTATTAAGGTTTACCTTGTGTAAATTAATTTTGAAAATGGAATTTTAGTGCGTTCAGGAGTAAACCAAAATTTTTTATTCCCAATTCTAGTTAAACAAACACTTTCTTAGAGATGACTGTATCACAAACACATTTTAGTAACGTTTTACTGTTTTTAAAATGAAATCAAATTTATTTTAAATTTTTATGGTCGACTTACCACCACTTAGTACTTCGAGGCACGAGTCTTAAGTAGCTACTCGTCAGCTTGTGTCTACATTTTTGCTGCCGAACTTCTCATTCAATTACATTCACTTCCGTCGGAAGACGTCAAAAACTGCTATTAATGTTTGCAAATAATGTGTTTTTCATAATACATTAAAATTAAAATGTATACTGTTAGACTGCGCAAAACTACTGTGGTTTATAAGTACGGCCCTGTCTGGGTTACGCCTGATGTATCCACAGGGCATGCAACAATAAAAACGGGGGGGTTTCATCGAATAGACATAAACACAATTTGCATACCCTGTTCTGTATGTAACTACCACTCACCTATTATGCGAGGGGGTCGACTAAACATTAACGTAAATGCCCTTTCAATGCCCTTTCTATAACCAACGCGCCCTTAAAACGAAGTAATCATACTTTAACAACGGCTTTCGTGGGAATAAGGGTTCTTGTATGGCTTGATCAAGTGATCTTGACATCAATTTAAACTTGACTTTGTAATAGTTTGCGTAAACTTGCAAGTTTCGGCGGAGACAAACAGTTAAGGAGGATATGCTCCAAATTCCCGCCAACCAAATCTGGCGAACCGCAATAGGAAATTGGAAAAGTTAATATTATTTTCAAATTATCAAATAATACGGTTGTTGAGATTATAAAAAAATCAAGTAAATTAACAAAAAAGCTTGCACTTAGCGCACACTAAAAGATAACAAATATGAAACGAGATGGATTAAATTCACGCAAATTTAAACCAGTACCAGCGGAAATAAAAGCAATACATTTTTTATTCTGAATAACAAAAAAGTTAATAAATTTTAACTTAGTTTTAAGTTAAGCAGTAACCTTCAATATCCAGGGAACGATGCCGGCGGTAGCGTAGCTACAGGTAGGGCCACGCTTGCCGATAAGATCTCGGTGGAGAAGGTGAAGCTAAAAGAAGTCCACAACAGCAGCGTCTGACAAGAGTCGGAGGCTGCAAACGGTGTCTGTTTTCCATGTTAGGAGCGACCGAATTAGATACACGGAAAGGCAACGGGAAACCATCCCAATGATTATTTTCCCAAGATAACACACATGGCTGAAAACCTAGTCCGGGGCACTCCTGTAGTGGAAAGAAGGGGCTAAGAATCTCCCCGTCAGCCAAATATCAAGGAAAGTGTTTTAATATTCGTAAAAATAACATCAGAATCGCAACGTGGAATGTACCTAGCTTATATCAGGCAGAAACGATGTCATCACCACTATAATGGAGTCCGAATCATGGTAACGAGAGACATGGCAAACGAACATTGGTAAATTAAAAATTATAGAAGTATACGCCCCTACAGCACATAAAAGTGACCAGGAAATTTAAGAATTCTATGAACAACTTTGGGATATTCTAAAATTGAGAAAAGAACATGACTTAGCTGTTATTAAGGGCAACTACAATGCAAAAATTGGAGAAGGCAGATATGAAGACTATGTTGGACCATACGGTTTAGGAGAGAGAAATGAGCAGGGAGATGGCATATTGCAGTTCTGCGGAGAAGAAGACTTGGTGGTAAGCACACTATTCAAACTTCCGAAAAGAAGGCTGTACACCTGGAAAGCACCTGGAGACAACAAAGACCATTTAATTAGAAACCAGATAAATACATTCAAATCAAACAAACATAGGTTAAAAGAGCTAACTATAAGAAACGCTACCACCAGCTTTTTTAATGAAAAATTCCATAGGTTACATGAAGAAGGATTCGCTACCTGGGATCAGAACACAAAATGGGAAACAATTAAGGATACTGTAGTAACAACACAAAAAGAAAGGGAAGGACAGGAGGGTGCCAAAACAGAAGTGGAGGACACAAGAAATTTTATCACTAATGGAAGCGAGAAGAAAACATAAAAACAATATTGAAGCAGAATACAAGTCCATGAAAAACACAACAAATTCCGCGAAGCGAAGGAAAACTGGATAAAGGAAATATGCAGAGAAATAGAGGACTTGGGACGCAAATCCGATAGCTTTAACATCGGGCTGAAGGATTGAAATTTTAGTAGAGACCAAATAAGAAATTAAACCATCAGAAAAGACCTTAAGATATATGATCTGAACGAAAAGATGAAAAATAACTGTAAAAAATGGAAACAACTTGTAGACAGAATGCATGTCTGTTTTCTTTACACTCCGTATAGTGTTCTTCTTGTAGACGATCTGAAACTTTAGTGTAATTAGCATTGTCGACATTAATAGACATTATATATAATTTACCTGGGGGGCTGCAAATGCTTCCAGCAAATAAACTATTACTATTATTATTATTATTATTATTATTATGATTATTGCTATACATCTCAGCTCTCACTGGCCTGTTTTCACCCGAGGCTTTGCTTGCTGCGGGCTCTCTGACCTGGCGAGAAAACAGTTCAATTCCTCTCACTCAATTCAGAAACTTACCAACAATATGGCATATCTGTAGTATGACATCCTTCTGTCCGTACTCCACGATATTCTGTTAAGTCCGATGTCTTTCAAATTTTTGGAGACAATTCCCTCCGCCGAAATTACAATTGAGCTGCCAAATATTTTTCAGTTCCACGGCCAAATTTTCATATTTTTGTATTTTTCCTGCTTCAGTTTTACTGATATTGTGGGAGAGTGGAACAGCGATATCAATTATGAGGGCATTTTTCTTTTCTTTGTCTATAAGGACGATATCTGGTTTATTGTAGTCCACTGTTATAGCCGTTGTAATAGGCCGATCCCAGTACAGTATAGCTCTGCCATGTTCGAGTACGGCCGAGGGCTGGTATTTATAATACGGTTGGTATGTTTCTAGAAGGCCATACATTAAGGGTAGTTGGAGGTGGATAATTTTAGCAAGTTGGTTATGACGCTCAAATATGCGCTCTCTGCGAGAACAGGGCACCCGACAATAATTCTCCAAACTGAACCACACTTTCTGCACTTGTCCTCCACGTTGAGTTTGAAACAGTGTTTTTCATAATTGCGGGTTCTCATGACTCTGTCTTGAATAGCCATAATAAAGCCTTCATTCTCGGGATATAGATGTCCAGCGTTCAAATAAGCCAGCGAGCCAGCCAGTGTGATCTGTATCCAGACTTCTAGGGAATTTTCTATGTAGGGTTTGTTTTCCCCACAAAGTTTGATTTTCCTGTCTCGTGTTCAGATCAAACGTGATTTCTCAGTGCTGCAAATCAAGTGGCGTGAACCCTTTGTCCTCCTCGGCGATCAAATGTATTAAGCGATTCTAGAAGTCGTTGTCTTAGGTTCATTTCTTGCGTTCGGCATAGACTGTAGATGTCCACTAGACCTCTGCCTTCGACTTTTCTGGGAAAATAAAGCCTTTTTACCGATGAATGTGTGTGCAAGCATCGGAATTTTGCGGGTTAGTCTGTCGAACTCATTAAGATCTGATAAGATTGATAGCTGTGACCTGATTCTTGGCTGACAGTTTGGCGTTTAATACTTTGGTAATCCTGCTTTTGTATTTTTTGGAAAATACTTTTTTCAATTGGGAGTGGTCAATTCGCAGATTTTGAGTTATCCCTAACTATTTATATGTTTCATGAGGTGGCAGCCCATCAATATCCCGATACGGCTCCTCCGCACCTGAAACATCGCCTCTGTTAATCTTGATAATGGTACATTTGTCCAGCCATAAAGACATACAGATGTATTGTGAGAAAGTCCTCACTGTTTCAATCAATCAATTATTATTATTATTATTATTATTTTATTTAATTCACGCAGGTAAGTACGGGTCAAGATTCCAGTGTCGGTGAAGTGTTGTCACAAAACACTGGAGTTTTGCGTCTAATGTTCTATGGTGATTTTTTGGTTTAACACCTTTCGCATTATGTTACAGGTTGATAGGATGACTGCTTTCTGGAGTTGCGTAGAAAGGGCTTTCTGCAGTCCGACGGCTTCCAGATTCCGTGCCAGCTTCGTTGGAATTTCGCCCGTCGCTCCAATTATAATGGGAATAGTCTTGATGGTCCTTGCACCCCAGGTCTGCTTCATGTCCTCAGCTAGCGACATGTATTTGTCAACTTTCTTCTGATGTTTCTTGTCAATGTTAGTGGGGGAAGGTACGGAAATGTCCACCAGAGTAATATTTCGTTAGTCCTTGTCATATATCATGATGTCTGGTCTGTTGTGTCATACCGGTCTATCTGTTTGTATTTGTCTGTCCCAGTAGACCCCGTAATGCATATCTTCTACTATTGTTTGCGGCATGTACTGATAGCATGGCGTTTTATCTTTTATAAGGCCGAGTTTGTGGCAAATCTCGTTGTGTATTATTTTTGCAACGTTGTTGTGTCTTGTCGTATAATCGCGCGGTGCATTTTGCATCCACTAAGAAGGTGTTCTATGTTTTCGTGACCCTCGCCACACATACGATATCTTGTATCGGTTATTCTTTCGTCCTTAACCATGTATTTCAGGTAAGATTTTGTAGGGATCTTGTATTCGGTCTCTGGGAATATGTTGCTTGATGTTAGCCATTTCATCGTAGCTGGGGCGTCGATATATTCGCTGCTAAGGAGGTGGGGGTATCTGACATGTAATTCTTACTCTCTCCATCTGCTTTGAAAGGTGGCGATATTGTAATCTTGGTCACATCTGTTATTATCATTATTATTATTATTATTATTTTTATTATTATTATTATTATTATTATTATTATTGTTATTATCATTAATAATAATAATAATAATAATAATAATTATTATTATTATTATTATTATTATTATTATTATTATTATTATTATTATTATTATTATGCCAAATACCTGAAATGAAAATGATGGTGATTGTTCATGATTATTGGTTTTATCTTTATAAACCATATTGCTTAAATTCGCTCACGAAAAAGTCTATAGATGTCAGATTTGCCCAAGGCATCGGCAGATTTTCCCTTCTAAACATTAAAATTTGTGCCAGAAATGGTTGGAAAATGATCAATTTGAGACAATAACCAGTTTAGTTTTTTGCTGAAATATGAATCCAACAAGACAAATTAGTCGGAGGTACTCAACAAAAATAAAATATAAATTATTCCGAACCAGACGCCCATGGGGTTGTTCTTGTTGGCCAATTTGGCAGTTCACAAAAATGTTGCATTTGCAACATTTAAAAAATTGAAGAAGTGAATTTTGTTACTAAGATATCTAAAGGTTTTATTTGTAACAAATTAAAGTTTAAAAGAATTATTTAAAAGGTGATTCTACATGACAAAACAATTTTTTAACACACGACCATGTGACCGGAAATGCATTGTTTTCAAGATACAGGGTGTGAAAAATTTCAAGAGATAAGAAACTCGCATTTTTTGTTGCTTAAAAAGAAACAAAGGTTGTCAATAAATCACTTTCGCATATTTTTTGTGTCAAAAATATTGGATAGGCTACCTCCAGGGATGTCACTGGACTTCATAATTTCAATTACATTAATCCAAAATGAGCCTCTTGTCACAGCAAACAACACTGTCAAATTTCAACAAACTTGATCAAGGAATATACTATACATTTTTGGAACCGTGTTCATATGAAACAACTATGAATCATCGCGTCTTAAATTGTTTGACCGTTATTTCCGAATACCCTGCATAGCATTTATGAAAAAAAATAGTTATTCGGTTTGTCCATTAATACGCAATATAGAGCAATATAAATGGGGATTCTATTTACACCTTACGAGCAAAGTTGTAAAATACGAAACTTGGCACATAGAAACACATTCCTCCCTTAAAAATTTGTTTTCTTAGTAGAAGATAGCTTATACTATAACCATTTATTCGATTTACATTAACTTAAAAAATATTACAGTTACAGTAACAGTTATTTCGGTTTTCGCTTATCAGCGAAAACAAAAAGTATATTAAACGTTATTGCATCCATTATCGTTTCCCAAGTCATAAAGTCGGCCACCCTGTAACATGGAAAAGATCCTGCTTCAATTTTATTGGTGTTAGTAGATATTAGTCATCATTCTTGCCACATGCGATACGTAGACGTATTCTCATGCACATAAAACATCAATTAGTATAAATTCGCGGCCTCATAACTAATTCTTTTAATTAATTATCCACTTGAAAGTGAAACGATCCACAAGATCAAGGGTACTTTAAAACAATTTGTTGGCATATCTTGGGTACAGTTATAGTCGTTAGCTGGCACGCAATTAGATAATTATTTTTGGAGAAAAATTCCAAAGTATTGTGTGTAAGTGGAACAAAGCGTCAGATCGCGATAAAGGGTGAATTATGGTCGTATACTGGGGTGACGTTTGGATAACAGGAAACCGTTTTTTTCAACCTTATGTTATAACAATTTTTGGCTAAATCCTTTTAAAAAGGTTATTTCAAGAAAACACAAATTCAAAAACAACACACGCCTTAAAAATTATCTTAGAATATTATCCCTTAGAAGTGCCCAATCAGAGCAGATTTGGAGATGTGGAATATTGACGTTTGCTGCATCAAAGAAAAGAAACGTTGGTATGTATAAACCAATAATCAATTAAACTGGTCGCTAAAAATATATCTTTCTTGTAGATTATTAAGAATGTAGATGTAAGAAATGTCATGGCTCAAAGTCCATGTTTTTCTATTATAAGTCCAATATTCCTTCTTCTTAATCTCATGTGTTATCGAGCAACTTTAATATTATAAACTATACATAGCAAAATAATAAGGGCTATTGAGTCAAAACCCAGAAGGAATGCACAGAAAAACACGGAAAGACTATCACGGAATACTAACGGTAACAAAGCTAATATATTTTTCTTGTGACTAAAGGTTACGAATGTAAAAACGGAGAATTGTCGTTTTTGTGAACTTTTAGTAAAGTAAAATTGTGATGTAAATTTTACAGTGACTGTCTGTGCCTTTTTTATGGTTGATAATCTCATAATCATATTCGTGCAGTCACTTTTATGTGAAGCAACTCTTTGAAAGGTTTGACAATTAAACACCCATTCGCACTGACAATCAATACAATAAACTAACCAAATGCTGTCAATACGAAGATAGTTCGAGGGTTGGTAATAGCTAAAACAAGTGCGTTTTTATATTACATAAAATTGTATCTAAATTGTATACATAATCATACACTATTTTATCTGAAAAACGTCCTTTTGACCTTCTAAGCCTTAATATCTTTTGCTTTAGGATTGATCTCTGTTACTGATCAGTTGTTGTTTCTCCACTCTGGATCCAAACTGGAATTTCCCGGACGACTAGTGCTAGATCGGTATTCTTTCCTTTGCCATACACATGTTAGTAGATAATGTGGCATTGTTTTATATTATTCATTGTTTCAACCCGTGGGGGTTTTTTGAAGTTAAATTATTTGTTAATGTACTTTACGGTATCAGTTCAATCGTTTATCTTTTCTGGAACTTAGTAGTGTTATATTATTACTATTATGAATGCTGATAATTTTGTGTATGTAGAATATATGACTTTGTTTTATAAATAAAAATATCTCATCGAGTTTATTACATTTCAAGAAAAAAAAGGTGTTCATACATAGGAAAATACGTGCAACTTTTTGAAATAATAAAATGTATGGTGATATTTTTTGAACAATAAATGATTTTAAAACATTAAAATAATATTTAAGAAGTCAGAATATAATGAACAAAGTCGTCTTTTTCTACCTTCATTGTATTATTGGACTAACTTCTTTAATTCTGGTAAAAAGAAAAGTAGAAAGTCGGTGAGTGAATGAACATTAAAAAGCTCAAACCCGTAGAATATAGAGAGGGTTCTGCTTGTAGCTGGAAGCGCAAGAAGTGTTACCACGGACCTAAATAGAACACTGCGACTGGACTGCCACACCACATAAATATGGCCATGGGAAGTTAAATAAAAAATATAGTACAAAAGACTGCCAAGGTAATATTAATAATTCTACCTATAAAACTAACTATATAAAACTCAAGAGAGTACAGTCCAATCAATCGTATTGCATGAAACCACAATATAGAGCAGGGCTACAAAAATATGTTATTCAAACTCCAACGGAAAGTAGCCATGTAGCCCGCATTACAAGCGGGTACCTCATACTACCAACCAAAGTACGGAAATTAAACAATGAATAAATGGTACTCATGGTAAAGCAGACTACTATCTGACTTACAGGCTTACCAACATTGAATTAAAGTTATTGGAAATGACAAATGTATATTCTGCGGAACAACGAACACACTAAAGCACACGTTTTTCGATTGTAAGAGATGGAGCGTAGAAAGAACGAGGATCGTAGTGAAGACTTACTATAAAAAACATAATTAAGAAAGTGCTACAAAACAAAGAGAACTGCAACACAATCATCTGCTGCGAAAAGGCAACCATCTCCGTCAAAAAAAGATGGTTAGATCTATTCTCTGAAGTGTTAACAGGTTTAAAAAAAAAGAAGGCAAAGAAGGAAGTCGGAAGAGAAAATGGAAGAAAGGAAACTTACAACTTAGAAATGATACCTTCCTTGAAGTCCCTAATGCCATGAAGGTGATTCTGCTACGGCAAGCAACAGTTCAAGCAAAGCATTTCATTGATAAATCTTCCACAAACAGACTCAAAACAGTATGAAAGGCTATCTGGTTTCATAGTTACGAATCACATATCTGTAGTTCAAGTCTACTTTCCTAGGTTAGACCCTTTGAGAAACACGAGAATTAGAAACAGATATAAGCTACAGAATGATCAATATCGACATCGACATCTACCTCCTATTTTGGTGCACAGAGAACGCTCTCCTGAAGAAATAATAACAGATATGACATACCAACTCATAAATTTCGTAGGGAGCATAAAAATACATGCAATATCGTAAAAACCGCGTTTGGATATTTCCCTTCGTTTTTGTATGACATTCCAAATAAATTTATATACGTTTTCCAACTGGAAATAATTTTCTTTTTCCAGCACATTTTTTGTTTTGACAACACAAAAGTAAATACCAAATAAGCTACGTTTTCTTCGTTTTACATATACAAAAGTTTAGTGAAATCCTTTTCAAGTTTATTTTTATGCATGCAAATGAAAGACCAGAGACAATTTTTCGCAGCATCGGGCTCAGATATTTTATGAGTGAAAAAGTCCCAACCTTAAGTTAGAGGAACGCAAATATTTCAATTGTTTGGACTGTTCAGCGTATATCAAAAATTTGGAAAGGTGTGTTAAACACTGGATTAGTCGTCTTCCTAAAACTAAATATACTCAAAGTAAGTCAAATAAGTAGCAACCAAAATCTGGTGCCCGACATATTACGGTCCTAAAACTGTGCTTAAAATTGCTATATTATCGTTACCCTTGTCCCTTGTCCGTATCAACTTTTATTCCAGACCCACAATTAAATTAGTTTCGCCTCCGAGCCCACCGTATAATTCATTTTCATAATTTTTGGTCCGACGAGAAATACCATTCACAGAGCAGAAACTGCACTTCGTATAACATTATTATCTTGTTATCTTTACATTATAACAAATTGCCCCGGGAACGTCCCGTAGGATTTAGTTCTAAGGGTCAGCCAGCAGCAACCACCAAGAGGGAGGCCGTAAAGTGCAGTAAATCTCGACATTCATTTGCTCTATCTCCACGAGATTGCGCCGTAATTATTATAAACGCATGTTACAGGAACATAGACATAAAGAAAACTCTAGAGCGTATCCATTTTTGCATGGCATATTAAAAAGTTAAGCTTGCATCTATGCACATCTTTACTAGTATATTTAAAGTGACGAATTATTGCAATGCTAAAGAACTTTCGTAAGATACAAGCACACAATTTCCGAAAATATCAGAAAGCTTTGAATATCTGATTAAAACTACTACAATAAGCTAGTAAAGCATTGGTTACAAGCAAGAATTTAGATATGGTCGACTAAGATTTGACATCCGGCTTCATGATTGTGTTCATCAAAGGGATAAGTGGTAAATCTTTCTTTTTTATTATACTCCTTAAGAAGTTTTGGTATGTGGTCAGTGATTAAAATTTAGTTCCCCTAAAATCCTATATAGAAGCTAACCAGAACAAAATTTAAGACCATATTGGTTAATTTTATTTCAAGCTTATCAGGCAACTAAAACAAGTTAAATTATATTTTCGGTTTTTTAAGTTATTCAGTTTCTTATTGTTATTTTCTTCTGTGTAAGATAAATATTGGAAAATATTCAATATATTGCATTTTCATCTAACGCGTACTCTTTATTGTCAAACTAAATACGGTATCTCTTCATCACTGCAGATACGTTTCTTTTTTTCTGTCTGTCTTTTCTTTTCTCTGTCCTTATCGATTTTAGTGTTCTGTTTTAAATTGTACTGGTTTAAATAAAAATCAAGATTTTGACTATTAATTTTATAGATTTTACGTCTTACATCTTAAGAAAAATCTTCGACAAAGTACAGATAACACTAATGACAGCAATCGAAAACTTAAAAAAGGACAGCCATAAAATTTTATGATAGGCTAGATATCTTTATTCAGAACACTGTGCAAAAGAAGAGTGATAGAACACTTGCGTTTTATACGGATAGCCAAGCGACAATAAATAGATGCTAACTCATCCAGAAAAATATTATCCTAGTTAGTGTTGAAAAAAGAGTTACGGCACTGGTGGAGAAGCACAGCAGGGCGATGACGCATTAAGGAATTCGTCAGTCATAAAAAAAGGCCATCAGAATAATAACCAGTCCGACAAAGAACCAAATGGAAGTGGAGGAAAATAATGAATGCAGATTCTGCCAAGAAGAGTCACGAACGTAATATACCGATATGAAGGCTTATCGAAAGTGAGTCGAATTAGAGAGAGAGAACCCACAACCTTTATGATGTAATTTTCAGACAGACTTAAAGCTAACCTTCAAACTGTAATCTCTAATCGGTAACCATTTCTGACTGGCAGGATACTTGCACTAAAATTCATCGTTTGTGCTATTTTTAAAACCGCAAACATTTCGACACATATACTATATTTTGAAAGCGTTTCCATAAGTAGGAAACACAGTCAATTAAGAAGAGCATTAATAGAGGTTTTTAAAAGTACCATTGTTAGTAGCTTTTCTAGATAGTAATATTGCTGCCTGAGGTTAACGCAATTTTGATATTATTGAAAAATATGAATCTAACTTCGAGATATTCTTATCTGTTTCAAATCCTTAATCCAAGCACTCTATAATCTAGCATCCTTAATAAATACAAAGAAATTGCTTTGAGACTGACTTCACTTTGTCCGAAAATCACACTACATGATGTCCTACAAGTCAAATTAAAATTACCTCAGCCTTTATTTACCTCTTCACACAACTAGGATTCTAATTATTGAATAATTATTTTACAAAATGTAGGTATAAAGTTGTTTAAATATGTGGAGTTTTTTGCGATATAACTGAATGAAAGAATGATGTATGTAAATATGAATAATAATAATAATAATAATAATAATAATTAAGGCTTTCGCGGCCAGCGTTTGAACTGTAAGTGTTTTTGTTCGGGCCTAATGGCCGTCGTTGAGTGGAATTTCTTCCTGACGTTTCGCTAGCACGAGCGGCTAGCTTCTTGTGAGGTGCTTCCATCTCCGGTGTTGGATGCAGACTGACGCGCTCCCGGCTGTAAGTTGTATTTATGCCGGGGGAGTCGTGGAGGGGAGGGGGCGCGGGAATTTTAACGCATGAGTGGTTGTGACTACCGGGGCTGTCCTTGTGTTCCTTAAGATGGGGTTCCAAATTTGTTTGAGCTGCAGTGTCTCTTCTTTTCTATTGAAATTATTTGTATCTTTATGGATTTCTATCGCTTCTCGTACGAGGCGGGCATGATAGCCCGAAGTGGGCGCAAGAAGCCTGACTTCCCCAAAAAGAATGTTGTGATCCCCTTCACTGAGCGCGTGTTCCGCTACTGCCGATTTGTCCGTTTGTCCCATTCTGCAGTTTCTCTGATGTTCCTTTATCCTGGTTGCGACAGATCTTTTTGTCGTTCCAACGTACACCTTTCCACACGTGCATGGTACGCGGTAGACTCCGGCGGCTGACAGTGGATCTCTCTTGTCCTTGGCTGATCTTAGCGTTTGTTGTATTTTCCTTGTTGGTTTAAATATTGTGTTAATATTATGCTTTTTCAATATTTTTCCGATCCTGTCTGTCACTCGAGGAATAAAAGGTAGATAAGCACTCGCAACCGTTAGTTGTTCACCCGGGTCTTGTCGTGAGGTAGTTCTGGGCCTCATAACCTTATCGATATCAGATATCCTGTATCCATTTGATCGGAAAGCTTCTTTGAGGTGATATAGTTCTGCTTCCAGGTGTTGTGGATCACAGATCCTCCGGGCACGTTCTATTAAGGTTGTAATGATTCCTCTTTTTTGGCTTGGGTGATGGTTGGATAAGGCATGTGTGAGTCGGCTTGCTGGCTGCTGTGTGGCTTAGTTTCCCATTGCATCTGAAACGCTATTAGCTGATTTTGTTCTGTCTCCATGGTAAATTTTATACTTGGATGTTGAGTGTTTAGGTGGTCCAGGAAACGATCAAGTCTATCTCTTCCATGACTCCAAATTACAAAGGTGTAATATTAAATGAAAAGGACACGGTTCAGATCAACAAAATAAGATATATTGAGCATCCGTTTTTAAACCTATTCTAAGAAGAAGGTAGCAGCGCTAGGCAGGAAAAATACACACACAAAAAAATAAATACCCAGTACGATGTGTGCAAATAGAGGGACACTTTGGAAAATGTTTACAGTAGACACTACTTAAATATGAATGTGAAATGTGAAGTGAGACCGTATATATGTGATTGGAGCGGTGGATATCTGTACAGCGTTTTATTTACTAAAATTTAGATCCTTTCGCAAAAATACAGAATGCTCGTAAGTTAAAGAAAAACGATTTAGGAACAAGTCTATTCAAAAAAAAGCAAACCAGCAGCGTTTCGCAACGTAGTCAGTCGGGCTCAAGGGTTGTCATAAAAACGTTTTCATTTTAGACCCAGGAATATGCTGATGATTAAATTTTAAAAGAGAAACTGCGAACAGATAATTAAAAAGGCTGACATCGGATTTCACTAACGCTCAGCTATTTAATTTGAGAAATGGAGGCAAGTTTTCATTTCTCTAGAGGGTGCTTTATTAAATTCCTTTTTTAAAAAATATTTTTCAGAAGATGCTTTCTGTAAATGATGGTGTCGGCCGCGATGAATTAATCAGATTTGTTAAAAGTTTTCGCAGTTAAGTTCACGAGCTTCAAATCGTATTTAAAGATTATGAATGAAGAAGTATTACTCCGATGAGGGAGACCGATAATTTCGAGGGCTGTTGTAGACAAAGTTTTTGGTTAGTTTTTCGCGTTTCGACGCAAATCCTTAACGATGCATGGAACAAATTTTGCGCAAAATCTCATTTTATAACTTTTTACTTTACTATCTCTTTCTGCTTTTAATATAGATTGCTTTAATTTTCCAGGTTAAGCTATCTATTGCAAGGTATAAAATATTCATATTATAATATACAGTGTGTCGCATGTACATGGGTATCTAAATAAATACAGATGTGAGATTTTGCAGTCATAGAGGGGATTTTTTTATTTGTTAAATTTCTGTACCATATAGATAACAATCTCTACAATACGGTTAATTAAAGAGTCGAATTTATTTAATTTTAATTCTTCAGTGAAATATATAAAACAAACATAAAAGAATAAATATTTTATTTTTGGAAAACGATAATTTTTAGTACGTAACTGATTAACTTTCAGAAAATAATTAAAACAATAATTTTCATAGTACAAATGTCAATTAATCAAATATTGGTTTAAACATTGACGAACGATCCTTGTAAATGCTATATACATTCTGTCAAATATTGAGAACATTTTCCATAGCATCCCAAAAAGTTAACGACCAACATTTAATGATTAAAGAGAAAAGGACTTACTATTTGATCTTTTTCACACCAGACATTAACTCAGAACCCATATACTATTTAGCATCTACAATTTTGAGATGACACAACCACATTGGTAGTGAATAATAATCGATAAACAAAATCTTCTTAAAAAATTTCGGTGATTTAAAAAATTAGCTAATCATTGAATCAAGAACTTTGCTTTATTGGAGCACATCGCAGATGTCACCAAACAATAGGATTATTGCAGTTTTTCCGTTTAAAGTCAAAATGATTTTAATTCGGTGATCACTACATAGAATTTAATGTAATATGCTGAAAGCTTAATCTGATGGACATTAATAATTTCACAAACATACGCCTGTAGGGCCACATTTCAAATGCTACAAGGAATTCTATATATTTTTTGTTGGTGGAGAGTAGAGAGATAATAGAGTGCCCTATAGGAGGGTTGAAAAAACAAATCATCTCAGAAGACGAACTATCAGCTGTAACCTCAAACCTCATAGTATATCAGTTTAATCATCTTTCTAAATGATTTTTTATTTCCACATGACTGTATGTATGATTTTGTTTGTGTTGTAGGGATGTATCTACTTACTGTGTTTTTGCGATGTTCAAGTCTGGGACAGCCATGGCACATTTATTAATGGTTTTCCTATTAACGGCGATGCCCGCTGATTCTTCAAGTGCACACCTCGCTTGATATTAATGGCGGATTAATCCGCTTCGTCTATTCTTAATATTCTTGTTTCAATATAAATTAGAGATGACACAGATATCTGCCTCTTTCAGCTCGATGTCTCTGAGGGTCTAAATTAGTGTTTCATCATTTTCAACGTTTTTTAAAGACAATTGATGAAAGTTGCAGTTGCTTTAACTAAAGTAGCAGTAGTAGGGTAATTCGAGGAAGCCTTCAATTATTTCCGACAGGCCTAAATCACAATTGCCATATGTCGAAACTCTATATAGCGAAATTGACTGCTTTTTTTTCGTCACAAAGGGTTATAGGCACTTGAAAAATAACAATACGTATATGTGTTCTGTAATATTTAATTATGTTTCAAATAATCGGTGATTTTCTTTTAAATTTTTTTAGTACGCCAATACGCATCTCATACTTTAGCTTGAATTTTCACGATTTCTTCGAGAGGGACATCTTCCCCATGATACACAAAAAATTTCTCTAGCAGCTTCACTAAATATAGGGCGTGTTGAATGGTTGGTGGTGGTCCCAGATCAACTTCTTCATCTTCTTCTTCCTCTTGGTGCTCTTCCTCACCCTTTCTTGCTTGTTGTAATATGGTTTCCTCTGTCAAGTCTGCTGTTGTAGGCAAATCCTGATCTGTCACTATAGAATCTTGCAACTCCTCACTTGTAATCGTAATTGGTTGCCCGAAACTGCTTTATCCACTCGCTTAGTGGCTGATCATTTCCCAAGTCCTGTTCGCATTCTGTCTCGGTAATAAGTAATACATGACGATAGGAGTGTTGAATTGTTTCTGATATTACCTCTTCCCCACCTTTACTAATACTAGCATATTAATCGAAAATCTGTCCATGATTTATACCATGCCTCTGTTAGAACTTCCCCAACCCCCCTTCAGAAGCCTTGAAATCGATAATGCCAAACTGTTCAGCAAACTTTTATGCTTTTAGTTTTACGATAGGTTACGACGCTGCTGTTGGAGCCACTGCAACATTGCCCGATCCAAATCTTCAAATTTTGGCTTTCTTCGTTTTTTACTAGAACTGCCTGCCCCTTCAGCCTGAAAGATTTTTTCTTTGCGCTTCCAAATCGTGAATAGAGTCGACGATATTAGTCCGTATCGACGTCCCACATCACTTTCCTTTTCTCCCCGTTCTATCTCCCGAATTGAAGCAATGCTCGCCGTATTCACTGAGTCAAATTAGAACTGATTCAAACAACGACATTAATAGAATCGTTTATTTTCTCTTTAATTTTTTCTCTTTAATAAGATTATTAGGGAGTTTTCACTGTATTTTATTCATATTCAAAACAACGTTTTGATGATTGTCTCATCTCCTTTTTACCTCCTTTACATCATTTGCCAACTTGATTGACCAATGTATCCCCTATCTAACCATGTAAAATAAATTCTATGAACAAAATAATTGAAAGACAACTGCTCCAACCGTGTTGAGTTATATTGGTTGCCGGTTTGCTTATTTTCTAATGCCACTGGATTTTATAATTACACAATACGTCTACCACAATCTACCTAATCAATCACTGTAAACTCATCAATCATTTCTAGATGGCATTATCCAAATTACATTCAAGTAACAACGCGAAATTGACTAAGATCCGAATCGTCTCTAAGAAAATCGACTGACCTTCATTAAGTCTTCCATTAATTACATTGGCAAACCGTTGGATTCGCCGAAATTATTCCAAATTCGAATTTCCGAAGGCATGTAAATCTCGGTCGGATGACACTGGTGATAAATTAGATTAATATTTTCGTAGACTAACGGCCAGGTTTAAGAATTTTTAATAAATAGTTCTGGGGTAATAAATTCCTATCATGGATAAATGATGAAACATAGCTGGTGGTGGTGTCGGGAATTTTTCATTATATTAAGGTTATTAAATTCTTTAGCCTTTTAGCATTCGAAAACGACTGATTGGAAAAAGTTTTGTTGCGCAAATGGTTCGTCCCCAACTGATTTATAGTTAAAACTACAAATTTATTAAAGCTGCATTATTTATTTTTCGTGTTTCAATACAGTTTTTTTTTCAAAACCGAAGGTCAAACCGGAGTTGATATTCCATATCAAAAGATCATCTCCTTATAAAATTTTAGTTTTGCTTGACCTTGAGAAAGAATTTATCATACCCTTAAAGGAATAGGCCAAATCAATTAAAAGACTCTTCCGTCTCAACATCTTGAAACTGCTTCCGTCTCTCCATACATGACTTATTTTCTTCCCAGAATCACATTAAAGAGGAGGTTGAAAAACCAACGTCAACACTATCAGTTTTTCCAACATTTCAACTACCAACACTGTGGTACATATATCTTTAGCCTCAAAAAATCTTCTCCATGTTTTTATTCCATAAAGAGGTAATTAAATCTAATTGATCGTTAAGCTATACATTTCCAATAAATATAATTTTTGTGCCTGTATGTAAAATATCAAAATTGTCGTCAAAAATGTGTTTTTGCCTTGTTTAAGTGTGTCGCATGATTAGAATCTAGACTATTTTATTGAAGGATCTACCTGTTTGTATAGTATAAATTTTATGATAGGATCAGCATGTAGACACCTGATTTTTGAGATTTTGGACAATGCGTTTTATTGTTTTTTAAATATTTTCCAATGGTGTTGTTAGTTCTGAAAGCTATTTTTAAACCACATTTTGATAAATGTTTTGAAACTTTTTCACTGGGTTTTGCTATGTATGTAATTGTTTTAAATTGTTCGTCTTCTTTAAGTAAAAATTTTCCAAAATTATTTTGAATTTAATGGACAGATTTATATCTCTAAAGAAAGTTTTATTATGGGAAACCCACTTAGTCCATTGTTGGCCGAGATTTTTATGGATAATTTGGAAAATATCATACTAGAACATCCTTTAAGTAAAAGTTTTTATGGTGGTATAGATAAGTGGATGATGTCTTTGATTGCTTTGTTGGAACGGACAGACAATTGAATTCTTTTTTAAATTACATTAACTCATTACATAATCGTATAAAATTCACCATCGAAATTGAACAGGATAACTCAATTAATTTTTTAAATTTAACTATTACGAAAACGCAAAACAAATTAGATTTTTCCATTTACCATAGATCTTCACACACGGACACAGTCATACATAATATCTCAAATCACCCTTATGCACTGCATGGCTGCATTTCACTCTTTTATACACAGACTTCTTAATACGACACTCTCAACAGAAAATTACAACAAAGAACTTAATATCATTAAACAAATAACACTGAACAACGGCTAAAAATTCGTTCATTATCGATAAAATTATAAATAAAAAAAAATCCAGACAACAGTAAACTGTATTTATGCGAAACCTAAAACAGAACACGAACAATTTAAGACAATTACATACATAGGAGAACCCAGTGAAAATGTTTCAAAACATTTGTCAAAATTTGGTTTAAAAATAGCTTTTAGAACTAACAACACAATAGGAAAATATTTAAAAAACAATAAATCGAAATGCCCAAAATCCCAAAAATCAGGTGTCTGCAGGTTGAAATGTGGATCTTGTTATAAAATTTATATTGGACAAACAGCTAGATCCTTCAAGAAATGCATTCACGAACATAAAAGAGCATTTAAAAACAATAGTCTAGATTCTAATTATGCTACACACTTAAACACATTTTTGACGACAATTTTGATATTTTAGATACAGCCACAAAAAGTAGAAAATTAAATTTATTGGAAGCCATGGAGATTAACAAAATGAGACATTCAAATGTATTGCTTAACGTTCAATTAGATTTAAATACCTCTCCTTTATTGAACTTAAATTCTCGCAACAACATTAATTAAGGTTTTATGGTCATTTTTCTGTATATATAGTAGCAGGTAGTTTGTAAATATTACATTTGATAAAGACACGGTGTTGTCGAAACAATTGTCATGTCATAATATATAATTTCGTGAAAATCTGAATTTTTAGTTCTTATTTATTTTGTTAAATGGATTTTTATCAAGTAAAAACCACGTCAGTTCAACAATAAAAACTATGCTACTTTAGTACTGGATTTTACAGAGCATTCGGTGTTTTCATATAGTTACTAGATATATAGAAACCCCTGCCTATGCCTATAATTCAGAAACTTATAAGGCAACTATGAAAACAAAATTTTAATCAATGACCTTGCGGCATTTGACAACCGACATGGACGCTGACAAATCGTCAATAAGTTTAGATGCGGGAATTTTGCGAAAGTATTTGCTCAAAACATGCCATTAGATCTCGTAAAATTTTCTAGAAAAACGATTTAAGTGTGTGGAAATCGCTGTTGACCAATAAAATTTTAGAGGCATGCTTGAAAAATCATTACCTTCTGTGTTATAGCTAACATTTAAAAAATGGTTGGCCATGATTGCCATCATCTGAGAAACAATTGAATTTGTTATTTTTGTTTTTGGTTGTCACATTTTCGGTTGACTTGTTTGCATGCTAGATTAAATTTACATCAATAATAATAATAATAATAATAAAGAATTGAAATATTAATGATGGGTCGGTTATGGTGATAGGAAACATTTCTATCGTGAGGCGTGTGAACTATTTCATGCAATATACTCAAACGGGCCTGAACTTAGGAAGTCAACTATGACCAGATTACTGCATGAGATTGTACGAAAATACAAGAACAGGGTGACCAAAAACTAAAACGAATGATGAGGTTCTAAACGTTTTATTATCAATTATAGATAATCCACAAACTACGATTACACAATTACCTGCGGATAATCATGTTTTTCAGTCATCAGTGAGAAGAATTTTGGCAAAAAATAAGCATAAGCCATACAAAGCACGTCGATTCTAAATCCAAATTTCCCAAGTTATTTTTTTTTAAATGTCTTCGAACAAACAAGGCTACATCACCAAGCACAAAAGTAATTTAGAATATAACGTTCAACATTAAAGACCCGTAAAATAACGATGCTGCCCATCAAAACGAATTTAAATTTTTTAGTGCGGCTTTATTGCGTACCCCGGTTCAAATATTGATGAAGTTCGTTTTACTAAAAACTGTTGGTTTTATTTCCAATTCATATTTCCCGAACGGCCGTGCTCCATAATTTATTGACGCACATTTCTTTGGCAATTAAAATTTTTGTTATACATAGCAACGATTTAAAAGCTGTTGGAAAATTACGAGGTTAGCGCCAAAATTTCCCGGCCTGACATAGATGCAGCTCCAGTATCAAGGTAAAACTTTGTCTTCTTTTAAATATATATCTTAGTAGGCTGCAAGAAAAAATTGAAGTCTTGCGTCAAACAGTTTTTTATTGATAGCATTTTAAACTAGAAGTGGCCGAAAAAATGTCGCAAATAACGCAAATTGAGTATAGAGCAGTCATAAAGTTTTTGAAAGAAGGGTTAGCACCTAAAATTACTAAAGAAAGGGTGGATGGTGTGTACGGCCGAAGTTCTCCTTCGTATTCTGTAGTGAAAGAATGAGCAAAACGTTTTCAAATGGGGCAGGAATCCCTTGAACATGATTCAAGAACTGGTCCACCAGTGGAGGTTATAACGGAAGATATTGTTGCGATTGTGGAAGAGGAGGTATTGAGTGATCGACGTTTAAAGGTCAAGGAAATCTCAGAAATTACTAAGCTTTCTGATGTAAGTGTTCGTCGAATCCTGCATAATTATTTAAGTATGCCTAAGGTTAGTGCAAGATGGGTTCTTAAAAACCTTTCGGCTATTCAAAAACAAAGCCTGTGATAGAAATTATTGTGACGGGAGATGAAACTATGGTTCTCTATTATGACCCTCTATCGAAAAAAAAATCAATGGAGTGGCGTCGTAAGGGTGAAGCACCTTCAAGAAATTTCAGAGTCTGCCAGTCAACAAAAAAAGTACGATCTTTTGGGATTGTGACGAAATTCTTTTGATAGATTTTAAAGAAACTAATACCACTGCCAATGGTATATATTACGCAACATTATTACATAAATTGCGAGACTGCATATGTGTAAAACGTCGAGGAAAACTGACCAGAGACGTGGGTCTTTTGCACGATAATGCACCTGTCCATACTGCTGTGTTGCACAAGCTGCCATTTTAGATTGTGGGTTCCAACAGATAGATCATCCTCCCTATAGTCCAGATGTGGCCCCCGGCGACTATTATTTGTTTGGACATTTGAAAAAGGACTTACGTGGACGGCGGTTTAACGACGAAGTTGAGTTAAAAGAGGCTGTTTAGCTCATTTTGCAGACAACCCAAAATAATATTTTTTTAAAGGGACTGAGTTGTTGATAAAGAGATGTAATAAGTGTATTGAAGTTAAAGGGGATTATATTGAAAAATAATAAAACATTGTTACCCTACTTTGTTTCTTTCATATTCAGGCCGGGAAATTTTGGCACTGCCCCCGTATATGTACGGAGTGACCAATTAAAAATATCGCACAACGGACTGACGGATTAATTTAAATTAATACAGGGTGGATAAACTGTGTTCTATAATACAAGCATGAACTGTTCCGGTTTCTACATAAACAAAAGAGACGGAGAGAGAAAGAGAAGAACCAAGGATATAATATAAAACTCGTGTATGCGTTTTCCATTTAACTATATCTTACCGTAGTCATACATCTCCTTCTTCAAATGAATTAAATATTTTAGAGAGTAGTCTAAGGAAACTGCATAAAAATAGGTTTGTCTGTATGTATAAAATCAGGCTACTGGCAAATCTGAACATTAGGATATAATTCATTCCACATTTCCGTAGAACAAACATTTTGACGCTCATTTAATTAATTAAAAAAAATACTTGAAGAACAGAACTTGCGTTTGCAATAATTAAATTTTAATAACCACTTACATTATTTGTACTTCTACTTCTATTCACGCCTTCTCCTCGCGAACATTGGCAATCCAAATGGCAATTCTAGTTTTGAAAACCGTAGCACGAAAGATTTCAGTATACGAGTGATCAAACCTCCTTATTAAGTCTCTCCACTGATATTTTTCCTTGTACTTATATCTCTATTATTAGCCGAAGTAATTCGAATCTCTCAACTCTCAGAGTTGACGTATTACGTTCCTGGAATGACGTCACGCAAGTTCCAAATAAATAAATAAGTATATATATATATATATATATATATATATATATATATATATATATATATATATATATATATATATATATATATATATATATATATACGTACTGATATTTATGACTGATTTATGAGACTTGGGAGAGAAGTAGAAGTCTGGAACCGCATTTAGACTCTTTAATTTGGGACCAATAAAATAACGCATAGTATATTTTGTTAATTTTTGATTTTTTGTGGTTATTTTGGCTTGTGGTTATTTTGGCATCCAGAAAAATATCTTTTCCTCCAAAGCCATTCATCCGATCGCAAAAATTTTACATCCGGTATACGTAAGGTGTTTTAGTTATGGACAAAAATCTAAAAGACCCTGAAAATTGTTCTTTTGGAAAGTAAATTATTAACCGTAAATCAAAATTCGTACAAACAATAGCTAATCCGTTCAAACAGGCCGTATCTAGGGCTACAATTTATGGCATATCTGTTTGGCATATTTATTTAAACTGATTCTAACTAATACTTTAAAGGTTGCGTCCGCCCTGTATTAATTGGAATAAATCCTTACTTACTTCCAATTGACTCTGAAGCACCCGGTATATCCAACCGTCAAACCCGTTAACATAAATGAGAATGTTGAGTAAAAGAATATTACGAATTTAGACACTAATATCCCAAAATGACACTTTAACGCTTTTAAGGACCTCAGATTTTGCATCACTCACATCCTCGCTGCACCGGTGAATTATAAACTATAAACGTCCTTAGTAACAACTTGCGAGCGCCTAATGGCCATTACATGGAGTTTCACGATGACCTAGATCGCATTTTTATATCGCCGTAATGATCATTAAGCACGGAACAAAACTGCCGTAATAAAAACAAAATTTCGTAGAGTTTTCCCGCGACGTATATCTTTCTGGTAACATACACTTGCCTTAAATATTGTCGCTACGACGTGAAAATAGAAGAATGGAATTAGGACGTAGATAATTCCCCTATTAAGATACCGAACATAGAACCCAACTTATCAACAGGCAATATAATTCTTAGTTTTAATAGTATATATTTTTTATGCAAGCAAGAATTGTTTCCACATTTTTTACCATTGTATTATTGTATAGGTTTTCCATAAGAGAAAAAGAAAGAAAAAGCTAACGGCGACCAGACATCCAACATACCATTTCTTTATTCAATCTGTCTGCAATTAAATATGCTACACTCATTTGACAAATGATAACGATTAGAACAGGATATATTTATAGAATTTTGTAACAGGCTTGCTCTGGCCCTAACACAGCGAAAAGTGTCTTTAGTGCTAGAATTTTACAAATGAAGATAACCTGACACGTACTTGTGCCTCCGTTCAAGACTATTTATGCGAAATCTGTATAAATGAAACTAAATTGAAATCGCGGTGGATATGCACTAGGCGTTTCAAAAATATTTTCGGCACATCAACCGTCCAACTGGGACAAGAGTAGATCTTATAGATATAGATAGATGTACACCAGTGGCATCACATCATTCGTAAAAATAAGAAACAAGAATGATCCTAAATCGTGTGGCACCACTGAGGTATTTATTAGATTTATACCTGAAACTCCCATTGTAGAGCACGTGTTGTATCCTGTCACTCAAGTAATTCTAAGGAAGGCTACTATCGGAAAATAAAAATCTCTTAAGTTTTTGAAGAGACTCAGCGCGACTAATTTTGTCAAATGCCTTACTGAAATCAGTATATATGACATCTACTTGTCCTTGCTCATGCGAAATTTTGAATACCCCCTAAGATAAGATTTTCATATTTGGACTTCCCTACGAAATTAAGCTCGCTTTTGGCAATTTCCGCGAAAAGTGCCGAATATCGACAAAATACGTCGGAATTGACCCATAGGCACAAAACAGCACTTTGTATGTAATTAGATAAATAGAATTTACTGTTGTCTGGATTTGTTTTTTATTTATAATTTTATTGATAATGGCCTGATTGTAGCAGTTGTTCAGTGCAATTTCTTTAATGATTTTAAGTTTTTTGTTGTAATTTTCTGTTGAGAGTGGCGTATTAAGAAGTCTGTGTATAAAAGAGTGAAATGCAGCCAAAACTTTTACTTAAGGGATGTTCTAGTATGATATGGTGGTATAGATACGTGGATGATGTCTTTGCTTGCTTTGTTGGATCGGACAGACAATTGATTTTTTTTTAAATTATATTAGCTCATTACGTAATGGAATAAAATTCATTATCGACATTGAAAAGGATAACCTTATTAATTTTTTTAGACTTAACTATCACGAAAACATAAAACAAATTAGATTTTTCCATTTACCATAAACCTTTACACAGGGACACAGTTATACATAACAGCTCAAATTATACTTATACACAAAATGGCTGCATTTTACTCTTCTATACACAGACTCCTTAATACGCCACTCTAAACAGAAAATTACCACAAAGAACTTAATATCATTAAACAAGTTGCACTTTTTGGGGCTGTGTGTAAAATATCAAAATTGTCGTCAAAAATGTGTTTTTGCCTTGTTTAAGTGTGTCGCATGATTAGAATCTAGACTATTTTATTGAAGGATCTACCTGTTTGTATAGTATAAATTTTATGATAAGATCAGCATGTAGACACCTGATTTTTGAGATTTTGGACAATGCGTTTTATTGTTTTTTAAATATTTTCCGATTGTGTTGTTAGTTCTGAAAGCTATTTTTAAACCACATTTTGACAAATGTTTTGAAACTTTTTCACTGGGTTCTGCTATGTATGTAATTGTTTTAAATTGTTCGTCTTCTTTAAGTAAAAATTTTCTATGGTGGTATAGATAAGTGGATGATGTCTTTGATTGCTTTGTTGGAACGGACAGACAATTGAATTCCTTTTTAAATTACATTAACTCATTACATAATCGTATAAAATTCACCATCGAAATTGAACAGGATAACTCTATTACTTTTTTGAATTTAACTATTACGAAAACGCAAAACAAATTAGATTTTTCCATTTACCATAGACCTTCACACACGGACACAGTCATACATAACAGCTCAAATCACTCTTATGCACTGCATGGCTGCATTTCACTCTTTTATTTATTATTTCACTTCTTAATACGACACTCTCAACAGAAAATTACAACAAAGAACTTAATATCATTAAACAAATTGCACTGAACAACGGCTACAATCCGTCCATTATCGATAAAATTATAAATAAAAAACAAATCCAGACAACAGCAAACTCTATTTATTCGAAACCTAATACAGAACACGAACAATTTAGAACAATTACATACATAGGAGAACCCGGTGAAAAAGTTTCAAAATAGTTATCCTGTTCAATCTCGATAGTGAATTTTATACGATTATGTAATAAGTTAATGTAATTTAAAAAAGTATCAATTGTCTGTCCGTTCCAACACAGTAAACAAAAACATCATCCACGTATCTATACCACCATAAAAAACTTTTACTTAAAAAACACTAACAATTTAAAATAATTACATACATAGGAGAACCCAGTGAAAAAGTTTCAAAACATTTGTCAAAATGTGGTTTAAAAATAGCTTTCAGAACTAACGACACAATAGGAAATTTTTTAAAAAACAATGAAATGAAATGTCCAAAATCTCAAAAATCAGATTTCTGCGGATCTTGTTCTAAAATTTATATTGGACAAACATTTAGATCCTTCAAGAACCGCATTAACGAACTTAAAGAGGGTTTAAAAACAATAGTCTAGATTCTAATCATGCTACACACTTAAACACAGAGAAGCACATTTTTGACGACAATTTTGATATTTTTGCATACAGTCACAAGAAATAGAAAATTAAATTTATTAAAAGCCATGGAGATCAACAAAATGAGACATTCAAATGTAATGCTTAACGATTAATTAGATTTAAATACTTCTCCATTATTAAACATTAATTAAGGTTTTCTTATCATTTTTCGATATATATAGTAGCAGGTAGTTTGTAAATATTATAATTGATAAAGACACGATGTTGTCGAAACATTTGTCATGTGAATATATATAATTTCGTGAAAATCTGTTTACCTTATTTATTTCGTAAAATGGATTTTCATCAAGTAAAAGCCACCTCAATTCGAAGTTTGTGGTCCGTCCAAAATTTTTTATACCTTCCACCTCAATCGTATTTGATGTGGCAAATCAAATTATACTCTGCTTATTAGTTTTGATTAAATAGGTCAGTATTATCACGTCACAGAGGTTAATCTATTACAACTTACAACAACAACGAACACCTATAAATGTTTTAGCTGTGTTTTATATTCTTTTATATAACAACTAAATGTTGGTGAAACAAGTCACATTTAATAAATATCTTTCTGTTACAAAAAAGATATTAATGAATGAAGGAAATATTGCATTCTTGTTGTGGTCTTTCAAAGAAAGCAAAATGCAATGAAAATAACATCCATTTCAAAGATGAAAACACCACAAAAATTTTTTTTAGATTGAACACCATTAGTGACTGATATGTCCGAAGTGGCTCGCGATGGAATAGAATCCGATGTTTGACTACAAGCACAATAGAAAATCAATGGTAGCTATTCGGCAGGCATCTATGAGACCGATTTATCTAAGAAAGGGCTTACTGAAACCATGAGTGCAATCGGATCGATTTCAGTAACACGTCCAGTTGTTATTGGCTCATGATGGTGGTAGAAGAGTACGTCGGTCACATGGAGAATGATGCCAGTTTTAATTTGACTGATTTGAGATTGCGTTTCAACAGTCAATATTCAAGATTTGTAGAAACTCCCTGAGATTCAAGATTAAAGGGATCTATTGTGACTCTTTCTTTAGCTATCCAGCTTGATTTAACTTGTTTCTTCTCTCTGATTATACTCCATTGCTCTTTGCCTTACATCCAGCAGATGGAAATGACCTTTCGATGCCGATAGTTGCGATTGCGCTTATTAGGGGCGTTATGGTTGGGGTGCTGTAATACTTGAAAACGGGTCACCTTCAGTTTTTTCGGACAGAAACATGAACGCTGTAATTTTTCAGCAAAGCAATGAGAGGAAACATACGGCTGCAATCACTAGAAGTTTTCTTTTACAAGATAATGTCCTTGGTCCGCAAGGTCACCAGACCTATCACCTGTTGAAAATGCATACTGAATGTACAAAGTCTACATCATGCAGTAAGTTTTTTTTGAAAGGCGTATCCACAGGCAGATCTCGATCATTCGATTATCTAATTTCAAGATTGACAGTTAGAGTTACAGAGTATACAAAATTGCCTGGAGGTGGAACTTAATATGATTTTTTTTACACTTTGTCATATTTTTCAAAGAAACTTCCACAGGTTACTACAATAATTTTTACACCGTTTTCATTCCTCTGAAGGCGCCTATATTAAAAAAGTTTAAATGTTCTTGTAGCACTGTTTTAACACATAAAGTACGTACTTTTTTAGGTCACTGTTTCAATACTTACGAAGAGCTCTGTTTACTAAACGCTATCCCTCTAAATTTAATCATATAAGATATAAATTTAGAGACAACGTGGTCCTAATTTTATGTATACCAAGAGAGAAATATAAAATTATGTAAATAGCAGTAGCTTTTTATTCCTCTTTCTTTTGCTCGAAGGCAATGCTTATAGTGACAGTAAGAGAACGAAAGAAGAACGAAAGGCACAGCGCAAACGTAATTCGGTCATCGTTCCTTTAATGCAAAACGGAGTAAACAAGAACCACCAGAATCCATCACCCAATTTACCCAATTTCTTTAAAGTTAATCAAAATTTGGTGGCAGACGCCGGCGATACGAAATTTTAGAACTTCTTCTCTTGCAGGATCCATGGGGTTGATTGATGGCACAAATATTAAGCCGCCCCCGAGTAATTTGGAATCGCAAAGCTCAGATGCTTTTGCGAATTAATCGCAGCGGCGGCGCCAGCGTTGACAGAGGGTCTCCAAAAATTTGAAAACTGTCAATGGAATACTTCCCTTGTGTCGCATTTAAACAGAGAGAGATGTTCGACGGGACAAGGAATGTTCTATGAAAATAAGTTCTTCCGAATGCATTGAGACAGAGTCCAGTCTGCTATTAGGTCATTCCACTTCGATGAATATGTAGATAATAGATTTATCAATATAAATTCATTCATCTCAGGCAGATATATCGCTAAATAAATTAATTAATTTTGTTTAAAAAAGTTATGTTAAGTCACTCAGTGAATAATGTAATATCTCGTTACGTTTTCAAAAACCTTCCCGAAAGTGTCACTGTCCGACCTAATATTGACGTCAGAACCTGGAATAACCGTTGTTCTACTCCCGTCTGTAAAATACCTAATTACACACCGATCTCGCGTGCGGGAAGCGTCAGTTTACCACGTCAGTTTTGTTTTCCATAGATCCGAGCCACTTCGGACATTTCCGGGATTTTACCGCACGGGTTTAGGATCAATCGGATGTTTTTGGGAAATTTTCCTGCACGTTTTGAATTTTGACGGTCATGTCAGTGAATGTATTCGTGTTGTTTTGCAAACATGTACCCAAAAACTAATACACAGAAAAATGTTATGCAATATATCAGACAATTTAAATACTATGTGCTATAAGCTACAATTAATATCTAGCGGACCAGTCGGTAAGTAAAGTGACGTTTATAAATTAAGTCTCCCACAGAAATATTACATACCGTTCGAGTGAACTTCAGTCATTTTTACAGTTTTTATATTAATATCTTGCCAAAACCAATTGAACAATTTTCAAATATCTATATCCAATCAGTACAAACAAAACAAAATTGAAGGTTAGGACCTACTTTTTCTTGCTTATGCGTTCTTAACACGTTGACTGCCACAGTAATTTTCAGATTTCTGGCCAAAAATGAAATTTTGATTTTATTACATTATATTATTAAAAAGTCTAAATCTAGAGCATAACAGTAATCTCTTCTCGGAAGCCAGTTACGAGTTTATTCGTAGGCACACCTGCACTGACTTGTCGCTTCGCTAATGGTGAATCAATCATTCATTGCGTCATCATCGTCCGCGTCAGTTATATCTCAGACATTGTTGAGTGCATTACTTACGTCTTTCTTGTGTGTTCTTTTTATAATTATTGAATTACTAATAACCCAATATGGATAGGAAAAGACCATTGACTCATAGTGAAATTGAGTACTACTTAAATCTAAGTGATTCAGAATTTGATGAGCTTTCTGGCGTGAATAATAACGACAGTATCGATTATGAACCTTCTGAGAATTCAAGTGACAGTGAAGATGAAGTCGTCTCAAAATCTGAAGATGATCCGGAACCTGAAGATAACGCCGATGGTTCTCAAGCAACAACATCAAATGCGAATGATAATTTGTGGACAGAAACTCAACAGAGTCCTGAATTATTTATTTTCAAAGAAAAGGTTGGTGTGAAATTGGATGCGACAAATTTTACAGTACAAACGCTAGTGGACTTATTTTTTTCGGACGATTTTCTTGCATTACTGGTGGAACAAACTAATTTATACGCTGCGCAAGAAATTGAAAAACGCACAACAATAAAGAAAACCAACAGGTTATCAAATTGGCAAAACGTTAATGTTGCTTAGATGAAGGTTTTTATTGGACTTCTGCTGCAAATGGGACCTTGCTCTTTTCCATCAATTGAACATTACTGGAGCACAAACGAGCTATATAATGTACACTTTTGGCGCTCACATGTGAGTCGAAATCGGTTCCAGTTGTTACTTCGTTATTTTCATTTGGTTGATAACTCAATACCATCTACCAACAGATTATACAAGGTAAGACCAATTCTAAATCATTTCAACAATATTATTTGGGAAAACTATGTACCAGATAAAAATATTTGTATTGATGAGTCTATGATGCTATGGCGGGGAAGATTGATTTTCCGTCAATACATAAAAAATAAGAAACACAAATATGGGATCAAACTGTATGAACTTTGTGAGTCCGATGGTCTAGTTATGAAAATCTGAGAAAACTGACAATAACGTAGGCCACACTACTGATGTTGTTTTACATTTACTTGAGGACTATCTCGATAAAGGATACACGGTTTTCATGGATAATTTTTATAATTCTGTTACACTTACAAAACTGCTAAATACACGAAAAGCGTATGTGTGTGGAACCCTACGAAATAACAGAAAAGGGAACCCTAGAGATTTGATAAATCGTAAATTGAAAAAAGGGGAGTGTATTTGGCAGCGAAATGGTCCTGTTACTGTTTGCAAATGGAAAGACAAGCGGGATGTCCTTTGCATTTCAAACATGCATGTTGTTGAAATGATAAAAGTGCCCAATCGCAATGGAAAAATTTCTATGAAACCGAATATAATTCGAGATTACAACAATGGAATGTCTGGCATTGACCGATCAGATCAAATGCTTTCGTATTATTCATCTCTAAGAAAGACTATTAGATGGCCCAAAAAGGTTGCATTGCACATTATAGAGATTTACATCCACAATGCTCACAAAATTTTTAAAAAAGTTACATCTTCTAACATAAAACTAATAAAGTTCAGAGAGGAATTCGTGCTCGCATTGATTGGACAAGAAATTCAACACGTTACGAAAAAGAGTAAATTGCAAAGTATCCATTATTTAGAGAGTTTACCGCCTACCGAAAAAAAACAGCGTCCAACGAAACCATGTCGCATATGTAACCAAGGAAAAAAACTCCGAGAAACGCGTTATTACTGTCCAGTATGTAGTGAAAAGCCAGCTCTGGGTGTGGAAGATTGTTTTAAAAAGTTCCACAAACAGTATATATTATTATACTTCTGTAATTTGACTTAATTCTTACACTTACATTTTTTATGTTCGTTTTCAAGTAAATTGTCTTTTCATGCAAGCCAACATTGATTTTTTGTTCTTTCCCAAGAAGCCATCTATTGATATTAGCACTGGTATATTACGAGTTTAATCGTAGCAACACAAGAATGGCAAGTGAATACAGTACGAGATAACTCGTAGTTGGCGTCCTTGAAAAGATCGCTACCTACGAGTTATCTCGTAGTCGGCAGTCAACGTGTTAAAAATTTTAGTCTCTTAAATGCTCTATCCTACTTAATAATCAATTGTAAAAGTTAAATAAACAACATAACGTTTTAAAATTGTTTTTATTCCGTTGTTTATATGACATATTCAATCATACATATCTCTCTGTCTAACGTACGGTTGCTAAAAAGAGACAACAATAGCAGAACACACACCGATCTAGCATGTGGGAAGCGTCACTTTACCACGTCAGTTTCGTTTCCTACTTATCCGAGCCACTTCGGACATTTCCGGGATTTTACCGCACGGGTTTGGGAGCAATCGGATTTCCCACGCTTTGAATTTTGACGTTTGTTATTTCTGACGGTCATGTCAGTGAATGTATTGGTGTTGTTTTGCGAAAATATACGCAAAACTAACGGTCGTAAAAAAAGTATAATATGAACTTTTGAAGCCACGCGTTTATTAAACACTCGATCCGCTGCGCCCCGCTCGTGTCAAATAAACTCGTAAGTCAGATGCCGTTTGCTGCACTTGGTGCATAATACTGTTGTTACTTTTCGGACTGTTTCAATTTGGCATAAGTCGCCTTTGAATTTATTCACATTGTAATAGTATATATACAAGTGCGGTAAACGGCATTTGACTCACGAGTTTATTTGACGCGAGCGGAGCGCAGCGGATCGAGTTTTTAATAAATGAGTGAGTTAAAAAGTTTACCAAACGTGTTGCATACTATACTTTTTCTACGACGGTTAGTTTTTGGGTACATTTTGGCAAAACAACACTGACATGACCGACAGAATTGACAAACTACAAAATTCAAAGCGTGGGAAATATGTACGAAAACATCCGATCGCTACGTGGTAAAGTGACGCTTCCCGCACGCTAGATCGGTGGGTAATTAAGTATTTTAAAGACGGGAGTAGAAAAAGTAATAAAAATATGAAGTTTGAAACACTACAATTATTTTTTTAAACGGTGAATAAAAACACAATGATATTTTAAATTAAGAGTGTTTATGAGGGAAAAAACCGCAGGATATAAAGCAAAAAAATTAAAAGTATTAGATAAAACTGATATCTATAAATTAAGACCAAGACAATTATCCTAGGTCATTCCTAATTAATGGAGAAAAAGAAATAAATTTATATATAAAGTATTTAGGCCTACGCCCAGCAAAAATTTTCATTGACGTCTCTTTATTGATATAGCTGACAAACTTCAATAGGCAGCCAATTCAAAGACAAGTATTGTGTCATAAACTCATAATAATGATAACGTAATAATATAGTAAAATAGCAATATATTAATTTCGAAATACTTTCCTTACAAATAAATAACAGTGATAGTTATAACTTTAATACTAATATTCAAAAATATTGTTTATATTTTATACTGAACAACAATTTCAGAATATCAAAGAACATTAAAAAATGTTGATAAAGATTGCCCGAAAGTACCTACGTTTAATGAACTCGCTTGCTTGCTCGTTCAATAAAATGGCACTTTTATTACGTTACCATGAAAATAAAATAGGTGAAGTAGAGCTTCTTGGGCAATATTACTTAAAAAGCAGCAAATTTCTTTAATAAAACGCTAATAGAAACGACCATTCTGCAGCTAAAGTTTGCTTGTTCCACAATTTGTTTAACACTAAAAGTTGGCATGCAATGTATTCGGTGTAGAAAACACCAGAAAAATTTTACAGAAAAGTAAACTTTTATTTTAATAAATAGGACAAACCTTATGAAAATATTTAAATCTTTTAAATTAATTAGCTATTCTATATTAATGATGAGAAATGGTGCAACAAATATGAGGCGAGGAGATATCAGGTGCATTGAGCTTCTGAAACGTCATGTAGAGTGAGTAATCTACATCTTCATAGTAGAATAATTTAAATTTCTGTCAGGTTCCATTTTCAAAATTCAACGTCTATTCATTTCTCTTTTCATTTAAAAGATAAAAAAATAAATATTTAAAATTTGTTATTATATAATTCTTTTTTCAGTATAATTTTTTGCAATTGTTAAGCAAATTGCCGAACACATTGTATACAGATACAAATTCTGCATAATCATTCACTTAATCAACCTATCAATCGATCGACAATATAAGAGAAGCTTATGTTGAATCAAAAAATCTATAAATACTTTGATATTATAATACATTAATAACTACTTCCCGTGGACTCACATTAAACAAAAACTAAATAAAAGGAACAACATATGAACACAATATTCCATTAATGATATAGAGAATAAAGCTTAAAAATTTAGAAAAAAGAGAAGAACAATAATTACAAAAACTCCCAATTACACTAAAATCCATTCATGTAAAATTCAGAAAATCCACTACAAATACATTAATATGAATTAAAGTAAATTATAAATTACATTTTATATCACATTTAATGTAATCGTAGTCATGTCAACTGAAACTTCACAAAAATCAGTTTATTAACTCCGGATACACATAAGTCATTTTTTTTAGGTAAATCTCATCTTTTAGTTGCACGTCACTGCTAAGAAAAAACCTTTGAAAATAGGGGGAGACATAAACTGTGTACTGGCACAAAGTTTAAATTATGTGAAAAGTGGTTCGGATGCCTCGAGCTTGTTAATTTAATGAAACTCAAATATTTGCTTGCTTATTTGGCAATTTTTAGTATTTGGAATACGCGAATATCTTCTTGTTGGAGATGTTCCAATAAAATATTACATATTGCACGGGATTCGTCTACACAGCACTTGAATAAATCGATTTGAAACATCTCGCACCAAAATTTTAACGAAACGATCACGAGTAGTATAATGAGTGCAATAAAATAAATAGTCTATTTTTCTAATTTATTTCATTTTGCCTCAGTTTGATTCTGCGAAAGCTTATGGGCTACAATTTTATTAAAATATAAAGAATTTCGATTTGCAATACGAGTAAATTTAATTGCATTGTTTTTTATTATACACATTAGTTAAGATGAAGTAAGTACTTTTCTAGCTATGAAATTTAGTCCGTAGGTAAAAACATGCAATTCTTGAACCGTTGCATCGGAAACAAGACTAGCAATTTTACATTTTTCCGAGCTCATTCATTTGTTGACAACTTAGTTGGCGTATTACCTTCCTGGAAGAACGTCACGCAGGTTTCAAATAAAGTGTGCAATATGTGATGTGATTGCTGTATGTCTCAGTTGTGTTGCATTTGAAGCTCCTTCAGTTACATTAACAATTTGGGGAAGGGATCATTTTAGCCTGATCTTTTTCCATTTAAAAAAAGTCAAGATATTCAAAACTATTAGCTATGATTGCTGACTATATCATCACTGCATCTTACCAATGTTTATAAGGAGTGACAACAAATCAATGTCAATTTTGACCAATATGTTCTGAAAGACGGCAGTGACTGTTCTAGAGAAAGGACAATTTTTTTTTCAAAAAATTTTTGTCTCTGTCCGACACAGGTTAAACAAAAATAAGCAAAAATCAAGGGGTAAAGCACCAACTTTAGAAACGCGAAAGACTCAAGGGGCGGAAAATATAAAGCAATTTAGAATTGAAAAGTTCAGTCGCAAAAAAAACACGTAAGTATATAACAAAATACAAAATTAGACATACATACATACATGTAAACACATATACAGGCTGTCCCACCAACAACTTCTTTGATCAGTTGTGGCAAAACTATAAGTAGCAAAAATTTGAAAATTTGGAATGAAACTGATATTACTGGAGGTAAATTTTGGATATATTTAATGCATTTTAAAAGTACAATTTCACAGTTTCAGCGATATTTTATGCAAGAAATGACGTCTGCGGACAGAACAATATCTCTAAATTTTATCCATACGAAATAGTAATAGTAATTAAACGTTTAATGTTATTGTTACTGTGTAAACAAGACGTTTACGGCATATCAATGGCTCCCATAAAAACAATTTCCTGTATTACGTGCTGTTAAAGTCGAAAAGTATTCTAAAAAAATTAATTATTTAAATAATCGCAAGTACTATTACCATACATACTAAATATTAATATAAATAACCTCTAGGTTAACTACGCATTAATTAGTATATTTGTAAGGGAGAGGAAAATGATCCGAGGGAAATAAAAAAGCACACCTTTTGTTATAGAACAGTTTACTGCTGACTAAATAGTTTCAGTTTTAATTTGTATTTAAAAATTGTTAGAGGAGAAAAATTATTTACGGTAAACGCCCATTAACAACCACAATCTATTTTCTTTCAGATAGAAATGATAGACAAATTTTCAGGTTTCAGGATTTACCATATCAAAAGATTTTGCGAAATCCACACTCTACTTTAGAAAATGAACAAATTTCATTAGTAATTTCGATTACTAATAATATCAATTAAAATTAGAATGAGAAAGAAACTTTTTTTCAAATGGAAATAGCTTATTTATATAACCACATTTATAATTAAAAATATTTTGTATTAGTTTGTAAGTTCCCAATATTTATAGTTTTGGAGATATTGCAGTTTATTTTTTTTAAGAAGTCTGGTCTTACCGTTTAATTAATGAGCGTCTTATAGTTTGTAGTATATTACTTCGTATTTCTTGATCCTATATATCAAACCTAGGCAAATATTACCTACCCTTTCCACCCTGTTGACATTACACTAAACCAGACACAACAAATCACCATATTTAAATTTTTAAAGAGATATAACTTTTTGGTAAACATAGCCTAATATTAAATTTAATTCAGATTTGATAACTTTAATGACTCGCCCATTTATTTTAGATTCATATGAGCTATTAAGTGTTGGTGACTGTAACAGGCTACTAAATTGTTTTTAAGTGTGGATTTATTATCGTCTCTGTCTTTCCGCAGAAAAGAACATAATAATTCATCATCACCATATAAGCATGTTTTAATATAAGTTTTAAAATATATAATGAAGTTGCTAGTAGAGAAGCACAACAATAACGGACCAAATATAGATCCTTGGAGCACACCATATTCCACTTTTATCGACATAATAGCGCTATTTGATATTACGTAAGGGCTAAATGCGACGATTAGGGAGATATTCCGCAATAAATATGGCGGAAAAATAGGGTTTTTATTTTTATCTTGAAAACGAAAAGAGATTGAGGAATAAAACTTTATGGAAGTATTATTACAAAAACACACTTTTCACTTTGCTTCAGAATGAGTAAGATGATTAAATTAGGCTAAATATATTATAAAAATAATAATAAAATTAAAGGTTACTGGACCATGGTCAATATTAGGATAATATGCAGGAACTTTTTGCAAGAACTAATTTTTCAGTTTCAGAAAGTTGGTGCGATGATTCATTTACCACAGTGTTTCGCAGTTAAGAGTTTGATGGTTTCATTAGTGTCGACGTTAGTTTTACAATGTGATCCTGGGTAAAAGATGAAAGAATATTTTCAGCTTTTTCGAGTCATGTTTGAAAGGGTCGAATCGGATGTCGACAAAATAGAAGATGTAGCGACAGGAGATTTTTATTGGTTTTGTCTATTTCCTTGCGGGTATAGTGAATTCTTAATGCAAAACAAGATTTAAGAAGAATTATATAAACAGATGAGTTCTTGACATGATGAGATATTTTAAGAAATTTAGGGATTAAAATGGTCTCTATAACGTAACAAGTAAAAGGCAGTACACAGAATAATCTTATCAGTTTTAGTCAGTGGTCTTCTAACTTTTTGAACTGAGGAGGCTTTTACTTGATGAAAATCCATTTATCAAAATAAATAAGAACTAAAAGTTCAGATTTTCACGAAATTATATATTTTCACATGACAATTGTTTCGACAACACAGTGTCTTTATCAAATGTAATATTTACAAACTACTTGCTACTATATATACCGAAAAATGACAATAAAACCTTAATTAATGTTGTTGCGAGAATTTAAGTTCAATAAAGGAGAGGTATTTAAATCTAATTGATCGTTAAGCATTTGAATGTCTCATTTTGTTAATCTCCATGGCTTCCAATAAATTTAATTTTCTACTTTTTGTGGCTGTGTGTAGTATATCAAAATTGTCGTCAAAAATGTATTTTTCTGTGTTTAAGTGTGTAGCATAATTAGAATCTAGACTATTGTTTTTAAACGCTCTTATATGTTCGTTAATGGGTTTCTTGAAGGATCTACCTGTTTGTCCAATATAAATTTTAGGACAAGATCCACATTTTCAACCTATAGACACCTGATTTTTGGGATTTTGGACATTTCGATTTATTGTTTTTTAAATATTTTCCTACTGTGTTGTTAGTTCTGAAAGCTATTTTTAAACCACATTTTGACAAATGTTTTGAAAATTTTTCAAATAGAGTTTACTGTTGTCTGGATGTGTTTTTTATTTATAATTTTATCTATAATGGACGGATTGTAGCCGTTGTTCAATGCAATTTGTTTAATGATATTAAGTTCTTTGTTGCAATTTTCTGTTGAGGGTGGCGTATTAAGAAGTCTGTGTATAAATGAGTTAAATGCAGCCATTTTGTGTGTATAAGGGTGATTTGAGCTGTTATGTATGACTGTGTCCGTGTGTGAAGCACTTTCGTAATAGTTAAATCTAAAAAATTAATAGAGTTATCCTGTTCAATCTCGATAGTGAGTTTTATACGATTATGTATCGAGTTAATGTAATTTCAAAAATAATTCAATTGTCTGTCCGTTCCAACAAAGCAAGCAAAAACATCATCCACATATCTATACCACCATAAAAACTTTTACTTAAAGGATGTTCTAGTATGATATTTTCCAAATTATCCACACACGGACACAGTCATACATAACAGCTCAAATCACACTTATACACACAAAATGGCTGCATTTAACTCTTTTATACACAGACTTCTTAATACGCCACCCTCAACAGAAAATTGCAACAAAGAACTTAATATCATTAAACAAATTGCATTGAACAACGGCTACAATCCGTCCATTATAAATAAAAAACACATCCAGACAACAGTAAACTCTATTTGAAAAATTTTCAAAACATTTGTCAAAATGTGGTTTAAAAATAGCTTTCAGAACTAACAACACAGTAGGAAAATATTTAAAAAACAATAAATCGAAATGTCCAAAATCCCAAAAATCAGGTGTCTATAGGTTGAAAATGTGGATCTTGTCCTAAAATTTATATTGGACAAACAGGTAGATCATTCAAGAAACTCATTAACGAACATATAAGAGCGTTTAAAAACAATAGTCTAGATTCTAATTATGCTACACACTTAAAAACAGAAAAACACATTTTTGACGACAATTTTGATATATTACATACAGCCATAAAAAGTAGAATATTAAATTTATTGGAAGCCATCGAGATTAACAAAATGAGACATTCAAATGTATTGCTTAACGATCAATTAGATTTAAATACCTCTTCTTATTCAACTTAAATTCTCGCAACAACATTAGTTAAAGTTTTATGGTCATTTTTCGGTATATATAGTAGCAGGTGGTTTGTAAATATTACATTTGATAAAGACACGGTGTTGTCGAAACAATTGTCATGTGAAAATATATAATTTCGTGAAAATCTGAACTTTTAGTTCTTATTTTTTTTTCCAACTTCTTCCTTTTACGCTTGATGTCTTCCATAAAGGTTGGCTATTTTTTTAACCAAACCGACGCAGTTGGAATCCAGCAGATTTTCAAAAAGCATTGTTTAAAACTTCTCTCTGTGTTTGTTGTTTACAATTATCTATCTTATTTTTTTTAGAACACAATTGATATTATTGTTCTCTCTCTAATTTAATCTAAATCTATTATTCCTTCTACTAAATTAAAAGTACTAAATTCAAAGAAAAAATTGCTAACGGGCCAAAAAATAAATCTTGATATCTAAGTTTCTTTAGTAACTAATAAAACTTTGCATGTCCAAAAAGCAATTTGTTCTTTAAATTTAGTAATTAAATGTGATGCGGTTAGTTTAATTCAGTGCCTTCAACTCATTTTAAAAAAGTGAAAAATAAGCAGAGAGCTTCATTTCATAACAGCGACAACAATTTAATTGTTTTATCTCTTGCTTTTTTAATATAACAACAACAAAAACTTTTTACCAACGTTTATACGATAAACTACCCTTTATTTTCAATTCCGACCAGGTAGGTACTTAGAATTTTCGCAAAGGATAAAAGGCGGATTGCTGCCTAATAAAACTGAGCAAAACAAAATTCATATTCCTCAATCCTCCTTTTTCTTTTGTCCGAAACTCCGTAACAATACGTTCCGAATCCAAACTTTTCCTACGGCTTTAATATTTCGGCCGCGCGGTTCTAAAGGAAAACAAAAGCCCTTCGTGGTTTATAATTTTATTTCCGGATAATTTACCGTGAAATTTTTAAGGCAAAATCGCAACGGGTCGACGAGCACCGAACGCAATTATTTTGTTTCGTGTCGACGTTCGCCCACAATAAATTTGTACTCGTTTAATCCGTCCGCGTTCGTTTGTATTTGGAGGGATATTGCCCACCAGTTTTCGGTATAAATTACCGTTTATTAACGTTTTTATTGGAACAGAAACGGTAAGTAAAATGTTATTCAGAAATAACTAGCTAGGACGTAAGGCCACGCTGAATATTGATATCCATACTGAATTGTAGCCGGCGGTACATTAACCATTCTTAATTTTTCAAAGAAATTTCCACAAACTATTATAATACTTTTTCTAAAACTTCTGGATTCCTCCTGCGTCGGTTTTTGTTGACTCGAACTAGCTAACGTTTCGCCAATCATCCTATTGGCTACTTGACTGAAACTGCCTCGCATTTTACTCTGTAAAATCTGTTCGTAGATATAAGTAGATTTAAACACAAATACATAAATAAATAAATAAATATTGTTTAGTATCTTTCTTAACCAAACCGCAAATAATTAAATTCTTTCTTATGTCTACGAACAGACTTTACAAAGTGATACGGAGCATATACACAGCTAAAATTTTTGTATTCAATGTTTTCACAAATTTTACAGGGTGTTCGGTATATTTTGTTCTATATTAAAAAATGTGGTGGGCCGGTAGAAGTCCATTCCCGCACTAATTATATCTAAGTGAAGGCGGCTGGGGGGAACTTTAGGGTATCTGTGGATAGACCTCATTGACCTCTATTTTCCAAAAAAATTTGAACTTTCTCAGAGCAACGCAGGTGTTTTAAAAAATTAAAAATCTAAATTTTTTACCGTTTGCCTTCGGGGACGGTTTTTGTGGGATGCTGCAAATTTTTAAAAAATGCTTACAATTTAAAATTACAATTAAATGGTGGGGGCTAGGAGGGGACTTTATAGTATCTACGTCAGATTTGGATTTGGATTCGGATTTGTGAAATTAAGCACGGCAATATTGTAAGGGAACTCCCAAAAACCTTGTTCAATGTTACTATGTAGAAAATAACCCCTTTTCTGCTCGCATCAGCCCAAATAACACGTTATATACTTAGTAAAGTCTGTTCTTAGATATAGGAAAGTGACTAACTGATACGAATTAAGGAAAGACCCCGGCAAGCTGTAAGAATGAAATATGCCCGAACAGGTCCGTACTTTGCCAAGAATACGATTGTTCTGCTTTTTCTATATGTTTAACAGAATTTGCCCAACTTTCTGGAGGGATGTTAAAAACTTCGGTTTCTATCCATTCGGAATCAACCATCTTGCAAAATAATTATTCATTTACCTCTTTTTGATGGCGCGTTTGTTTTACACTTATCAGTTGAGTCAACCCAACCCTTTTCCAGCGTATAATTAGTGTCGAACCAGGTTTCATCCAAGTAAATAATTGGCCTTTGTTGTTCTCTGTAAATCTCAATTTTTTCTAGATATTCGAGTCGCCATTTCCGAATTCTAAAAGATTCCATTAAAACTTTCCTTTTATCAATTTTTTTAAATCTAAAACCCATGTGTTGAGTACACTTCCATAAGGTAGTTCTGCCACATTTAACACCGATTTCATCTCTTTCAAGCCTCCTAATTAAGATATGTAATGTAGGCACGCCTTGTTCATCGTATAACTGGTAAATTTTACGCCGGATTATATCTTGATCACTTTCTACACTCTACACTCGGGAAAATGTCAGCATCGCCTCTTTTTTTCCTCGCTGAAATGGGATTATTCACAATTTTCCATACAGTTGATGTTGAAATTTTCGTCACTGTGGCCGTTTCATCTAAAGATGCTTGCTTGCTGGCACCACATTCCATGAGAGTGAAATAAACGTTGTTTATAACTTCCTTAGTCTCAATAGAATAGTGTTTTCTACATTTGGGCGGGAGCATCTCCTGAGATACACTAGACTCACACATATTTTGCATAATTCGCACACGATTCAACACACGCACAAAGAATAATTACTAATAAACTTAAACTAAGTAGTATATCAAACCAAAGAATATTAAACACAGGTAGGTATAAAATTATTTTTCTATGACGGACCACAAATTTACCTGAATTTAAATTCCGAAACTTTAGGTAATAATCTTGTTGCATTGTCTGCTAATGACCACCCTTAGATAATCCCAAGCAAAAGCAATTGGTCACTATGAACAGACCGTACAGAGTAAAATGCGGGCGAGCCAGTTTGCATCAAGCTCTGAAGAAGCCAACAGGATGATTGGCGAAACGTTAGGGAGTTAACAATTCTTCTTCTTTTGGCGCCGCCTCCCTTCGATCTTTGACACTGCTGTCCGCAATATACCTATCAAGGTGCAATCGATGCATCGACGTACATCATAAAGCCACGGGTTCTGGCATCTCCCCACAGATCTTTTGACTTGGATTTTGCCCTCCAAATACGTGCCAGGGGAGGAGTATTTTTATGATCTGCAAAGGAGTATGTAGTCCCTTCTGTTTATTCATACGTCTCAGTACTTCTGCATTTGATACTTTCTCAGTCTAACTAGAACGTTTGGTATATTCTCTTGTGTATGATTCTTAATAATATTTTAAGGATATGTGACATCAAACTAATTAGTCGGTAATCATCACACTTAGTTGAATTTTCTTTCTTGGCTAAGGTGACAAAGTTGACTATAGCTTGGTATTTCATCGTTAATAGTATATTATGCAACAAGTGCGGTAAACGACATTTGACTCGCGAACTTATTTGGCACGAACGGAGCGAGTGTTTAATAAACGAGTGAGTTAAAAAGTTTGCCAAACGTGTTGCATACTATACTTTTTCTACGACCGTTGCTTTTTGGATATATTTTCGCAAAACACGCATACATTCACTGACATGACTGTCATAATTGACAAACGTCAAAATTCAAAGCGTGGGAAATATCTCCGAAAACATCCGATTGCTCCCAAACCCGTGCGGTAAAATCCCGGAAATGTTCGAAGTGGCTCGGATTCGTGGGAAACGAAACTGACGTGGTAAAGCGACGCTTCCCGCACGCTAGATCGGTGCGTAATTAGGCATTTTACAGACGGGAGAAGAAAAAGAGTGTTTCTGTACACTTTTTTCTTTTTGTTCTGTGCTCCTTTTATATTCTTCTTCTAGCCACTGTCAAATGAAATTTAAAATAGAAAAGAAATAAATAAAATTTTGGTATATATCGTTAATTATTCTTTGCAATACTTCAAAGCATCATTAAATAGTCAAATAAGGGCCCAAAACAGCATCTCCGTATCATTGTCCTTTCCTACAATACGAATAAAAAACTTAATACAGAAAAAAAAGTTTTAAGTTTTTTTAAAATATCCAATTATTCCCGAATTTATCAAATGTAGCGCTAATTTAGTATTTCGCAAATTCAATACGTTCCGCTGCCTACAAATATTATTTTGTCATATATTTTGATGAATTTTTGTACAATACGTAGTACAAAATTGCCGAACAACTATCAATTATTATTCATCAATTAACTAAAACTACTAATTTTTGAAGACTTATTACTATGAATAATTGAATTACTGCTTCTATCTGCTTATTCTACTTGTTCCATCACCACTTCGAAACATTAGATGGTGAAATAAGGGCCCAACACAGCATCTCAATATGTTTATCCTTTCCTAAAATATAATTAAAAAACTTAAAAAGCAAAAAATGTTTTACGGTTTTTTTAACACCTAATGAATTGCAATTTATCAAATAATCTAATAAAAATAATTTGTATTATTTAGGAAGTCAAATAAATAAAATTTTGTTATGTATTTTTATTTATTTCTTTACAAATTACCGCGCAGCTTGCGTTATTACGTTTTGCCGCTTAACAATTATTAATTACTATTAACGGTTAGGTTAGGTCAACTAACCAAAAATATGGTTTATGGTAATGACAGCACTTTAGTTAAAAATTACCAAAGATCAGCAACGACACAACAGCATAACTTCTATTTTGAAGATAAAGATAAAAAATCAACTAGGTGAAGCTTTAAGAAACAAAGCGTATGATAAAATTTATTTCGTAGACAAGGTCATAAAAAATCCGGTAATATACCCCTTAGATTATTATCATATTACTGCCATTTGAATCTTATATCAGTGATATGGGCCGGATTAGAAGACCAAGCGAGACGCAATAATATAAACCCAAAAATATCCGCCCATGTAATTTATGAATTAAAACTAAGTGTGAATTATTGTCAGTCAGTGTAATTATTTACTTGAAGTGGATAATCCACGTAAAACCATTAATTTTATCCTCGGATTACAGTAACTGCATAGATTCAAACTATTCCGACTACTCATTTTATTTAATATATATTTATTATTTACTAATTGCAATTATGCAGATTATAAAAGAAAGTATTCATGTATTTGGTGTTCTAATTTCCTTGGGACTACCCTGAACAGGTTGGATTTTTCGCAAAAATACCTAGGAGCAGATAAAAATATTAATAGCATTAATACATTCATGACCATTTATGGCATGTAGGACTATACCAAAACAATTATAGTCTCATTTTCTTTCAATCTCTTCAGAATTTTGAAATTCAAGTGGCGGACGGCAATAAGATCAAATGCGGGTGATTAAAATCAAACTTAAACGATTGGGCAGAGCAGCAGTCCCTAACAGTTCAGTTACTGACATCTAGGTGACTCATTTTAGTGCAAATAATAACCGTTTTCCAACGGACTATCGGACTATCGAAAGTCACTTTACTCTATATATCACTCATATCCAATATGGCAACATATCGTTGGTTTGCCTTACGGTAAAGCTATCTGGTTCTATCTCCGCAGAGGACTAATTTTCTCCACCGTTCCAATAGCCAAGATAGGACTAACATCCACAACCATCAAATAGCCTTAAAAATATAACTTTATTTCCATTATGAAGTTGACTAGCGACGACACTGTCGTCTATGACGCACGAAAACGGTTTAGGTTGCTTGCGTGACAGAGTTTGATCGATCCACTGGGCATGAATATCGCTGCAAATGGTCTAATACTTTTGACGTCGCCTTCGCAGCTCCAAAGTTGCCGGAAAACCGCTAGAGAACGGCTAAAATATTTTGATATCAATCATTTTTCTTTGAGGCAGTCTTCAACGTTTGAACTACGAATTGGAAATTATAAATACAATTTATTCCTCGCAAATAAAGCGAGGTTTCCAGATTTAAAGCGTGCTTAAATATGCAGTGGCCAAAGGGAACAAAACCGCTGTAGGTATTCAAATTTGTGACAACTTCATTAGCGGTGTAGCAGGATTTTGTATAATGAGTTGATAAATTGCAGAAAGATCGTAGGGCAAAGTTGTATAATTAATAAATTACTACATAAGTATTTGTTGAAAAAATAGAGAAAAATATTTTGTTCGATTTTTTTGCTTCGCATGCTGTGCGATCACGTGGAAAATCACTGATTTGCGGGATACTGTCACAAATTGTAGTGGTTATTCACATTTTTCTAGATTTTCTATAACTGTAGGCGTTTAATACTGGTAGTATGGCTCGAGGTTTTGAGGCTCTAGCTTAGTTTTTCAGTAGCTTCATGAAGTTCACTGTTTCAGTGATGGAAAAAATTTCTTCAATCTGTAATTTGTAATCTGCAATTGATTTATTCTTTCAGTTCACTCGTTTGGATGGTGTTTTCTGTATTTTGTGAATTATGTTCTCTCTGTTTATTGCTTCGAGATATTTATTGGTCCATTTAATTATTCCAAAGGAGTATTGAAGAGATATGGCATAACTATTTATGGCTGTGGAAAGATTTATTGAGTTAAGTTTGCGTTTTAAAAAGTTGTAAAGAAGTTTTTCAAACTCTTTGGTCAATGTTCTGTTTGGTTATGTTCTACATTATGGGTTTGGATAAGTACTTGTACGGTTGTTCTAGTTCGACATGTTCCTCTTCTTTTAGATTTCGCTTTTTAACTGAGACGGTTTGGTATTTCTTCATACCAGACGACATCTCGATATCTGTGCGCCACTTTTGTATGAATCTAGATATTTTTTTGCATGCGGCGTATAGTTTTAAATCGTCCATAAAGAATATATTACAGCTTATAGTTTATATCCGGTGCGATTTAGGCCACGTGGTAGAGGGTTCAAAGACAGACAGAACCAAAATACTGAAAGGGAGTCTGCTTGAAATATTCCTCTCCTGATGTTTATTAAGTCACTGTTTTATGTTGATTCTTAATTTAGTTTTCCATTTACTCGTTGTATATTTCCAAGATTTTAATTAACCAATTATAAGGCACTGTACAAATTTCCGTTTTTCTTTCTTATTTGGTCTAATATTACACTGTGGATTGTTATTTGCCCTTGCAAATCATAAATTTTCTTTTGCAACCTTTCTGCTCTTCAGTGAGAATGTTGTTCGTTTCTAGACATCTAAACTGCACTTAAACTGCGGACACGTAGGAGTGACATGGACGCGCGGCCTCTGAAGATGCCAAGTGATATATATATATATATATATATATATATATATATATATATATATATATATATATATATATATATATATATATATATATATATATATATATATATTCTCACGTATTGATTCACGGATGGAAAAATGTGATGACACTATATTCCGGGATATCATCCGTTCGCTCGTTGAACTCCGACTGGAATCCTGCAGACGTTTCGCCAAAATCTCACTTGGCATCTTCAATGCTCGCGTTCCGAAAACACTTCGAACACTGGGAGGTTCTCGGCGGTGCGTGCGGTATTTATACTCTGCGCCAGATTTGGTAACGGTGCTGCTTGTGCGTGGGGGGAGGTGGCTCCGCCCCCTGAATTGTCGCGTTGTTAATTTCGCCCGATCGTAGTTGCGATGTCCCCGTTGGCTGCTGCGCATCGCTCTGCTGTTTGATTATCGTTCTCCACGTGTTGGATAAATGCAGAGCGTCGTCGCTCGTATTGAGGTGTCCGGACTTTTCTATTTCGATGGCCTCTCGTATAATCCTAGTCCTAAAATCAGGAATATTAGCTATTTGTTTGCAAGTGCCGAAATCAATTTTATGGCCTTTCTGATGTTGGTGCTGAAACAAAGCAGATGTTGTTTGTTTGTTTCTTATGGCTAAACGATGTTCCTCGAGCCTGGCTGAAATCCTTCTGTTGGTCTGTCCCACATACGTCAGGCTGCACGATCCGCATGCTACACTGTATACTCCTTGGTTTTCCAGAGTAATTTTTTGTTTTGGGTTTCTTAGTATTGCTCCGATGGTATGGTCAGGTTTGTATGCCGTTGATATGTCGTGTTTCCGTAATATTCGGCCGATTTTGTCAGTAACCCCCTTGATGTATGGCAGGACAGCGATCGATCTTCGTTGGGTCTCGTCCTGCACACTCTGCTGCGGCTGTTGTTGTTTACTGATTGCCTTGCTGATGGTGCGCCTTTGGTATCCGTTTTGTCGAAAACAGGTACTAATTTTCTTCAGTTCTTTATCTCTGTTCCTCTCGTTTGTGAGCCTGAAGGACCGAGCAATTAATATATTTGCCACTGCCTGTATCTGTGATGGGTGGTGATGAGATTTAGAGTTCAGATATCTATTAGTGTGTGTTGGTTTTCTATAGACAGTGTGTTCCAAGTGTCCATCTTCGGTCCTTCTGATGTGCACATCTAGAAAGGGCAGACTGTTATCCTCTTCAAGTTCTATTGTAAATTGAATCCTTGGGTGAATGGAATTCAGATGATCTAGGAATTTCAAAAGCTCCTCTTTGCCAAAAGGCCATACAACAAATACGTCATCAACGTATCTTGTCCATAGTTTTGGCTTCAGATTTGCCTTCTCTATTGCTTTCTTTTCGAAGTAAATCATGAAGAGGTTGGCAATCACAGGTGAGAGAGATGATCCCATTGCTGCTCCATCTATTTGTCGGTAAATTTTCCCGTTGTACATAAAGTAAGAGTGTTTCAGGCAATGTCTTGACAGATCCATTATGTATGGCGGAAGATCTTCGTTTTCTTCTATAAGCATGAGTGCCTCTTCTACTGGAATACTCGGGTAGAGGGATTTGACATCGAAACTTGCCATAATGTCGTTCTTGTCCATCCTGAGAGAACCTAAAATCTGAGTGAAATGTTCTGAGTTTTTAACATAAGAATCTGCCTTTTCCACTATAGGCTGAAGTGCACTGGCCAGATGTTTTTCCAGCTTGCATAATGGTGAGTTAAAGGCGCTTACGATTGGAAGCAGGGGAACCCCGTCCTTATGGATCTTTGGGAGCCCGTAGAATTTTGGGCAACGACTCGATTTTTCCCTCGGAATAAGTTTCTTCTTTGTATCCTCATTTATTGATGAATCGACAATTTTGGACTTAGTTGTTTTTTCCAGATATGTCGTGGGATCTCTGGTGACTAGTTTGTATATTGGGTCGTTCAAAATATCCTCCAATTTTGCATTATAATCCGACGTATTCATGACGATAGTGGCATTTCCTTTGTCTGCTGGCATTATTAGAATGTTTTCGTTTTTGTTTAGATTCCTTAAGGCTTGCATTTCTTCTCTGCTTAAGTTTGGTTGCGGTGGTTTTGACTGGCTTAAGACTCTGTCGGATTATAATGCAAAATTGGAGGATATTTTGAACGAACCATGAGGTCATAGGTCTTCCTTTTTTTCTTCTGTTTTTGGGGGTATATTTTAGTGCTCTTTTTGGCCATCTCTCATCTTCATTCCTGACTACTTCTACTCTGGACACTTGGCATGCTCTTCTCAAGAAATCCATTTCTACTGTGTCGATAACTTTCTTGTCGTTCTTCGTCATTTGCCAGCATTCTGCGCCGTACGTTAAGATGGGTTCCACAACTGCTTCATATATTCTAATTTTCGTACCTATTTTAATATCGTGGACCACAACAAGGAATTAAGCGCTTGAGTTGCTCTTCTTCCCTGCTGAGCTCTATTTTGAATGTCTGTTTTTGAATTACCTTCTTCCGTTATAACGCTTCCCAAGTACTTATAATTTGTAGCTCTTTTTATTTTTCTAATATATAGTTCAGGGTCTTCATCTTCGTGTTTTCCCCCTACTTTCATATATTCAGTCTTCTGCATATTCATATTCAGTCCCCAATTCTCACAGTGTTCTTTCAGTTTTCTCAGCATGTAATCTGCGTCGTCTTCATCGCAAGCTATAATCATTTGATCGTCTGCAAAAAAGAGTCTCGTCAAATATTTGTCATCTAAATTTACCCCCATACTTGCTATTTTTTCCCTCCACTCTCTTAGGGCTTCCTGAATATATATTTTGAATAGAGTAGGGGATATGCTACAGCCTTGTTTTAATCCTTTGTTCACTGAAAAACGGCTCGATCTATGTACTCCCGTCTTGATTACACTCGTCGCATCTTTTTATATACATATGCATTGGTGAGTCCGGTTGTCATTAATACTTCAAACATTTTCATTAAGGGTACCGTGTCATATGTTTTTTCAAGATCTATAAATACTCAATGGGTAGTTAAGTTGTGGGCTCTACGTTTTCCCATTACTTGTCGCAAGACAAATATATTATCTATACAGGATCTTCCCGTTCGAAAACCGCTTTGTTCTTCTATTTCTTGGAAGTTGTCTTCGATTTTTCTTTTGAGTATTCGACCGTACAACCTCCCCATTGACCTAATAACCGTTATGCCTCTGTAATTATGACGCAACTTTTTATATCCTTTTTTATATACAGAGCTAATATATCCTAAATTCCAATCCTCGGGTATTTGATCTCCGTGTATACATTTATTGAATAGTTCTTCTAATTGTTCTAGTAATATATCTGGTGCATTCTTTATTAGCTCTATGGGCATGTCTCCGGGTCCAGCGGCATTTTTATTTTTCGATTCCTTTAGGGCTCTTTTAATTTGTTATTGTGATTTTATGTACATGATCGTCTATGTTTATGTCTATACCGTCCATTTGGAATTCTTGCCTATTTTCAGTTAGTAGCGTTTTATAATACTTTCGCCATATTAAATGCCATATGTTAAATACTAATTTAAATAAAGGGTTACTAGATTTTAATGGCCTGCTAAAAAATATTAAGGAGTGTGATTAATCAAAAACTATTTAGTGACTGAAATTTTATATTGATTATTTTGAGTATTCTATAATTTGATTTTTGTTGCTGATTGGTACATAAGGAATGTAAATACGATTGTTTTTTGTTAGTGCCTTTATGCTAAATAAAGTATATATTTATTTATTTATTGTTAATATTTCCCGATAAAAGCGTTTTCATCTTTTTCACTTCCAACGCGAATATTTTGTCCACATCTCTTAATTTTTTACCTAAACGCTAAAGATATTTGTTCCAGATTTTAATTATCTTGTCCTTATCTATGACGTTCTTATGTTCATCCAAGAGGAGTCCAGAAATAGATTTTTTGTATAGACCACTTTTTTGACGTTATGGTTCACTATCGAGTTTTTTTTTTCAAAATCTATTTCTATGCATTTTTCCACAGCACATGTTTCTTTTTGAACGGTTATTTAAATTTCTTTGCATTTCTCTTGTCTGTTACTTTTTACCTTCCTCCATCAGACTAGGAGGTAAAACAAACAGAACATCCTACTAAGTGTGACCTTTTCCAGTTCGGGCAAAACGGCCAGCGGACTTTATTGCATTCCCTTTTAATACAACAAGCCGGCAAAATTCGCAATTCCAAACGTCCTAAACGATATATTATAAATTCCAGGGTATCTGTAAATCGTACAATTAAATACTCCGGTTTGCGTTTTGGCATAAATCAAACCGATTTTCGGGATGGCTCCTGGTTTAATTACTAATTTGTGCGGTTTCTTACACGAGGCGGTGGCGGTGGCAGAGCGCAATCGAATCTGGAAATTCGCAGCACAAACCAATGAACAGAATTATTATCAATGCATAATCCCGGAGCGCTGCTTCGGGTCAATATAATAAGCGATTTTGGTACAGTATGAGCGTTCATTAATTAACCAGAATTGGCCAACCACCGAGTTGGGACCGCCGAAATGGTTTGCGAATCGACCAAATCCATTTATTTCGTCTATTGTTTAAACATGGCGACCGTTAACAGCACTTCTCGATGCGATTAGATACCTGTTAACTTTCGCTTACTGGATCCATAAATTATGTTGTTGCTTCGTGGAGCATATCCACTGCAAAAACGATCGCTAAGTGCTGAAGCCGATCTTGGACTAAAATCTTCCGGTTATGATAAGTTCAAACAACGCCACTAAAATTTTGACGGGTTAGTTCCAAAATACCAGGGTCAGCAGTTGATTCGTAGTTGTGAAAAAGATTAGTTTCGTTATAGGTAAAAAAATCAAAAACATAATGACGTAATTCCCTAATAGTACTTTGAGAACAATAGATTCCGGTCATCTATCAACGAATTAAGATGTGCTGCATTCAAATCGGAGTTGTTTATTGCCACATATCGCTTTACTTCATTCCATGCCATTTCCATCAGGCTAAGCTCACAGTGATACGGTGGTGAGCGTAAAACATCTATCCCGTATTTCGCAGCAATTTCTTCAATTTTCCTCGGAAAACTCGGTCGGAGCCGGATAGAAATCCTTTTGAATATCCTGCATGAAGCAGAACGAAAAGTGTGCCTCTATTTGTAGGTACCGTAAGCTTTAAGCATAGTTAATCTTTTGGCCAATATTGACCCAACTCTCATCTAAATAGCTGATATTACAATTTACGACCTTAAATACTAGTGTCGCCAATTATTAATATCTGTTCTTTTGTGAATTTACGAACACACGGAGATATTAAACTAAAATAACTTTATTAATAATGAGTACACTGATTTAAATTAATGCTCTTTCTTATGTTAGGTTAGGTTCTATTGAACAACGTTTCCTCTTTTCTTTTTACAGTGTTTGGATAAATGAAAATCATGATTACAAGAATGAACATTAGCAGTGTTTTTAGTAGCTTAATGAAATCAATAACGTTTTGAGCAGCCTCATCTTTAGATTTTAACAATTTGACTACCAAAAAATGTGAGTAGTTATCAAGTGAAACCTGAAAGAACCTACGACCTTCTAAAGATGGAGTTGCCACTGGCCCTGCAATATCTGTATGAATAAGTTGACCAATCCGAGTAGTTTTTCTAGTACATTGATAAAAAGTTTTTCTAGTACTTTTACCTTCCACACAATTACTACAAATTTCATCACTATAAAGTAAACTTAACCGTTTTAGACCATAACGATTTAAATGTCCTAGTCTCTTATGCCAAATATTTCCTGCATTATCATTTATTACTTTATAGCAATTTTCAGTTTTTAAATTTATAACAATAAAAAATAAATTATTAAACCTTTCACAATAAAATGTAACATTGTTATGTATTATTTTTGCACGTTTTCTACCTGTTTTATCAGTTTAAAATATTATTTTAAAATCTTTTCTTAATAATTTTGACACAGAAATTAAGTTATGGGCAATACCATTAATTATTATTAGATCTTCTAATTTTATTTCTTTACCTTGGCAAATACCACTCAGTGTTTCCTTTTTCTCTGCAACCAACGTCTCCCCACTCTTGGCCGTACCTATTTTTATTTCTGTCGTTAAATCTTGTATATCTGTCATATAGTCTTGCAGTTCACTTATCACTAAATGTTCAGTAGCTCCAGAGTCCAAAATAAAACTGTTTATGTTGTCATTCAAGCTCACACTATTTAATGCAATAAATGCGACTTGTTTATCACTTTCCTTTGCTTCGTTTGCCTGCTCACTTGCGTTTGCATTCGCATTATACCTACGATTACCTCGACGTGAACCTCTGTAATTTGTAGCAAATTTACCTCTATCTCTATGCCTATTCTGTAAACATTCAACAAATTCGTGACCTTGTTTGCCACATTTATAACATATTGCTTGCTTTGAATGTAACTTCATTATCATTTCTACTATTATTCCCATTTTTTGATTTCATTTTTAATTCTTCATCCAACAATCTCGATTTGACAAAATCGATTGTTACATCTGTATTTAATGTTTCAATCGCCGTTATTACAGGATCATAGTCCTCATTAAGAGACAAAAGTAAGTGGCACACCTTATCCGATTCTTCGATTTTAGACCCAATACTTTCTAATTCTCGTATTACAGAGTCAAATTTCAAAAAATGATCCTCTAATTTTTCGTTTCTTTTACATTTTATTGTTAGCAACTTCTTATATAAAGTCAACTTCGAAAATACACTTTTTCTCTGAAATACATCTTCTAATGCTTTTAACATATGCTTCGCTGTAGTTGATTTTTTAATTATATCAAGGTGTTTGTCGCTTACACATTGCACTATGATTGATTTTGCCTTTGCATCCCTTATTTTAAAACCTGTCTTCTCTTTTTCTGCAGCAAAATTTGATACTTCTTTCTCCGACGTATCTTCAATCTGTTTCTCATCCAGAAATGCTTTAACTCTAAATTTCCAGTAATTATATACCTGAGCATTTAATTGTGGAAATACCACCGACGACGTATTCACTTTGGCGTTACAAGTTTAATACACGTGTTCAAAAAAAAAACTTTTTCGAATTTTCTTTATCTACCTTCCGCCAGCCAACGTCTTGTGTGGTTCTGCACCCATAACATTTTGTGAATTTACGAACACACGGAGATATTAAACTAAAATAACTTTATTAATAATGTGTACACTGATTTAAATTAATGCTCTTTCTTATGTTAGGTTAGGTTCTATTGAACAATGTTTGCTCTTCTCCTTTTACAGTGGATAAATGACAAATAATCACATGTTTGCTCTAATATTAAACCTTTGAACAACTTGTCTCTGTAAACCATATAGCTACTCGACATATACAGGCCCTGCCTATGCTAATAGTACAGGAACTCGTGAAGCAATTATGTAGCAAAATTTTTATGTGCGCATGCGCGAGATTTTAAATTTCGTTTTTAACCAATGGTAGATCTAATTGCAAATTCTGATGTTCAACCAACCAACAACCAACATGGCCTTTGGCAGGTCGTCAATATTTGGATGCTGCATTTTTATGGCAGTATTTTCTCAAAATATGCAGAGTGCAGAGATAATATTATACTGAATTATAGCGCGCGGATCGGTGTCCTTAGTATAATTGTGTAGGTATTTTAGCGCTTAACTATGGACACGATACCAGCCAATTTTTTGTGCCCGTAAATCAGCGCAAACAGTTTGTTTTTATAAACTTATTGGTTTAGCCTCTATTAGAAATTTAAATAATGTCGAATTCACGAAATGTGACTCTAAAAGTGTAAATATAACTTTGAGGTACTAGACATCGCATTTAAAATTAAAATTTAAAACGCATTTTGCTAGCAAAAATTGCATGGTGGCTACCGCAAAAATTCCAGGTTAAAAATGTATAACAGCAATTGTTATCGGCTAAAAATACATGTAGAAATTGCGTTGTGTCTACCGGGCTTTAGATACTAGTATCCATTTGCACAATAATTTAGCTATATTTGCAATCTGGATTCAAATGTAGATAATTAAAAAGCTCACTTGAAATATTCTAAAAGGAAGATATCCTATTTAGAAATATTTTTTCCAGATGCACACTCCAGACTGGTTTTGTAGACAAGATTGTGGCTTATGCCACATCTACAACTTACCTTTAATTGTAATAGCATTTTATCTAAAGTTTTATTAACTCGTTCTGAAGTTCACAGAAGATATAGTGGCCCGTTGGAGAACTAACACAATGTAAAATTATAAATGAATAAATCCATGAACTATTTAATAAGACCTCTATTGAAAAGAATAAAATACATTGTTGCTTGTGAACGCAATATGAGATTAAATAAAAATATATGGTGCATTTTTTAATAGCACATTAATATTTATTTTTTATTTGCACAATGGCTTCGGTGTTACTCTTTCCAAGGAACTTTGATATTACTTGATTACACCTTTAAAAATTGCAAAAAAAGAAGATGAATGCAATAAAAAAATTGCTCAATTTATAATACATTAAACTATTTTTAATTATTAGTAGAATAACTAACGCAAAAATTTTATTAACTGCAAATTCGAAAGAAAATTTAAATCAGAAACACTTTACTTGTTGACCACAGTGCCTTAAGTTATTGTGTGCCAGGCTTCTCTATAATTTGTAATGTTGTTTTGACCGCCACTGAAGATTAAAGATCTGCTGATGTCTGGTCTAGTTTTACCTAGGAAAGAGATTATTATTATGACTTGTTGGAACTAAAGCCCAAAAACGCCCCACTATCAACAAAAATTTCTCTTATGTTCAATATGGAAAATTTTCACATTCACAAATTATGCAGGAAAAATATCAATATTTTAAACAGTAATGGTAAAAAAATGGTACTCAACAGCCCATATATATATATATATATATATATATATATATATATATATATATATATATATATATATATATATATATATATATATATATATATATATATATATATATATATATATATATATATATATATATATATATATATATATATATATATATATATATATATATATATATATATATATATATATATATATATATATATATATACACATATATATATATATATATATATATATATATATATATATATATATATATATATATATATATATATATATATATATATAGCTTAAAGGAGTGATGTGCCTCCCACATATAGGTGATCTTCTAAAGCTATCAGCCTGAAGCTCTATTTTTCACAAGGAATCCATTGTTTTCTTACAATATCATCTTTTGGTAAACTAAAAAATAATATGTAAATTGAATAACACTACCTTGAAAATCGATTATTATGTCAAAACTAGGAAACAGACATATATGCAAGTCTACAAAAAAAAATGTGATAGAGAATGTGGATCAGTCCCATAACTTGTCCAAAAACTTGTACTACGTAGTTATTCACACAGTGGAGGTCGGTACAACTCAAGGACATAGCTTACTCTGGAGCCAAGCAAGGGTTAGGAAAATAGTCAGAGACTAATCAAGATCTCTTCTTCCCAAGTTGTGCATATAATATTTTTCCTACTTAAGTAGCTCCGAATCCAACAAGCAGATTTACAAAATCAGTATTTAGTGATAGAACTGTTTCTATTTAATCAGTGTCAACTTGTGTGGGTACATACTGTAGTATTTTCTTACCTCCCTAAGAAAGTAGGTGACCTACAAATGAAGTAAAATTAATGTAATGCGTTCAGATTTCCCAAAAATATCCTGCATATTTATCGTTTAAATTCTTCCTGTTGCAGCTGAAGTGATTTTGGTAATTCTTCACTTTCTGCACCAATAATTTCTGTAATTTTTGACCAAACGGAAGGCAATTTTACCACATGAGTTTTACAAGGACTTGTAATTGTCAAGGGGTATTTTTTGTGAATGCTCTAGTAAAACTTGCAGCGTAATTGTTTTCTTATATTTCCTGTAATTATTGTGCACTAAAACATATTCGCCAAACATCTATGTAGCTATTTAACTGTACCTTGCAGTTTGTTAAATCACTCGGGATTGTGTAAGATCCTATTAGGTCCTCATATTTGCCACACCTGCTGTAAAGTGAAAGCACAAATTATACAAGTTTGTCCTATAGAAAGCACTTTTAAATCTTTTAAATTAACTTGTATATAAGGCAATACTTACCCGTATATGGGTACATTCTTTTCCTTGCAGTTTTGACCACAAACACAACAAGTTTTTCACAAAAACACGAAAAGGTACCGAGAGAATCATAACTAACAAAAATGTAAACAACAATGTCACAGACTATTAATATTCTCTGACAATAGTAATTACGTAGCTCGGCATTGCCAATTATATTCGGATTTCAGAGATTGATTTTGCGTTCTTATGAAAATTTGACAATTTTTTCAGAAAAATTTTTCAGGGAATGTGGCAACACAGTTAGTTGGTTGTTGACGCATGCGCAAAAGATCCACCTGCGACGCATCACTTTTTAACGTAGCAGGGCCAGTATATTATCTAATAGCTATGTGATGTAAACTCTTAACACCTGTCCGCTTTTTTGGAGTAGGATTTTTAAATTCTCCATAGTTTTGTTCCGCTTTTTTCTTGATGTTAAAAATGTTTTTTTCACGAACACCACTCAGTTTTGAAGTGCCGCTCACATCTGTCATTAACGTCAACTTTTTATAGTTCACCAAATAGCAAATGATATTAATAATCAAAATCACAATTTTCGCACTCGCATGGAGCACTTGGCCTTATTCGAATTTCTTGAATTCCATGTTAATCATAGGATATCGAAATTAAAGCAAAATCACATTACTACCTCGTCTATGAAATGCAACCTTAAATCTGGTATTAAGGCTTCTTCTCTATCAGAATCTGTGAAAAAGTCTGTCACTGCTAATGCGGCAAAGGGTACATTGAACAGACCTACCGAAAAATATGAAATAGGCCCAAACATACAAGAGCCTTAGGACTACTACCACTAGTACTGCTACTGCGACTACTACTACTACTAGTAACAAATCAACTCATCAGCAGTTGCCGAACACAACGAAACCGGAAATCATATTTTATTCGATAAAACTGAAATATTTAAAAATATCATATTTGGGGGTATTATTAGCCATTTTGACGAACTTGCTCATTTCAGCCAGTAATTACATCACATTAAACTAATCCAAAGCACTTACACTTAAATACTGATACTAATTTAATGCGTTCATTTATAGGTATCGTTCGGGCTGAAACGACTCTGGTACTGCTATACAATTCTCAACAGCACTGTGCACAAGGTGACGAAATTAAGACAAAAATGATGTTGGAAATCCAATTACTGATGCTAGATATTATTAATGTGCTGCCACCAGATTTGTTCTACCAGCTCCAATTTTCGACATACATGATATAATACTTACTTAATGACTCAACTGTCGACAACTGTCATAGCATGTCATTGGCACTAGTTTTGGAAAAAAAAAACGAAGAACATCAGTAAGCAATTTGTACTGATTTAAAAATGGCAATCTTCCTCCTTGGACAGCAAAGTGGCGGTACAAAATATTTTGCCTTGAGGGCAATTTTTGTTAACCCGGTGGTTACCGGGTTAACAAAAATTGATCATCAAAAAGTGTCCTGATGCTACGAAAAGACAAAAAAAAATCTTGCAATTGGAAAACTGAAACTGAAAACCCTCAGCTTGTTAAAGATCCACGACGTCAATGAACGAGACCGAATCTAACGCTTAAGGCGCAAACAGACTATTATCACGTCACGTGAGATCACGTGTTGTCACATCGGCAAAATATCACATGCTGTCACGGCTTAGAAACAGAGTATGTACACTGCAAATCATTTTTATTACATTTTTTGTGTTTGTCAAGATGGCAAATGAATCTTGTAGCTCGTCAAGTTCCTCAGACTTTGAAGAAGAACGTAGCTGCATTTTTGTTAGTTCACGAAAGACACAGAAATAAATGGGTCCACGAAATAAATGTTCGCAGAGAAGAACTAGGAGAATATCATAGATTAATGCAAGAGTTAAAGGAGCATGCAGATCGTTATATGTATTTTCGGATGACCAAAGATGAATTTCATTTTTTGCACGGACTAATTAGCTGTGTGTTTAAGGTAAGCCAAAATTATAAATTAATATTTTATATTTTTGAAATTTGAGTATAATTTATTGAAGGAAAAAGTTTCCATCGTTTATAGAAGACAATTCTAAAAGCGTTGGCCTATTCCTTGCATTATTAAAACATCTTCGAAGTTTATCCCACATTTGTTTGGCTTTACATGGATTTGTGTTTGTTAAGGGGTATTTCTTGTGATTGTTCTAGTAAAACTTGCAGCACAATTGTTTTCTTATATTTCCTGTAAATCTTGTACACTAAAACATATTAGCCAAACATCCATGTAGCTATTTAAGTGTACCTTGTAGTTTGTTAAATCACTCGGGTTTGTCTAAGATCCAATTAGGTCTTCATATTTGCCACACTTGCTGTAATTCGTGAACAAATAAACAAAACAAAACAAACAAATAAGGTTTTTGCTATAGACTAAGTTTTAGTACAGTTCGAGAAATAGTAATTCAAGTTTGCGATGCTACATGGAAAAAATTGGAGCATATTGTAATGTGTGCAAATATGGAATTTTCCAAATTGTATTGCTGCCATAGACGGAAAGCATATTAATATCCAGTGCCCAATTAATGCAGGCTCTACATTTTATAATTACAAAGGAAGTCATTGAATAGTACTGTTGGTACTAGTTGATGCCGACTATAAGTTCATCTCAATTGACGTTGGCTCTTATCTTAGGAATAGCGATGGTGGAATTTTCAAGAATTCAGGTATCGGAAAAAAGCTCAGAAGTGGAACATTAGGTGTACCTGAAAATGCTCTTCTCGAAATAAATGGATTACGACAGGCACATGTTATTCTTGGCGATGAAGCGTTTCCACTCAAAACTTATTTGCTTCGATGAAATGAACCCAATAAAATCTTTAATTATCGTTTATTTCGAGCGAGACGCGTAGCAAAAAACGCTTTCGGTATTTTGGTTGCTCGCTGGAGAGTGTTTCGCAGATACTCGGAAATACAGCCGTACTTAGTTGATAAAGTTGTACTGGCCTCATGCTGCCTACATAACATGTTATGTTCAGAGTCATGGGAACCTGATATCGCTACATTAGGATCACCAGAAGCGGCTCTCCAGATTCTCCAAGGGCTAAGAAGAAACTATGCTAATGACGCCTTTACAACTCGAGAGGCTTGTAAGGAATATTTTAATTCGCCTACGGGTGCTGTACCTTGGCAAATGGGCATGGTTCGTAGGGGAAGAATACATCACGTTAACGTTTAATTAATTATTTACTTCAATAACAACCTTAAACTTTACCTGATATTTCTTCCCAGGCTTCTTGACGCATACGCTGATCCCTATAGTCACGGGATGAGTGATTATACATAACTTCATGTTGTCTGACTCTTTCAATTAAAATTTCGTCCATTTTCAGTTTAAATTCCACTATCTGCACTAAAAACACTGCCGCCAAACTCTGAAGCCGTGCTCACGCGTGTCGAATATGTAAATTTGCAGAAACAAAATTGTACTGTCACGTATCATTTGCCGTGAGCTGCATGAGGTGACTGAAGTGTACTTTTCAACCTATTTATAAACACGCATAAATTGAATAGCAGATATTTCCTTGCGTGATAACATGTGAGCTCACGTGACGTGATAATAGTCTGTTTGCGCCTTTAGTGAAGTTGTACAAAATTTTCTTCTTAATCGATTGCATAAAAGGTTTTCCAGGAATGACTTTTTTCTTAGACCCTTGCAAACGCCATTTTTTATTCTTAAAAAATGCTTCCTGACCCTCCGGGGGACCAAACGTAATTTGTTTGGCAAATTTAAGGTCGAGAGTTTCAAATTTCAGAAGCTTATCGTGTTTCATACAAATGTTCAAAAAACGATCGAAAATAAAATAAAGATGGACGCCGAAGTTCAGTCGGGGCAACCACACATCTGTGCATCCCGTGGACTGCTAAAAAGGATCAAAATTTGAAGCGTCTCGCTCAAACTATCGTCAAAATATCCTGGAACAAAATGGTTAGAAAAATTCGATTTCATCATTCAATGTTCAAAATGCTGATAGCCGAACTTCTTTAGAAGACGGCACAGGAGAAGAAGAAGAATAGAAACAGACCCACTCTCGCGGTCCTGGTCTGTAGTTTTTGTCATATACGTGACTTGCATAGAAATAGATGATTTCTGTTTTAAATATCAATGGTTCGTAATTTTATAGACGGGTGCCAATTTTATTGTTGGAATGCCTTTTGTTATTAAAGCTAAAATTAGTGGCGAAAATATCGGAAATATGAAAAGGCTTATAAAATTTTTATGAGTGATAAAATGGATATCCATGATGGATGAAAGGGGCAATTATATTTTCTATAAAGTTCGCATCCGCGAGTATTGACGTTTTATAAAAATGCTTTATTTATGACGCAGGAATTTCCACTCAGACCTAGGTTTTATGTGGAACTCGAGGAATATTTTAAATTGAATGGTATAACGTTATCTAGATGAAAAAAATAAACGACAGCACGGTAAAGTTATCTGCTGTCGGGCGAGGATGGCGTTTATTGTTCATAGAGTGGTAGTTAAAAATGATTGGTTAAGTTTACACTTCGAACATTCGATAATCTATTGTCGCCACCTTCGTTAATTTTGACCAACCTGGCGTGCATTATTCAAGTTGTATCGGATTGACGCTACGCGACAACGCCCAGACACAAATGTACATTTTTTATAAGCAACACTGATGAACACGCCACTTGACGAGTCTTACTTATATTTTAATTAGGTTTATATAGGGTGTTCCAAAAAACATGTGCCGCCACTGACTAAGACTCTTTTTTATGTCAACATGTCAAAAAGTTTTCAGGGAAACAATTTTCAATTAAAATTTATGCATATGGGCTTTCATTGCCATATTTTCCAAGAAAAACCTGCGCGTCACTGACTTTTTTGTATTTGATGGTAAAATTGAAAAAGCTGTTGCAGCGAAACAAAGTCGATCCGCTTTTTGAGCGAGTATATGGGTTGGCCGGCACAAAAACTCGCAATCAGCGTTGGGAAACTTTATTGGATTTGGAAGGAAAGGGGTTCTCTCAATATGAAAAATATCTCACATTACACAAGATCTAGAAAAATAAGAATTATTGGGTAAGATTCTGGACCACAAGTATTACCGTGTCCGGCGTTACCGGCTGTAGCTCGATAATTTAATCGTTTAATCGTGGGGGCGCCCTCTATCAAATTATTCAACTCGCAGCAGCAAATAGAAATATAGAAGCCGCTACGCGTCATAATTTATTTCGCCACACTGTTTAATGCCTAATAAAAGCTGAGTCCTGAACGTTTTAGTTTAATATTATAAATGTATTTATGTATGTATGTATTTATATACTGCACGGAATATCTTTATTTTTTAAACATTTTTATGATTCCTTAATTTAAACGAAGTGTTATTAAATGTTTCAAAATAAAATTACAGTAGGTGATGTAACTGCCTAATACCCCTAATCGCATAAGTTTACCCTGTCATATATTGTAAGAGTGTCTAATGAATGTTTGCAGAAGTTTCTATTTAATTTCTATAGAATACAAAGTTTTACCTAGGTAATACAGAAATTTTAAAGCAAATATTATTTTCAGTTTGACATTAAAAACAAACAAATCTTGCATACATATCTTGGAATTATATTTTGACATGCCTTTCTTTATATATATATATATATATATATATATATATATATATATATATATATATATATATATATATATATATATATATATATATATATATATATATATATATATATATATATATATATATATATATATATATATATATATATATATATATATATATATATATATATATATATATATATATATATATTGGAGATGTTTTTTAAAAGTACTAAATGATATTAACATTTTAAATCGTCATCTAGGGAATTAGTTTTATAAAAATGTATTAGATTTTTGGCCTATTCGTTTTTTACACTTAATTGTTATAACATCCGCTCTTTCTCTGTTTTTTATATTTCACAGTTCGGTTTTGGTTTTTAAAAATGTCCATAACTGTTCTTTCAAAAAATAACTGACTTACCGAATAACGTTCTATTCCGTAAACAATATTTCAGCAGAGTAATTTCAAGTTTGTTAAAAGACGATTATTAGGAAATAATCTTGCATAATTGCCAATTTTTTAAGATCGTATATATAGTACCACTCCCCATTCCAAAATACATTGAATACTTTATTGAAACACAATATAAAAAAAACGCTGAAAAAAATAAGAGGATTGAAAAAAATTCTTATGAGTGGTATTTATAACAAAAACTAACACACTTATTATACTTAATTACTTATAATTTAATTAAATTACAAGATAATTTAATAGCTCGAAAACAGTGATCGAATCGACAGCTACTGAACCCTTTATTCTGAAATACATGATCCAGTTTATCTATGATATTTAAAGTTTACTAGCTCATCGAATATTCTAGTGGCTATCTCAAATCTATCTAATCTAAATCTATTTACATTTTGTTCCTGTTTTAGTATAGTCGGTAACATAGACAGTCGTGGAGCAGAGTATTTATATGTCCTTTGTCCTTGCGTTTTTGAACTTATACGCTTCTCTATTTCTAGTGTTAGATGAATGGTCTATTTCGCCCTTTTGAATATCCTTCAAAATATGAAACCAGTATAATTGGTGCATTTTAAGAATTTCACTTTCCCGAAAAATCAAGCCGATGGCATAAGTTTTTCTCTTACGATAGAATATTTTTATGAACCTTTTCTAATGCATTGAGGTTTCTTAATTGATTTTTTGAGACTGCGCCCCACACCATATGAAGAAGTACAAGTGACATATAATTTTTTTGTTCTTAGCAGTATTCAAAAAGTCTCTAGGGTAAGTAAATTCTGCTAATGGAACTTTAATGGTAGTTTATTATATTGATACCATGCCAGGACAAACCACCACAGTATCATCAGCGAAGCTCAGAACTTTACCAGCAGTCTTTAAGTTTAGCATATCGTTTACGTACATTATAAATAAAATGAGTCCAAGGACTCTTAGGTCTAGAAAGAAGCATATGCGGGGACTACTGCCATCAAGTGATGTGGAAATTTGAGCTGGGGGATATTTAATGGCGGCATGTGCCTGAACCGAACTGCAGTTTTGAAATTAAGTCAAATTTATCCAAGAAACTGACAACCACGTTAGAGAAATAGTTATTTGAAAAAAATTGATGCTTATGAACATCATTTTTAGTTGTTGCAGGGTGCATTTCCCACATTTTCTATTGATAATAATTACTTTTTGTTGTCTTTAAATCCGATTTGCCTTGAAAATTTTGAAGAGTTCGTTTTTGTTTTTTACTGACTTATAAGCTATACCATGATTTTTAGAATTACTGTTTACCTTTAGTCTTGTTGGGTTTTTCAGCTACAGCAATCGTTAATAGGTTTTTAGAAATGGCTCATTTGTTGTACTTCTATTTATAAAACTTCTGGATCCCTCCTGCGTAGGTTGTTATCGAATCGAACTTGCTGACGTTTCGCCAATCATCTTGTTGGCTTCTTCAAAACTGAAACTGATCACTTAACCTCAGAATAAGTTAACAGGATGATTGGCAAAACGACAACAAGTTCGATTCAACAACAAATGACGTAGAAAGAATCCAGAAATTTTGTAAATAGTATAACAGTAGCCTGTGAAAAATTGTTGTACTTCGTTTTCTTGATATTTTATGTCCCAATATTTTTATCATATTCGTATGTAAAAGGATATCGTTTTTTTAAAAAAGCGATAAAAGCATCTCTTCGTGTCCCTTCCTCTCTAGATATATAATGATACATATCCATTTTGAGTTAAAGTTTGTATTCGGTCATTGTGTTAATATCTTCTCTTGATATGTCTATGTTTATGACACCTGTAGATATGGATCAAGGTTTTCTAACAATGCGTGGTAAACGCGTGTCACATTACAGAAAAATATCGAATATATTTATAAAACAAACACTGTCTTCTTTGGACTGATTTTAGGCTACGACTTCGTTTACACACCTGACCAGAATATTTCATATAATCAGGTTTACGCCTAAAATCACTAAACTCAACCCGAAAATAAACACGACTTCGCTAAGAGGTTACCCTTGGGGTCTGCCTTATATATTTGAACAGAGGAAAATGGCGAAGGTGGAATAAATCTAAATGCCCTTGAACTGCAAATGTTGAATTTAGGATTTAAATTGTGGAAAGTAATTTCTCAAAATCTATTCCCTTCTATTTAAATTTATTCACAAAAAATATACACGAAAATTTTAAAAACTGAATATTTAAATTTAACTTCTGAGATACATTTATATGAGTGACTGGTATTGCAATTGATTGATATTGTATCGGAAGAAAAAGTGATCCATAATATCATAAATTTGTGTAAACTCCTGGAATGATCAAACGTCAAGCGCATAAGAACTATTTTGGCTTCAAGAATGGAGTTTTTATTACATCGTCGTAATAGATGCGTGATGGAGATCTACCAAGCCCATTGAGTGTATGGTCTGTTCAAAGACATAAGAAAGTGACCAATTGCTTTTGAATTGTGGTTATTAACAGACAACGCAACAAGATTATTACCTAAAGTTTCGGAATTTAAATTCATATAAAATTGTGGTAATTAATAGAAAATAATGTTATACCTACCTGTATTTAATATTCTTTGGTTTGGTATACTACTTAGTTTAAGTTGACAAAAGGCAAGTTTTAATGGAATCTTTTAGAATTCGGAAATGGCCACTGGAATATCTAGAAAAAAATAGGATTCACAGAGAACAACAAAGACCAATTATTTACTTGAATGAAACCTGGTTCGACACTTATGATACCCCGGAAAAGGGCTGGGTTGACTCAACTGATAAGTGTAAAACAAACGCGCCATCAAAAAGAGGTAAAAGAATAACTATTTTGCATGCTGGCTCTAAAGATCGTTGGATTCCAAATGGACTTTCTCTGTTTGCAAAAAATATTAAAGATTCTTCTTTGGATTGCCATGAAGGCACCACCGCTGATTTATTTGAAAGTTGGTTTAAAAACAAATTAGTTCCAAACATTCCTCCTAATAGCGTCCTTGGAATGGACAATGCAAGTTATCAAAGTATACAGTTGACTAAAACCCCTTCCTCATGTGATACAAAAGCAACAATCCAAAACTACATGTATAATAACGACATTTATTTTTACGAAGATTATACCAAAAAGCAATTAATTGAGGTTCGACAAAGCTTGAACCTACAAAAGGAATATGTCTGTGATAATTATGCAAAAAATCTACGGCATACGGTTTTAAAGCTTCCACCTTACCACTGTAAATTTAATTCCATTAAACATTGAACATATAATAGGCAATGTTAGCGATAGTGATACTGATATGTTATATGAATAATTTTAAGCAATTTAAGTAGGTAATAAAAATAATTTGTAATTTTATTTTAGATTTAAACATAAATACATAAATAAATCAATAAATATTTTTTAGTATCTTTCCTAACAAAACCACGAATAATTAAATTCTAAGCAAAGTACGGACCTGTTCGGCCATATTTCATTCTTACAGCTTGCCCGGGTCTTTCCTTAATTCGTATCAGTTAGTCACTTTACCAGTAAAGCAACTACTTGAAAAGTTAGCGTTCTATGCAACTAGAGCTAGATGCTCAATTTAATTATATTAAACCTCTCGGGCAGAACGCAATTGGGGTCAGAACTCCAAGGTATTACCAATAGAGACTAATATGTCTCAAGATTCCATATTGACCTTTTGGTTATTTAGTAGTTTAGAATAAATTCGAACCTGTGAAATTATTTGGTGATGCCAGTTTCGCAGGCTGTGAAGAAGCCAGCAGAATGTTGACGAAACGTCAGCAGGAAAGTCGATTTCGGATGCACAGCTTGGAAGAAAATATATTCAACATATTTTTTGTCATCTGTTTAAGTTCAATGTTTTAATTTATACATATTTTTCAGGTTTTTAAAAAATTGTTTGTATTTATATTTCTTTGGCTTCAAATATACAATGCGATCAATCAAGATTGAGTTAAGTGTTACTTATGAAATGCAAGCCATGTTCATGTCTTGATAGTACATTATGTAACAAGTTTATTGGTATTCATTTTGCCACTAGTGAGGTCAAAGTGAACCGACGAGCACAGTGTGATTTAGTTTTGCTAGAAATTATATGCATTGGAATATTTATATTATATATACTATATATTACGTTTAACACTAGATACAGGAGCTCTATCATGGTTTAAGTAAAGGGGAGAATTTATTTATTATGCAGCATCAAATTCGATGCAATTCGTTAGGACTCGTATATTTTGGGAAGATATTGTGGATCCCAGCATCATTTAACTTCCTGGAACCACAATATGAGAACCTACACTACCCATCTGAACAGATAAATCTTCTTTGTTCTTTATTGAAGGCTGGTTACGAACTGTCAATAGAGATCGTTCGGTATATTTTTAAAACTGATTTATCATGGCATCCATGAATACAACACATGTTTATTTATTATCGCTAGTCACAAATGATTTAGAAACCATGCTAATTTTACATGTCTAACATATATTTGTTTGTAATAAGTCTTAGTCTTCTTATATTAGAGTGATTGCTTAGGCAATTAGTTATCTTAATTAATAATTTCAGAAAATACTTCTTCATTTAGATCAATTCAATCTTTAAAGTAAAAAAATCGATTAGTGTTTTTAGAAATTTTAAAAAGCATAAGTACATTCTGCAGACATAACAGTTAGCTTGTCGAGATGACTACAGAAGCACATTTTGCAGCATTATGATGAAAGTTCAATTTAAAAATCTCTTATTTCTGTAAAACTCTTCTGGCATTCTAAAAGTGAGAACACCTACTATTTCCAAAATAATTTAAAAAAAAATTGAAATTATTTATTAGAGAAACGGTCATAAAAATAGAACCACCTGTCTTGAATAATTCTTACTAATACAATTGATAGCATTATTTCTTATTATTTTTTTATAAAAAGGTAGGCAAATAGATAAAATAAATAAATAGATAAAATAAATTAAAAAAAGAGGAGGTGCTTATTCGCCCTAAATTATTTTCAACTAGGTTCATGTCTCCCTATACCCTTATTCTATCGTTATTAAAAAAAAATTGGACCTTTCAAGAAATCTTAACTTAATTAAACAGATAGTCGAACTTTCTCAGACAGTTTCTAGAGGGGCTCAGGAATTCCATTTTAGATGGAACATAGAAGGCGTTTAAAAAATTACATTTTCTACTAGAGTTCTCGAAACACGCGTTATTGATAACATGTTCCAGTTGAAATAAGAAAGTTGATAAAGTAGAAGAAATCAAAAAAAAATGTTTATGGCAAACAAAGAACCAAATGTGTGTATTAAATCTTTATTTTTTTTTTTTTGAATTTTTTGAATATACTGTTATTTAAAATCCGCAAAATTCTATTATTCATAGTATTATTCATACACGTACGTATGAATTGCTAAATTTTTTAATTTTAACTTTTGGTAACGTTTTCAAAAAAATTAAGTTTAATAAAAATTTTAATTAATTACTTATACTACTTACTATATTATTATTTTTATAAAACAAAATATTTTATGCTGGATATCAGAAATGCATTTCTGATAGTTGAGAAATAAGCTTTTAAATTTATTATCCCTGTACGAACGTAGGTACATCCAAAGAGGTTTAGTATATAGTGGGGATTAGGTAGAAATTACGTCGAAACACTACGTGGAGGATTACCAGTTTAATGTGGCTTCTTATTCGTTAGTTTGGCGAATTAATATTAATTAGAAACAACGAAATTCGATAAAAAAGACCAACTCATAGAATTTAATCCATGGCGGTTTGCGTTATTTTATTTTTCCGATTCTATCGCATTAATTCCTATAATAACATCAAAGACTCTCTAAGGGTGTGATTAAAAATAACCCATTTATGGTGATATATTATGCAATGATATAATTATTAAGAGTGAGGAGACCATTAAATTTAGTGATAAAAGTTTACGGCACTGACTTAATTAATATCAATACTTCCTTGAAACAGAGCAAGTCAAACTACTAATTTTTCAAGATAAAAAATAAAAACTAGTTTATTGCATGCTCATTTATTCTTAAAAATAGTTTTCAACATTCCAATAACCATTACCAATAAAATAACTTAATATTTTCATTCAAAAAAATTAAAAAAAAAAAGGGTTAAAAATGACCACCTGCAACAAAGACTTAGGATGTTATTCGAATTTGTCGATCATATTGTATCTATCTGTCTAATATTCCGTAATACGAATCGCAATACGAACACCACAATAATCATCGTGCACATTATGTTTAACTTTTCGTTCTGACTGCTTTATCCAGGGCATTTCAATGTTGTTTCAAATTCTCTTTGCCTATAAAAAAGATACGTTTATTTATTTTGCAAAATTTACAATGTTGCCATACTTCCCGCATCATTTTTTAATAATTTTTTCAAATGCAAATCCACATACACATATTATTATTACTATTATTACATGTTACAATGTAATTATTATTATTACATTTTAAAATTAAAATTGCCTCCAGAATAGGCCCTTGTAGAACTGAAGAACATTTAAAACATGCAGCGTCAATTCTCTAATAGAAACGAATTCTGCAATAATTATAACGTTTTTTTCATCTAGTATTAATTATTATTTTTATTGCTTCTTTTTTTTCGAGCACGTTTGCCATGGAAGAGAGAATAGATATAATAGAATGTTATTTATTAAATAATAAAAGTAAAGCTACAGCCCTTAGAAACTACATGAATAAATTTCCATTGAGGCAGACTCCAGCGAAATAAACATTTTACAAAATCTACCGTATCTAAATAATAATCTTAAATAATTGTTAATTTGTTTTTTGGTTAGTATCATTTATGTTAATAAATTTGTTTTTCATAGTAATACTTATACTTCATCAAAATTCTTAATTAAACGTGTTGTCTTTATAGGTTGCATAATTTTCCACAAGGATTTCCTGAAAACGAGGTTTGTAAATTATTTGTAAAATAGGCTTCGTACTGAATATGATGACCAATAATTCAGAAACGGTGATTTTAGACTCTCACTTTATATATATCGTTGAATACATCTTTCGCCCTCATATTATATATCGTAGAAATGGCCTATCAGTGGTCTATCTGTGTCGTTCTTTTCGGGGAATCCCTAAATTTGTGTAGAGGAATCCATGTTTTAGCCTACGTACCGGTGCTATGCGGAAACGCAGTGTTTTAAATATTGAGCAAAAAATGGAAATTTTAAGACAGTTTCAAAATAACATAAGTGTTTCTGTGTTGCCTAAAAAGTATAACATTGGAAAACAAACAGTTCGTAACATTGTAAAGAGAAAAGCCAAATTACGGAGCTTTGTAGCTAAAGCAGATAGTGCTAAAGCTATTTCTGATCGAAAATCACTAAAAGGGTGCTATGCAGAAGGGATCGGAAGGGGTTCCGCTATCAGGACCTATGTGTGCTACACAAGCAATTAAAAATTAAAGACAACTTCTCGGCATCTTCTGGTTGGCTTCTCAAGGGGAGAAATTAAGTGCTGATGACGTTGCTTTTGACGGAGCACGACCTAAAACCTGAGCAAGTGTATAATGGGGACGACACTGGACTTTATTGCAAAGCAATCCCAAAAAGAACACTTGGTGCAGGCTCAGAAATTAGTGCACCAGGTTAGCTTTACATACATACAAGTGTTTTATTTAATGTTTTTTAAGGTTTCAAAGCAAGCAAAGGCCGTTTAACAGTTTTGTGCTGTACCAATGCCTTAGGAACACATAAGCTTAGGTTAGCTGTTATTGGGAAATCCACAAATTCGAGGGTTTTTAAAAATAAAAAAACACTGCCCGTTAATTATTACAATCAAAAGGCAGCGTGGATGGATAGAGTAACTTTTAAACAGTGGTTTTTTAAAAAAAATTATACCCCAAGTTCGAGCTTATCAAAAAGAAAATAATGTTCCGCCAAAGGCTGTACTGTTACTGGACAATGCACCATCGCATCCTAATGTAGAGCAACTTAAGTCAGAAGAAGAAACATATTCGTAGCATATTTTCCGTCGAATGTAACATATATTGCCCAGCCAATGGACCAAGGGATTGCAAAGACAATGAAAAGGCTTTATAGAAAAGATCTTATGCTTCAACTTTTGGAAATACGTGACATTGTGGAATTTTGGAAACGCAAAGTAAATTTGAATTTATAAAATAATGGCTTTAATAAGGGGTGTTTTTTTTTCGATGTATAGAAGTTTAAGTTGCAATAAAACAACGATGGATTATTCGATTGACATGAATTTTATTTATCCGAAAGATAATCTTGTGGCATTACATTTTAAATATGATTTCTGGCAATGACCGCCACGGCTGGCGCGAATGTAGTCCAATCTGGACGTTGAATTTTCGATGACTTTTTCCAACATTTGTGGCTGTATATCGGCAATAACACAGCGAATGTTGTCCTCCAAATGGTCAAGCGTTTGTGGCTTATCCGCATAGACCAATGGCTTTACATAGCTCCACAGAAAGTAGTCTAGCGGTGTTAAATCACAAGATCTTGGAGGCCAATTCACAGGTCCAAAACGTGAAATTAGGCGGTCACCAAACGTGTCTTTCAATAAATCGATTGTGGCACGAGCTGTGTGGCATGTTGCGCCGTCTTGTTGAAACCACATCTCCTGAACATCATGGTTATTCAATTCAGGAATGAAAAAGTTAGTAATAATAGTTCTATACCGATCAGCATTGACTGTAACGTTCTGGCCATCATCGTTTTTGGAGAAGTACGGACCAATGATTCCACCAGCCCATAAAGCGCACCAAACAGTCAGTTTTTCTGGATACAACGGTGTTTCGACATACACTTGAGGAGCTTCGCTCCAAATGCAGCAGTTTTGTTTGTTGATGTAGCCATTCAACCAGAACAGAAGTGATGATCGTTTGGCTTCAATTCTTGAACAAGTTGGATTTTGTAAGCACGTAAACCAAGATCCTTCCGCAAAATCTTCCATAAAGTGGATGGACACAGATCCAATTCCTGTGCTCGATGGCGGATGGACTTATTCGGGTCTTCCTCAATGCTACGCTCTACATCAGCAATAGCTTCTTCTGTACGCACCGTACGGCGTCTCTGGGGATGCGAGTTATCAATAAGAGTAAACGTGGTGCGAAAACATTTCATGGTTAATCGAATTAACTGCTCTGATGGATGATTTTGTCGAGATAAAATGGACGTAGTGCACGATACGTATTCCGCACAGAATTATTATTTTCGAAATAAAATTGCACTATTTGCAAGCGTTGTTCAGGCGTGAGTCCATTCATGATGAATTGCCAAACCAAACTGAGAATAAATCACTTGACAGCTGTTAAATCGGTCGCCATCTTAAACAGTAATGCCAACTTTGTTTTATTGCAGCTTAAAGTTCTATACATCGAAAAAAAACACCCATTAGAAGATACACAGGATGAAGACGTTATTGGAGATAAATAATTAGTTAAATGAAGGTGAAGGCGATCAAAAGCATATCATCTGTAGCCTTGCAAATAAATGGTTTGGAAGAAACAGACAATAAAGAAATATAGGACTGGATAGGAAGCAGGGTATCAGATCATAAATGACGATAACATAATTAACAAGACTTCTGAAGAAAGTTCTGAAAAAAGTAGTGATCATGATGAGAATAATTATTGCGAAATCAAGACAAGTCATCAAGAAGAACAGAAAAGAACAGCCTAGAATTGATGACATTCATCTACTTCAGCTTAGAAAAATTATAAATTGTAGAAGTTACGAAGCCATCAAAAATCAGTGATTTTTTTAAGTGATTTTTTAAAGTGATTTTTGCAAACATAATCTATTGCATACATTTTGTGCACACTATATTTTATTTTTTGTTACATGTATGTTGTATCTTGTATTACGTTTGTTCTCTTTGTTTGACACATGTATTTATCTAAATAAATTAAAAAAGAAATAATAAAAAAAGGTATTTGGATTATACGTGTTTTCGATTATCCGCCGAAGGCTCGGCCCGACTAGCCCGGATAATCGAGGTTCTACTATAATTACAATTTACTTTCCGCTACGTATGGAATATATAGGAACCGCCCGATAACCCAGATCGCACTTTAGATTCAATTCCCAGTCGGTCAACGTGCAATTCACTCCGGCACAGTTTCCAATAACCGTGTGTCATTTGTCAACTAACCAAAATTGCGACGGCGGCGGCAGAACTAAAATCCGTCAGTTGAAAGGACTAATTATCGCAAAGTGCAGTGTCAAGATAGAGGACTGTTTCACCAGACAACGCACTGCACTTATTTGCTCCATCGGAGCCGAAATTACTCTGCCTTGTTAAATTCCAATTGAACAATTCGCTCGTACGTACGAACACAGGAAATTACAAACGGGAGGACAGCAGATAGGCACCGTAGAAATTATGAGAATCCCTGGTCGTTTTGTTAGAATCTCTTTCACTGCTAACAGCCAAACATTTTTTTTTTAAGTTGCTTTTCGAACAAAATACGGTCGGTATATACTGCCCAACGCATGGTTTCGACGCACGGAAGAACCATCTAAAATTTTAGTGCATGCAGATAATAGAAATTTTATAATTTCTCTATAGTTTGGTTCTAATGCGAGAGAGTAACGAAAATTTAAATTAGCAATGGACAGCGTGGACAATTTAAAAGTTATATCTAAAATTTCGGATAAAATTTAATTACGAAATCTTGGAGGGGGTCGGTGTCAGGGGTGTTGCCCTAATTTTTTTTAAAAGTTACCTTTCTGAAAGAACACAGAAAGCTGAAGTAGGAAATGTGGTTAGTGAAGAACCAAATGTAGAGTTTTGCGTTCCCCAAGGGACAGTTTTGGGTCCGGCATTGTTTATACTTTATATAATTAATTTATTTAACATAAAATCTCATGGAGAACCAATATGCTTTGCGGACGACTCTGCCATAATTTACAGAGATAAATCCCGGCAAGCACATAAAAACAAAGCCGAACATGACCTACAGCATATATTTAAATGGTTTACGAATTACTCTCAGACTTCCAAGAACTGAATATCAAAATAAATGCGAATCATTCTGTGCCCATAAAATATAAAACCACAATCAAATATTTAGGGATTATACTTGATCCGCATTTAAAGTGGGATGAACACGTAAAATATACAAATAACGACTTAAGATCTTTAATCGAAAAATTTAAACAATTGAAAACATATTTTGAGAACCTTATATTTCGCACTTGTCCAACCACATTTAACTTATGGAATATTAGTTTGGGGGGGAGTGCTGGATGCTCATCTTAGAACGCTAGAAATCATTCAAAAGTGGATATTAAATATAATTTATGGCAAGAATAAAGTATATCAGAATAATAAGTTATTCCGAGAGTGAAATTTTAGATATTCGTCTACTTTTTGTGCAAAGTATGCCAATGCGACAATATAAGAAAAAGACACGTTACAAACCACAAAGCATAATCATAACACCAGGCACAAAGTAGTAACAGCTTACCTTCCTCAAACCAACACCTCACTAGGACAAACATTGTTTTTGTACTTAAGCCCAAATATCCACAGTGAGCTCCTGATTGAAATCAAAAATATAAATTCTTTAACTCTGTTTAAATCTCGACTAAACAAATGGCTGCTAAGTCAAGAGAGATCGAGAATTCATTCACTGCTAATGAAAAAATATGGCTAGCTTAAAAAGTACGACGAAAAAAAATAAATTCTCGAATGTGTCAAACTATCCCCAACAATGATAAAAACACTTGACCAAGGAAACGTATCCAGAACTAAACTGTACCTGATCATGACAAACCAATGGCTAATAAATGTTATTACAACATAATTTTATCACTCCTTCGCTAGCTGATTAAACTACATCTTCTGTTTCATTTTCATTTTAGTCTTCATTCAATTTGTTTGTTATAATTTAGGAAGATATTCGTTATCTTTTATTAACACATTTTACTTTCCATAATTATATAAGACCTATAAGTTTAATTCTCACAGACAAGAAGTATTTCTTTGATGTTATTTTAGTCTGTTTATGAAATAATCTTAATTATTTTACTTCCACTCCTACTAAATAATCTTTTGTTTTATTTTGTCTTGGCATTTTTTTTTGGATATGTATTTACGGGAATTAGTATGATCGGCATTATATTGTAGTCGTGATATTGTGGCCGATATTGATTGATAAGTAAACTTATTATCATTTCCAAAAGCTGCAAAAGTGAAGTTTCTGCCATAGGATATAACGTGACATACAATCAAACGTCCTACCTAAATCAGACAACAAAGCATAAATTCTAATTTAATAAATGAATCAAGAATATTGGATCCAAGGTCTACAATTTCTAAGAGAGCATTTACATTCTTCCTTTCAATTCCATATGTGAGGAAGAAATGAATTTGGTCAATTACTTTCTTTGCAATGTCAGAAAAATAGACGTTAAATTCATCGAGTCATTCTTCTTCGTTTTACCAGATTGCCACATGACCTTTGGGGACTTATTCGTAGTATTTATCATATTATTGTTTTTCTGAATTTCTGCTTTTCCAATTACTAATTAATTGTTTTGTCTGTTCATTTCGCTCAAAAACTGAAGATTTGTGACCCTGATCGAACGCACGATTTCAGGAAAATATTTTTTATAATTTTGTTTTAGAACATTAATAAATTCAAGGAGTTTCGCATTCACATTCAAATTACTTTTTATAAAACTTTTAGATTCCTCCTGAGTCGGTTTTTGTTGAGTCGAACTTCCTAACGTTTCGCCAATCATCCTGAGCTTGACTGAAACTGGCTCGCATTTTACACTGTATGGTCTGTTCATAGATATAAGAAAGTGACCAATTGCTTTTGAATGCGATTATCCAAGGGTGGTCATTAACATACAATGCAACAAGATTATTACCTAAAGTTTCGGAATTTAAATTCAGGTAAAATTGTGGTCCGTAATAGAAAATAATTTTATACCTACCTGTGTTTAATATTCTTTGGTTTGGTATACTACTTAGTTTAAGTTTATTAGTAATCATTTTTATTTCGTGTGTAATACAGCGTGTGTTGAATCGTGTGCGAATTATGCAAAATGTGTGCGAGTCTAACATTCTATTGAGACTAAGGAAGTTATAAACAATGTTTATTTGACTCTCATTGAACGTGGTGCCAGCAAGGAAGCATCTTTAGAAGAAACGGCCACATTGACGAAAATTTCAACATCAACTGTATGGAAAATTGTGAATAATCCCATTTCAGCGAGAAAAAAAAGAAGCGATGCTGACATTTTCTCGAGTGTAGATGCAGTTGATCAAGATATAATACGGCGTAAAATTTACCAGTTATACAAGGAACAAAGTGTGCTACATTAGATATCTTAATTAGGAGGCTTGGAAAAGATGAAACCGGTGTTAAATGTGACAGAACTACCTTATGGAAGTGTATTCAACACATGCGTTTTAGGTTTAAAAAATTGACAAAAGGGTTTTAATGGAATCTTTTAGAATTCGGAAATGGCGACTGGAATATCTAGAAAAAAATAGGATTTACAGAAAACAACAAAGACCAATTATTTACTTGAATGAGACCTGGTTCGACACTTATGATACCTCGGAAAAGCGTTGGGTTGACTCAACTGATAAGTGTAAAACAGAGGCGTCATCAAAAAGAGGTAAAGGAATAACTATTTTCCATGCTGGCTCTAAAGATTGTTGGATTCTAAATGGACTTTCTCTGTCTGCGAAAAATATTAAAGATTCTTCTCTGGATTACCATGAAGACACCACCGCTGATTTATTTGAAAGTTGGTTTAAAAACAAACTAGTTCCAAACATTCCTCCTAATAGCGTCATTGTAATGGACAATGCAAGTTATCACACTAGACAGTTGAGTAAAACTCCTTCCTCATGTGACACAAAAGCAACAATCCAAAGCTACATGTATAATAACGACATTTATTTTCACGAAGATTATACCAAAAAGCAATTAATTGAGGTTCTACAAAGCTTGAACCTATAATTATGCAAAAAATCTACGGCATATGGTTTTAAAGCTTCCACCTTACCACTGTATATTTAATCCTATTGAAAATGTTTGCCACCAACTGAAATCTGCCATTCGTCGTAACAATGTTTTTCCCCGTGTTAACTTCAATTTCCTCAAACTTATAGAAACCGAAGTTTTTAACATCCCTCCACAAAGTTGAAGAAAAAGCAGAAAAATCGCATATCCATATTGCAAATAATATAGAACAAATAATAATTATAACAGGCGCAGATAGCGATAGTGATAGTGATATAATACGTGAATAATTTTAAGTAATTTAAGTTGGTAATAAAAATAATTCGTAATTTTATTTTAGATTTAAACATAAATACATAGATAAATAAATAAATATTGTTTAGTATCTTTCCTAACAAAACCCCAAATAATTAAATTCTAAGCAAAGTACGGACCTGCTCGTCCATATTTCATTCTTGCAGCTTGCCTGGGTTTTCCCTTAATTCGTATCAGTTAGTCACTTTCTTATATCTATGAACAGACTTTACCTGCTCATATATTGTTTGAGGGGACGGGAGTTAAATGAGGGTCATAAACGCCGTCTCGAATCACCTGAATCGAGGTTTAGATTGTTAGGTTGCTTATAGATTTCTATTAAGAGACTGCATACGCGACACGTATTGCCCAAAATGGAGGCCATATAGAACATCTTAAATAATTGTTCATTTGTTTTAGTTAGCAGCATTTCTGTTAGTAAATATGGTTTATAATTCGTTTGTTATAATACTGTTCGATTATATGTAACACATACTTTTAATTTGTTTTTCATAGTAATACTAATACTTCATCAAAATTAATTAAATGTATCATCTCAATAGATCGCATAAATTTCTACAAGGGATTCTCGAAAACTTGCTTTTTAAATGATTTGTAAAATAGGCTCGGATTTTTCGTTGGTAGAAGAAATGATTATATGCAAGAATTTTAGTTTTATCGAATACAATTTTATGTTCAAGATTAATAGCTTGCTTGTACATTTTTATAGACTCTCGGAATATTAGTTGGTAGAAACACATTCAAATTATCCTAATTTAAAAAATCGTTTGTGTATATATTTATCCGGAATACTAGTTAATGGAAGTTGGACTTCTTGGCCCAAATGATATGATATCTCCAGTCCAGTTGTTGCAGTTCCAAAAATTATCTGTACAGAAATTTACAAAATGAAAAGTATACATAGGAAATTACTAAATATGAACCTAATCTTGTATTTGATGTTATGGTTTGTTTAAAACCGAAGCTAGATATATATATATATATATATATATATATATATATATATATATATATATATATATATATATATATATATATATATATTCATCACGCTTAAGTAATGGCACCACTAGCTTAAAAAAAATAAAGCGTTATCTTTTGACCGTTTTCATCTTCCCACACGAAGAACCCTCATCAAGAGTGAGTATTTTGGGATAATTCAGTATCTGCTAACATTCTGTATCGGGAGTGACACATTTATTTTAGTATTTTCTTCTAACCTCAATGCCATCTTTGTTGATAAAACAACCCAATGCCCTCGCGAACCCTGAAACGCTGATATTGCGTTAGACGTGGCAACGTCCCCCTTGATCACATTTTATAGACGTGACTGACCGCCCCGACGGCGCCTGTTTTTCAGACATGCGTTGCGCGAAGCAGTTAGTTGACTACGACCACCCTTAATAATAGGCACGTGAATTTCGTCCTATCTCTAAAAACCCCCTTTTCCCACTTAATACCAATCTACAAGTTGGTGTGGCGATCGGTCCGCTTCTCAAAAGGTTTTTTCTAAGGAAGTTAGTTTTCGTTTAACGCGAGTCTCGTAATTGTGAGTAATCGCGAGTAAAACTTCGTAGTGTTTTGATTTTGAGTATAGTTCGTGTTGTGCTAAACGGCTATCATTTAAAATAAACTAGCCCCGCAAGAATACAGTCCACACCCCCAACAAATCAACCCGTTAGATGGTGGTGAAGCAAGGATACGTTTCTCCCCCAATCTTCTTCCTTTCTTCTAGCAATTGCGTTTGGGTGGTGGCTTTTCGCCCGCGGGTAGTTCTAATGCACCTATTCTGTCAGCGCCATCTGCGGATACTGCTAAAACTTCTGCAGGAATGTTATGGATCTGGTTTATATATTGGTTCTTTAGTGGGCTATTATCAGGACCAGGGGACGGCATAGCGTTTTACCTCCTCAATAATTTTTCCGAGAGGAAACCTGCCTTTTCTTTCCAAAGACCACAATTTTCTTCAAATAACTTATTTTTATGCTCCATTTGTTGGCACTGATTTCAAATACATAATTTCCATGTAATTGGCCACTTTCACGCCATTTTTGGCACTAGACAATGTCGATTTGTAAACGCAACTCTATATTCTTTTAGCCGCCGCTTGTTATAAACAGGAAATATGGAAGTTTTTAGTGCACTTTATACATTATTCTGGAAATTCAACAACATTTCTACAATGACAACACACTATTTACTGATTTTCTTCATTTTTTTCATACTCCGAATTTATACGGGCAGGTTCAATAGTCACCATCTTATTACTTTATTTATGTTGACCTGTGGAATTGTCTCGTCAATGGGTATAATAATAATAATAAATAATAAATAGCTTAATTGCTCTAGCCATTAGTAACAAATTTAAAATATTAACTCTCGAATTAAATTTAATGACAAAGGGCTAAGAAGGCTCGACATCTGTCACAGCCCAAAATTGAGCATAAAATTAACAGGCAGATTCACAATGACACAACGCTTGAAATGGCCATGGGAGGGAATTAATAACAAGATAATTTAATTGTGTATTCACCCTGCGTAAAATGTCCATCACATCTCGTCGAACTTCAAAGTTAAGCAAACATCGGTAAATATTATAATTTGCACAAATAATAGCGTTGTCGAATGATAGTTTTTTTCAAATATCTCGCGCCCTGTATGACTGACGAAACCTGAAACTCTCTCACGATACAGTTTACGATACTGTTCCAATAAAATTATCCCATCTTTAACGGTTTATCATTTATTGCCAATAATTTACCCACAAAAACGGAAATTTTTAGGATATTTTAGATTTTTTGCCCATAAACGACATGAACTGTATATCATACAATCATTGTTCGAAGTAGAGGTTATAGCCCTGAATTTTCGGCGCGTCCTGGTTCAAGAATTTTTTGAAAATAGTAAATGGTTTTCGAGAAAACATTTTTTTCCTGAAACCATGCCGTGCGTCGTAATAATCAATGATAACGATTTCAATATGAATTTTTTCAAATATCCCGAGAAGACGAAAACCGCAAATTCAAAAATTGTAGCTCTTGATGCGGCCTATGACACCGTTTGAACCAATTTTTTACGATTTTTGATTTGCGGCTAATGATTCACAGAATTTATAGAAGAACAATCTTCTTACGATTTTTGATTTGCGGCTAATGATTCACAGAATTTATAGAAGAACAATCTTCTAGGTCTTTTAGATTGTTGCCTATAATTTGAAAACCCTGTATATACTCGAAAAAATGCCCGAAATAAATGTTATTGCACTGGATCTTCGGCGCCGGTAAAAGAAATGTTGCCGATCGGGTGAACGGTTATGAAGGAAAACATATTTTTCTGGAAGCTAAAATTACCAAAAAAAAATTTCCAAAATTATAAAAAAATACTTGGTAAAATTTGATTGCGCCCAATATCTACCGTATAAATGTGGACACGGACTTTTATTTCTCTGCTAAATTTGAAGTTGATAATAGGTGAAAACTTTAAATGCAAAAGTTTTTGCTGTCTATGCGGGCCGTATCGTATTATAAAAGAAAGTGAGATCTGAATCATAGTCTTTTAGTTATAACCAATTTTAAATAATAGGGGGACCCATTTTTCAGTTTTTTGAATTTTGCGGTGAACCCTGTATATTTGTCAAAAATTGTCAAGAATAAATGTTGATAGAGTTTTATCTTCTGCTTCTTCTGGTTCACGAATTTTTATGGTGTCGTAAACAGTTTTTGAAAAATCATGATTCAAATCAAAATTTGTTTTTTAGAATACTTCCCGACCCCCAGCCCCCACTATTTTCAATAGTTTCCGTCACGGGGCCAAGCTGCATATATGTATATTTGGCACATATATGCAGCTTGGAACTCGATTGCTTCAAATTTCCGCCACTTATCGTGTTTCATAGCATGGTCCAAAAAACAGTCGAAAATCATGGATATTTCTTATAAGCTTATGTGCCTAGTGGAGGGTTAAAGAGGAAGCAAATTTCAATTTTGTAGCTCCAACGGTTTGAAAGTTATTCAGGAAAAACCACAAGATGAGAACGAAGAACGAACGGACAGAAAAAAAATGTTTTTTTTCTACCGTGATCATTTCTGTACCAACGGCGATCCCATAAGACCTACCATTACCGAGATATACATTTTTATACAGATAATTTCGAAAAATTCGATTTCATCGATTTTCAAAAGTAACAAGGAAGGGTTTAAGTAAAGGTTTAATTAGGAAGAAACGATAATGCGATCTTGCTAGCATGTATTATTACTAATTCAAAAGGCAATTCTTTAACTTATTTTTCAGGGCTAATGCTCTTTTCAATCCTGTGGCACAGTAAGAAGACGCCGTCTGATTTTTTAGCACAGACAGCGCGGTGTCGCACACTGTGCATATTCAACCAGCCTGACGTACCTAGAAATGGTGAAAGATGAGTTCTACGTCCAATTCCATATACAAGTCTAAGACAGCAGTTTTACACCTTTTGAATACTTCCCTGTATTATCTAGACAAGGCATGAATACGTTGTTACATTGGTTAAACTGATTAACGTGATCTCTAAATTTTAGTAGAGAAAATAGAGCAACTTTTGAAACTGCTACAGAGCTCTTTATTAAAATGTTTACGTTGTTTTTAATATTACCAATTTAAGTGTCATTTTCAAATATTGAGTATATGTTGAGCGACATGCTTGTCAAACACATTCAGTACATAATCATGAAAAGTGAGATTTTCTCATCAATACTACTTGCATAAAGAAGGTTGTGCCAAGGTATACTCAAGATTTTGTTCAGATTTGTGCATATGTAATTTACTTATTTATTTACTTAATCAAATTCACAACGATATTGATAGCCAAAAAAAGGTATATATGTTTCGTCAACAGGCTTACAAATAAATACAATACAGAAACAATAGAAAAAAGACGAAATATATTATATGAAAATTTCTTCCCTTTCAGTTGTTGTGAAAAGTCCTCCAAGGCGTATATTTCTTTACTTGCTAATTGGTAATAAGTCTAATAGAGTCTGACAAGTGACTATAAAATTTAATTACATTACATGGGTAGTTGCCATGGTTCTTAGGTAATATAATTTTCAACTTTAGCAGATGTCAAATGTTCTGTACTTTTTTTATAACATAAGTGGCAAAACATATAATGAAATCAAAATATCTTTGTCCCCGTGCGAAGGTCTCTACAGGAAAAGGTACTCTTTCTAAATGTTATTGTTCTTTGTTTTTCTGCAATCCGGTGTGCACACTGTTAACATGTGCCTAATAAAAGGATAGTACAACCTCTCTATTTTCCTCGGTTTCCACAACATAAAAGACTAAGTAATTTTGTTAGTTGTCAGCTTTTCACCCCAAAAGCGATATCATCTCCAAACAATGAATAAAAATTAGAGAAATAGAGAGAATGCTTGAGTTACTCTCTGACGTTAACATTTAAACTACATAAAAGAAACCCAAATGGTTACCAAATACGACGTTGGGATAGGTAAAGATATAGTCGAAAGTCACTCGTTTATGAAATAATATAATCCAGAAAGCAAAACTTTAAGAACAGAATATTTTGCAGTTTAGCGTCATACTGTGTAAAATGTAAAATAACAAACACAGTTTTGGTTTATTTAAAAGCAATAAACCATAAGAAACGCTTAAAGTAAACGTGGGAAGACTCACCGCCCTATTCATCTACCACTACACACACGGTGGAAAAAAGGTACAAAACTAATGGTTTATTCGGTGGGATCCATTGTTTTTGGGTCATTTATCACATGTTTATTGCCGGCAGAACGAAGATCCACGTACCAATCATTAATCTTATTCCCCCCGATACAAGCTGCGGAATAAAAGTGACAAATTGTTTAGTTACCTTGCGGTGCGGCCTTGGCGAAAATCACAATGGGGGTTGTTTGCCGAACAATAAAGCCTCTCGTTAGCTTCGATTAGAGTAATTTAACATTTTACATTCAGTTGAATTAGTTGTGTTTATTGAATGCCAGTTCGTATTTTTGCACGCTTAATGGATTATGTTCAGATTTTTGCCATTCCTTAAAAACCATCTGTTTCAATTGAGATAATCTCAAGGTGGTATGTTCTCTCTTTAATTCTGAGAGTCTCTTCTCCTCAAAAGCCAGGTAAGCAGCCTTCAATCTTTTTTCGGGATGCATGTCTAGGGCGCCAGCAGTGCTTCCTAACAAACGAAGAGCTTGATCAATTCCTCTAGCCTCTTCACCGTAAATTTGAAGTCTGTTCAAATTCTCTTCTAGTGGCGCAATTTTTTCTTGCGCAGGTACCACCCTTTTAGCACATGTCTGAGCTTTGGTAATCTTCGTGGGTTTACGTGTTTCCATAGCATCCGTTTCCTTTAGAAGCAAAGCTTTCGCTTCGGCCCTTCGTTGTAATTGGTCTTGGCGTTTACGATCTTCTAAATCTTTCTTCCGGCACTTCTTCGTGGTTTGTTGATCGACATTTTCCCATTTCGCGTCTTCCAATTCCTTTTCTTTTAATTGGTCAGCTTTCTCTTTGGCTGCATTCTTTCTTGTGTTTGACAGTGCCGCTTTGGAGTTGTGGCCGCTAAATTTTTTCGGCATTGGGAAATTATACCTGGAGTTTTGACGATGTTCTCTGTTTGTCGATTTGACGTTACTGTTTGGTCAACGAGACCCTACTAACTGACTTGTGGCGAAAATCGCAAAACATGACAATTACGTCACATCCCCAGGTTATGTTATATTATGTATGTTAGTAGGTTAATGTTTGTCTAAAATATTTTTAGTTTCTTTATATTTCTCGATTTTATTGCATTGTGTACTTAATAATTTTGGCTTAAAGGTAAAGTTCATCTAGTCATGGGAGTTTCATTCTAAAAGTATCCTAGCGTAAGATCCTTGTAGCATTACCTTTCATTATTATTGGATAACAATTCTAAACCATTAAAATATTTTAATGAATTTAAATTTATTTTGGGCAGAAAAGCTATGTGTTGAGTTTTTCATAGGAATATCACGAGTTTTTAAAATGCGTTTTATTATAAACAATAAATTACTTTTAGTTAGCAGGTATCCCTAACCTAATTCGCTCTAAATGTTCTTAAAGCTCGGTCACTAAGTTCACTTTCGGTATCACTTTCTGAATCCAGTGAAATTATTATGGACTCTATTTCATTAAAAATGGTTTTGTTATGCCACTGTAAAATAATCTCATTGGTATGTTCAACACAGCTATTCAAAACCTCTGGTGTACCTTGTACTAGACCTGTTCCGATATGTCTATCATAATACTGTTTAGCGTGCTACCATGTTAACTCAATGGCATTAAATTCAACACTGATTTTGACCTCGAACAAAACATGAATCTTGATCCATCAACAAATCATTTTTCGCTCCCTGCATGGACAATAAATAAATTGCTTAAAAGTTGTGGTCTTCTTACACTTTTATTCAATAATCTTGCCAAGACGTTTTTGCATTCATTTAGGAAAGTATCCCCGTTTCGTCTATAAAAGTAACTTGTCTAGAGGGGGAATTGACATAATCGTAATTTATTAAAAGTTTAATAAATTAATATATGGTATCGCACAAGGCAGTCAGTATACTAGGACCAATTTTATTTTGAATATATATAAATGACATCTATTCGATTACAGGACTAAATAGTGAAAGCATTGTGTGTTATGCAGACGACACATACTTGTGGGAGGTACAGATATTACACAGGTTCTGAACAATGGTAGTAAGTTGTTTGGAAAAGCAGACAATTGGTTTAAAAAAAAACAAAGTAATTTTAAATAGAGGTAAGTCACACGCTATTTTGTATCGAACAAAACAGTCTAAATTGCGTAAACCACCCTATTTGGAATGTGATAAGCTTATTATCGGTATAGCAGATAATGTAAAGTTTTTAGAAGTAAATATAGATGAACTTGTGGACTGGAATAAGCATATTGTTCATTGGTTTTATTCTTCTTTTTCTTCATCTGGTTTGGCTTGGCTATCATATGGACTATCAACGGAGCTGGAGCGTACTGCGAGACAACGGGATCAAGCTTGTAGGTCCCTCTGGGTCAGTACTGCACTGTGTTTCAGGCGGAAATTTTCGCTTTATTGATGGCGGCCAGAGAGGTGCTTCGGCTCAACTACGGAAGCAGGAGAGTCTTCTTCTGCTCGGATAGTAGGGCTGCACTCATGGCGCTGAAGTCAGTGCGTACGCGCTCCTTGTTGAAAAAGGAGTGCAAAGGGGTACTGAGGAGGGTGGCTGAGGAGAGAAAGGTCACGTTGGTCTGGGTCCCGGGTCACACCGGTATCCGGGGCAATGAGGCAGCGGATGCCTTAGCCAGGGAGGGCTCCTCGCATAGGCATATAGGGCCAGAGCCCCGCTTGGGGATCGCCCCGTGTGTTAGGCGGGGAGCTCTCGAAGCCTGGGCGAGAGACCGGGCCGCGGGGGGCTGGAGAGTTGCTCCGGGAATGAGGCAGGCGAGGCTTATGATGGATGGGCCCGCCTTTCCTCTGACCAGGGAGCTGCTTAGACTGACCAGAAGGGAGTGTAGAGCACTAACAGGGGCCTACACAGGACATTGCAGGCTTAGGAGGCATCTTTGCTTACTAGGCATTGGAGACGACCCGGAGTGTAGGTGGTGCATGGAAGGGGAGGAGACCCCGTATCATCTGCTCACCGAGTGCCCTGCCTTGACATGGGCAAGATTGGGAGTCTTCGGAACGGCCCTGATCGGTCCGGACTCAGTGCACAGTATTGGGCTAAAGGAGTTGCTGACCTTCTATAGGAGGGGCGGCATTCTGGACGCCCTCTAGAGCGGCCTGGGGGCACAACGTCTATATTTATGAGTCACATATTTTCTTTTTTAAAAACCAGAAATATTTTGAATTGCATGTATCATCTCATGCGTACAACACTAGAACGCGAAATGTAAATTACCCAATACAAAGATTAACTCTAACTGATAAGAGTCCGTACTATATGTGTAGAAGATTTTATAACAAATTGCCCAACAGTTTAAAAGAAATAAATAGTTCGACAAAATTTAAAAGAAATATTAGGACGCTTCTGATAGAATTAGAACCCTACTCAATAAATGACTATTTTGAGAAAATAATCTAAGAATTTTTATATGTTATGGTTAATTGTATAGTATCTGTAGGTATTAGACGCTATTTCCGTTGTGATTTTGTATTTTGTAATATACTAACACAATTTGAAATAAAGAAATGAAACGTGGGTATGCTCCACAAGATATCGTAGGTAACCATCTTTTATGAATTAAAAACCTATAGCTGATAAAAATCAAGTTCTTGTTCTTTAAATTTACTATTGTGACGTTTTCCTTAAAAAAATGATTAACTACATCAGTTAAATCAGTCGTCTTGATCTTGAGGTTCTTCTTTCCTGGTGACTTTATTACGTTATCATCGGATCTTAAACGCTTTTTTATCTTCCAACAGTGGATAGAAAAATAATTAGTGTCTGAACTAGCCGCTGGAAAATTGGAAAGAAGGCAGTGGTAACAAAATTCTTCCATTATCATTTTTCGTGTTGAACATAATTTAGCAAAGATTTACCTTTCATAGCAAAAACTTGTTTAACTAAAAATCAAAAATATCGGTTAGTTTCAAACCATGTATACGTTTTAAGACACAAATATAAACATTTAAAATAAATAAGAACTAAAAGTACAGATTTTCACGAAATTATATATATGTATGTATGTATGTATATATAATGTATTATTTACAAACTACCTGCTACTATATATACCGAAAAATGACTATAAAATCATAATTAATGTTCTGACAATTTAAGTTCAATGTAAGAAAGGTATTTAAATCTAATTGATCGTTAAGCAATACATTTTGTTAATCTCCATGGCTTCCAATAAATTTAATTTTCTACTTTTTGTGGCTGTATGTAAAATATTAAAATTGTCGTCAAAAATGGGTTTCCTGTGTTTAAGTGTAGACTATTATCTTATTATTATATATTATTTTATGTTCGTTAATGCATTTCTTGAAGGATCTACTTGTTTGAGCAATATAAATTTTAGGACAAGATCTGCATTTCAACCTGTAGACATTTGATTTTTGGGGTTTTGGACATTTGGTTTTATTGTTTTTTAAAAATTTTCCTATTATGTTGTTAGTTCCGAAAGCTATTTTTAATCCACATTTTGAAAAATGTTTTAAAACATTTTCACTGGGTTCTCCTACGTATGCAATTGTTTTCAATTGTCCGTGTTCTGTATTAGGTTTCGGATAAATAGAGTTTACTGTTGTTTGGATTTGTGTTTTATTTATAATTTTATCTATAATGGACGGATTGTAGCCGTTGTTCAGTGCAATTTGTTTAATGATATTAAGTTCTTTGTTGTAATTTTCTGTTGAGAGTGGCGTATTAAGGAGTCTGTGTACAAAAGAGTGAAACGCAGCCATTTTGTGTGTATAAGGGTGATTTGAGCTGTTATGTATGACTGTGTCCTTGTGTGAAGGTTTATGGTAAATGGAAAAATCCAATTTGTTTTGCCTTTTCGTAATAGTTACGTCTAAGAAATTAATATAGTTATCCTGTTCAATGTCGATAGTGAATTTTGTACGATTATGTTATGAGCCAATGTAATTTAAAAAAAAAATCAATTGTCTGTCCGTTCCAACAAAGCAAGCAAAGACATCATAGAAAACTTTTACTTAAAGGATGTTCTAGTATGATATTTTTCAAACTATTCATAAAGTTGAAACAATTGTCATGTAAATATATATAGTTTCGTGGAAATCTGAACTTTTAGTTCTTATTTATTTTGTTAAATGGATTTTCATCAAATAAAAGCCACCTCAGTTCAATAAATATTCAAACTTTTATGCACATTTGTACTGTAACAATCCTGTTATAAATTTCAGAATACCAAAAAATGCATCATAAAACAAATGGTGTCAAAAAACATCACAGAAAGCCAAGTACGGTTGACTAAAAGTCAATATTTTGAAAATAAAAGAACTTCGTAAGGTATATTTGGGTCATGTTTAGACGATATTTATAATTTAATATATTTTTAAGATGTTCAACTTTTTTAAAAGATTTACAGAAGAAGTAAGTTTAAAATGTGTTTAAATATTGGAAAAATAAAACATTGTTGCGCTTATTTACTTGCCACGTAAGTACCTTAATTGTTATGCTGACAAAGAATTTCTGTTTTGAAAAAAGCAGATAACAAACAATACACGAGCCTACCAAAGACCATAAACTTTCAACTTTCTAGCTATCTACCTGATAGCAGTTAAACATTAAAAGTTTTGAATATGTTACCTTTACTGGAAAACAATATACTAACGAAATTGTCTTCTTTTAGGGCATATTAAAAAGTTATTTTGGGACTGTACTATAACAACTTAGTTGGATACCCACCATTTCTTCATTTCCTTAAATGTAATCTTTTCTATGAAATAAAATAAAGAAATAAAGACTCTTTATTAATATTATTAATATCTGTCTCAGATTTCTCTGCTTTGAAAGTATTGGTTATGTGATATTGGTAGAGAGGAGCTTCCTCAGTATCACATCACCAATACCTGCCAAGCAGAGAAATCTAAGACCGATAAAAATAATAATAGCAACAATAATAATAACAACAATAATAATAATATTTAAAGTAAAAATAATAAATAATAATAATAATAATAATAATAATAATAATAATAATAATAATTAAGAATAGAATAGAATATAACTTTATTAACCATTTAGATAAGTCACAAAAATAACAAATGTTATGTCAACAGTGTGGCGATTACAATGGTTATTACATAAAACAAACATTAATAAAGTACAAACAAATTGCACTAAATTATACAAAATAGTTCTAAGGGGTGTTTTTTTTCGATGTGTAGAACTTTAAGTTGCAATAAAACAATGATTATTCGATTGACAGGAATTTTATTTATCCGAAAGATAATCTTGTGGCATTACATTTTAAATATGATTTCTGGCATATGACCACCGCGGCTGGCGCGGATGTAGTCCAATCTGGACGTCCAATTTTCGATGACTTTTTCCAACATTTGTGGCCGTATATCGGCAATAACACGGCGAATGTTGCCTTCCAAATGGTCAAGCGTTTGTGGCTTATCCGCATAGACCAACGACTCAGCCCCACAGAAAGTAGTCTAGCGGTGTTAAATCACAAGATCTTGGAGGCCAATTCACAGGTCCAAAACGTGAAATTAGACAGTCACCAATAAATCGATTGTGGCACGAGCTGTGTGACATGTTGCGCCGTCTTGTTGAAACCACATCTCCTGGACATCATGGTTATTCAATTCAGGAATGAAAGAGTTAGTAATCATAGCTCTATACCGATCACCATTGACTGTAACGTTCTGGCCATCATCGTTTTTGAAGAAGTACGGACCAATGATTCCACCAGCCCATAAAGCGCACCAAAAAGTCACTTTTTCTGGATGTAACGGTGTTTCGACATACACTTGAGGATTAGCTTCGCTCCAAATGCGACAGTTTTGTTTGTTGAGGTAGCCATTCAACCAAAAGTGCGCTTAATCCCCAAACAAAATTCGCTTATAAAAATCGGGAACAACGGCAATCTCGTTTTGGGCCCATTCGACGAATCTACGCCTTACTCTTGATGATCGTTTGGCTTCAATTCTTACACGAGTTGGATTTTGTAAGCACGTAAACCCAGTTCCTTCCGCAAAATCTTCCATAAAGTGGGTGGACACAGATACAATTCCTGTGTTCGATGGCGAATGGACTCATTCGGCTCTTCCTCAGTGCTACGCTCTACAGCAGCAATAGCTTATTCTGCACGCACCGTACGGCGTCTCTGGGGATGCCTTATTAATAAGAGTAAACGGGGTGCGGAAAAGTATATAATCGAAGTGTATAATCGAATTAACTGATCTGATGGACGATTTTGTCGACGATAAAATGGACGTAGTGCGCGATACGTATTCCGCACAGAAACATTATTTTCGAAATAAACAAAACCTGAGCTGAGAGTCTCTCAGAAGTTTTCGGTTTTCAAAAAATCGTGAAAGGCGGGTTTTTAAGGCTTTCTCGAACACTTTACCAAAGATAGGGATGATTGCAATGGGCCTAAATTTATTTGTAATGTTCTTGTCTCCTTTTTTATAAGCAGCAATTATTTTAGATAGTTTCAGCTGAGATGTTTCTTTCAAATAGAAGTTTCAAGGTCAGAGTTGGTGTTGTCGAAGTATAGATCCAAAAATAAAAAAGTGTGTATATGTAGACGTAGGTAGCAATCTTCTGCAGTGGTACAAGAGTTGGAGACATAACAAAAGCACTACAGTCAGCTATTAATGTAGTTATCGGAAATGGACAAAAGATAGGTTTTCAATTTTCAAAAGAAAAAAGAGTCCACTTTTGTCGACTAAGAAAACCCCATTATGGTCCAGAAGAAAATATAATCGAGTATGTAGATACAATAAAATTTTTAGGACTTGTTTTTGATAGGAAACTTATTTGGCAAAAGCAAATTAACTCGCTACAGAGTGTAAACATTCACATAATATCCTGAAACTTTTATCACACACAAAATGGGGAGCCGATAGGTGCTTTTCCAACAGCACCAGTCCTATGGATCTGGATTAGTGGCACTCAACTTACGAAAAAAAGTAGCAATGACATCATATGTAACGAATGTAAAAGCATATCCAAAAAATCCGAACAATAAATTCTTATTCTCCGATATAAATACCTACTCCAGTCAAAGAAGTATTACAAGTCCTTTAGCAGTGAGATGTAGGGAATATCTCGAAAAAATTTAAGTAAACCTACCAAGACAACTGATAGATGATAATGATGAGATGACAACTGGTTAACGAAAAAATTCGTCAAAACTGGCGAAGCATCTGGATCGAATGTAACACCATGCTTCCAAAAACAATACCAGAAGAAACGGCAAAGTATGCGCACACAAATCTACCCAGACTTGACGCAATGAAAGCTTTTAGAGTATCTGCAGGACATACAACCCGTACTCACAGACATCTCCTTAATAGTGAAGTATATTTGACCATCGTTCACATGATCACTGAGTGTTTAATATATACTTTATAAAATAAAACCGATATTTGAAGACAACTTGAAAAAGAAATAGAGTAAACGGACATTGGTATATGTAAAAGAGATCAAAATATTTAACAATATATCGAAAATGCTATATTTAGACGAGGGATATATGTGTGAATGCAATAGAGATTGACAACTAAGGGCCCTAGCAGCCGATGCTGTGGATTGGGGGTATTTTATTGGGTAAACCTGGATTGCACAACTCACCAGGAAGTCTCCTACTCACCTTCCCTTGCTTTTGACAAGCAGAGCGTCCGTAAAGGATTTCACCTCCAATTCCCGCAAAAAAATAATAATAAAGGGTTTTTATTATTGAGTTCTTATTTTGTACCCATATCCAATAAAAATTAAAATTTCAATACCCAAGTAAGGTGTGTGCATCTTTAATGGTTTACAAGATACTCGAATAAGACAATGAAAAATTTGGGAGACATTTGAGAACCATCCAATTTTTTTTATCTGTCAAATTATTTTTTATCATATAGCACAAATTTAGATAATAGATTATCGGGGTTTTCTCCTGTTGCCTTTTAATTAAATAAAAGTGTGTATCGGAACACTCAACATTTGAAATTGCTCCGTTTAGTGCTTACGGTTCAATAAAATAACTTAAGTTAAGTAATTTTGTTTTCTTTATCATTTAATTTTAGGTTTCATGTTTTGTAATGCCAAGTTAATGCTAATATTTCTAAATAAAGTAGGTACTTGCCATCTTTTTTACCTTTACACTAATGCTTAGTTTTTATCTTTTTTAACTTTATCAAATCGTTTTTATACCACCGATAATTTGCTTCTTGATTGTGTGAGGTATTTCGTAGGAAAATTATTCGAAAAACACTCATTATTACGAGCTAGTTGATCGTACTTAGAGCAGATGCGCCAAAATCAATGAATACTTTGCGAAAATAAGTATACCTTAAACTGTTTGTTATATTGTTCGCAGTCGTACTAAAGTGTTGGTCGTTTGGTTCACCTGCAATTAGGTTTTATCGCCGGTAGTACCGAGGTAAATTTGAAACGCTCTCAGCAGGAACAATAAGTCAGCCGAACGCCAAGTTCATTCCGCGATGAAACGAAAACGGCTCTTCGCATGACGGGCTTTGTGTACCAGTTAATGCTGAATTATTTCCTTCCGGTGCGTTTACGTATATCCTATACCTGTGTGTACCACCGCGTCACACACCACGACCATACCCGCATAGTTCCCCACAGGCGCATACTTTTCAATGTCGTTCGCTTACCGTTTGTGGAATGAATGGTCGTTAATACCTCGGGTAAATTAAGTTCCAACCATATAGCTATTAGATAATATAGTGGGCCCTACTACGGTAAAAAGTGATGCGCCGCAGATGGCTATGATATTCTTGCATGCGTCACTCCCAAATAACTGAGTTGTCACACTGCCGTAATTTTTACATAGGAAAGATGTTTGAGTAAATTGTTTTAGTGCACAAGAATTACAGGAAATATAAGTAAACAATTAAGCTGCAAGTTTTACTTGAACAATCACAAGGAATACTCCTCGACAATTACATATCTTGTAAACCTCACTGTGGGAAAGTTTTTGTTTGTCATCATGCTTAGTGAAAATAACAATGCCTTTCGGTTGGTCAAAAATTACAAATCAATTCAGCTGAAACTGCCAGGAAGAATTTAAATGATAAATCTGTTGGATATTTTTGGGAAGTCCGAAGGCATTACTGCAAATTTTTGAGAATTACCAGGAATTGTAGGCAACTATTCAAAATTTTGGGGTACTTTATTTGTAGGTCACCTACCTCCTTAGGTAGGTAAGTGAATACTGCAATACGTATATACACAATTTGACGCTGATTAAATAGAAATACTTCTATAACATTGAATATAGTGTCATCATATATATATATATATATATATATATATATATATATATATATATATATATATATATATATATATATATATATATATATATATATATATATATATATATATATATATATATATATATATATGATATATATGATGACACTATATTCCGGGATATCATCCGTTCGCTTGTTAAACTCCGACTGGAATCCTGCAGACGTTTCGCCAAAATCTCACTTGGCATCTTCAATGTTCACGCTCCGAAAACACTTCGAACATATACATATATATATATATATATATATATATATATATATATATATATATATATATATATATATATATATATATATATATATATATATACATTTGTTTTATTGCTTACATCATCTTTTTTGGAATTTTTAAAGGTGGTGATCCTCTCTTCTTATTGTGTTCATAAGCAACAATGTACTTTATTCTTTTCAATAAAGGCCTTACTAAATAATTCATGTATTTATTCATTTATATTTTTAAATTGTGCTGATTCTCCAATTATATCTTCTGTGAACTTCAAAACGAGTTAATAAAGCACTATATAAAATGCTATTATAATTAAAGGTAAGTCGTAGTTGTGGCATAAACCACAATCTTGTCTACAAAACAGGACTGGCGCGTGCACCTGGAAAACTATATTTCTTAATAAGACAGTTTTTCTTTTAGAATGTTTCATGTGAGCTTACACTTACACTTTTAAAAAATTCCGAGCATTTCTGGAATAGTAATTTTTTGTTATTTACATTTGAATCCAGATAGCAATAGAATATAGGTAAATTATTGTGTGAATTGATACTAGCATCTAAATCTCGGTAGACACAATACAATTTCTACATGTACTTACTGCTGTTAAATATTTTTGCAGTAGCCACCATGCAATTTTTGCTAGCAAAATGTTTTTTTTTTTTTGAAATTTTGATACAATAAACGACACTCTTTAGCGTTCGATAATGTTAATTCTGTTACATTTAGAGCTAATTGTTTATTGACTTGTTTTATACTAGTATTTTAAATTTCTTGGTTACATTTTCCAATACCTACAGTTTTTTAACGAAACTGTCTATTGGTACTTTTCAAATAATATATTTGGGCAGTGAGACTTTCAGCAATTACTGGACTTGCGATGAAAGAGTGGGCGTTCTGTCTATATGAGGTGCTTGTCGAATTTTTTTTCCACTTAGATGTTTTTCTACTCCCGTCTGTAAAATACCTAATTACCCACCGATCTAGCGTGCGGGAAGCGTCACTTTACCACGTCAGTTTTCCTTCCCACAAATCCGAGCCACTTCAGACATTTCCGGAATTTTACGGCACGGATTTGGGAGCAATAGGATGTTTTCGGAGATATTTCCCACGCTTTGAATTTTGACGTTTGTCAATTCTGACGGTTATGTCAGTGAATGTATTCGTGTTGTTTTAAGAAAATGTACCCAAAAATTTACGGTCGTTTTGCGATTAATAAAGAAATATAAATGTGTTTTTTTGTATTACATATACTCGCTAGAATAAAATAAACAAAAAATATTGGCTAGTTTTTTTTTATAAATTAAGGTATGTATATATTTCTAGGGCGTTCAAAATTCAATTAAACTCCTCGAAATGAAATTTCAAGTGATCAAGCATGTTAAATGGCAAGGTTCGGCTCTTTTTTCCAGCGTAATGAATTTGAAGCGTCACTGTCACATTTTCCCTTGCGTCTCAACAGTTCCCCCACCATTAGTCCCACACCGACTCACACTGAAACATGAAAACAATTGGGATTTCAGTAATTTTCAAGTCATGGAGTCAAAGATAAGTCAGCCGAAATGATCTCTCAAGGTTAGAGTGTTTTTTTTAAGGAACAATCAACTGACCTTCATTAATTTGTCAAAAATTCTCGGCTACAAAGTGGAAAATAGTAACAAAGTAAAGAACGCCAACTTTGAAAATTGCATTGAACAATTAAAGATCAATTTATCATTGTATTCCTTCTTGACAACATGATTATGAGCTTCTAACTTTCGCGTACCAGCAGAGCACACACTCCTGGGGTAAAAATTACATCTTTTCATAATGTTTATTGTTTACATAATAGCCATTTTATATAGTTTTCTTGCAGTGGCCAAAGAACAAATAATCCGACTGGAAGGATCGTTTTTATTTTGTACGATTTTTGGAAGATGAAGATTTCCCTAAAACTCGGACTAACCGATTTTTCTAGTCTACTTGCCTACAAAAGTTAATTTTCGCTCACCATAACCCTGTCAATTGAGAAACACCTTATTTTATCAATATTATCAATTTCTTGAAGATTGTCGTCGTCGATCTTCCTTATGATCCACGCCGTTTTTTACTTTCAGACTCTAACGCGACATTGTCAAACTACCGTTTCTCTGTTAATTTTCATTTCGATATATACCATTAATATTTACGAGGGCGGCGCCAAAATTTCCCTGCCTGAATATGAAAGAAACAAAGTAGAGTAACAACTTTTTATTATTTTTCAATATAATCAATTCAATCAATCAATAATTCAATAACTTCAATACACTTGTTACATATCTTCATTAACAACTCAATCCCTTTAAAAAAATATTCTTTTGGTGTGTCTGCAAAATGAGCTAAAACCGCCGCTTTTAACTCAACTTCGTCGTTAAACCGCCATCCACGTAAGTCCTTTTTCAAATATCCAAACAAATAATAGTCGCTGGGGGCCATATCTCGATTATACGGAGGATGATCTATCTGTTGGAACCCACACTCTAAAATGGCAGCTTGTGCAACACCAGCAGTATGGACAGGTGCATTATCGTGCAAAAGACGCCCGCCTCTGGTCAGTTTTCATCGACGTTTTACACGTATGCAGTCTCGCAATTTATGTAATAATGTTGTGTAATATTTACCATTGACAGTGGTATTAATTTCTTTGAAATCCATCAAAAGAATTCCTTCACAATCCCAAAAGATCGTAGCCATCACTTTTTTTGTTGACTGGCAGACTCTGAATTTTTTTGGAGGTGCTTCACCCTTACGACGCCACTCCATTGATTCTTTTTTCGATAGAGGGTCATAATAGAGAACCATAGTTTCATCTCCCGTCACAATAGTTTCTATCACAGGCTTCAGTTTCGACACACAGAGTTGCAAAAAAAAACCGCGCACACTCGATACGGCGTTGTTTTTGAATAGCCGAAAGGTTTTTAGGAACCCACTTTGCATCAACCTTATGCATACCTAAATGATCATGCTGCATTCGACGAACACTTGTATCAGAAAGCTTAGTAATTTCTGAGACTTTCTTGACCTTTAAACGTCGATCACTCAATACCACCTGTTCCACAATCACAGCAATATCTTCTGTTATGACCTCCACTCAATACCACCTGTTCCACAATCACAGCAATATCTTCTGTTATGACCTCCACTGGTCGACCAGTTCTTGAATCATCTTCAAAGGACTTCTGCCCCATTCGAAAACGTTTTGCCCATTCATTCACTACAGAATACGAAGGAGAACTTTGGCCGTACACCGTAATAATTTTAAGTACTAACCCTTCTTTTGTCAAAAACTTTATGACTGCTCTATACTCAATTTACGTTATGTGCGACATTTTTCGGACACGTCTTGTTTAAAATGCTGTCAATAAAAAACTATTTGACGCAAGACTTAATTTTTTTTTTCGCAGCCTACTAAGATATATATTTAAAAGTTTTATCGTGATACTGGAGCTGCATCTGTCAGGCCGGGAAATTTTGGCGCTAACCTCCTACATTTGCCGATATTTGATCCACCTGATAAAAAAAATAAATATCTGCAAAAAGTTCGTAGATTTTTAAAATGAAACTCACAGTTACATGTTCTAATAAATTATTAACATATTTATTTATTTAGTGCCTCCGGATAGTTCTTTATAATATACATGCATAATATCTCGGCAAAGGAAATTGGCAGTTTTGTACAAGCTCAGGACACGAGTTATTGGAAAAGAGTGATGAATAATTGAAGATTTAATTCGGGTTGCCAAAGAGCATAATCGTAACATAGCTGAAGCGTTTAACGCTGTTCAATAAGTGCTGTGGTAATAAGAATTTCTGACACAAGAGGAATGAATGTTCAAGACACGGTCTCACCACTTTAATGATATTGTCATCATCCATTGTTACGTATTATTCAAAAACGTCATAAAAACATTTGAATCAAAAACAAAGGATGAGCCTTTTTCCAAATAAAATATATATGGCATTTAAAAAAACGCTGCACTTATTTCAGGAATAAATGGAATATTCAAAAATAACATTTCTTTATTATTATTATTAGATTATTCGTCCTTTTCTTCATGTTTTCCATCGCTTGTTTCATGTTAACTAAACTAAAACCACTTTTAAGAAATATTCGTATTTTATAGCGATTTCTGAAACTAATATTATTCCCTGAAATAGCCATAAGAGCACCGGAGCCACAAGCCTCATGTCAAAGGCGGCTGAATTGAAACCCAGGAAAGCAACGGAAAACTACGTGGCTTACTTATTTGCTCAGAACATAATTTTTTCCATCGTCTTTATCATGGCAAGGAACACAAGAAACACGACCCTCAGTCCCCAGCAGATGTTAAATCATCAGAATCACCGTGCTAAGAATCCCCCAGCTTGACATGTCATGACTAACCAAAACTATGTATTGGTACAACACGCACTCCTTACGAGGTTGGAAAACTTGACAATGCCATAAAGCTAATGAACAAATTGAAAGTGGATATTATGCAAAAAGAGCGAAGCGACATTCTATTGCTCAAATCACAGGAACGGAGTGGGGTTTAGCTTGAGCCAACACACAAATAAATATATAAAGGACAACTACAACTAGCAGCTAATACTAATGTCAACTAATTCGAGGTGTATGCGCCCACTGCTGAGAGAAGAGACGCTGAAGCCGAACACTTCTATGAACAACTCAGAGAGCTACTAAGAGCAACTAGAATAAACGAAATAACTATATCTCTTGGTGATGTCAATGCAAAAGTTGACAAGCAACCTAGCCTAGGGGTCACAGTCTCATTTGGACTGGGCGAGCGGAACGAGCGTGGATATATGCTTAAAGACGACTCTACACCTGGAAATCGTTGGGTGGCAGTAAAATGATAATGCTAAAACCTAATATCCGAAGCCTAATTAAACCAAACACCAGGGATAATATGAGAAATGAGCTTCAGAGAGTTTTGCTGGTAAATAACTCTAGCTTCGAAGAAGAAGCTGAAGAAAGTTGGAAAAGACATCGAACAAGCTGGATGACGAAATAAATATTAGACTTAATGGAATACCGTTGGTTAGTGAAGAAGCAAGCTGATAAATACAAAGAATACAACACAATCAGAAACAAGAAACAAAATAAAAAATGCATGCATGCATGAATGGATGTGAGGAAGCTGACAATCGCCACAGATTTCACGGTGGCTTTAATTTACACAAAAAGCTGAAACTAACAACGAGACCTTGCAGGAGCACATCTTTAATATCACTTATAAATGATTAGGGAATAATATTTACCCAACAGGAGTAAACTAAGAAAACTTGATTTCTTGTCATCAACAAATAACCGGCCCAGCTATCATCGGATCTGAAGTAGAACAAGCATCTGTTTAATAAAATATATGATTCCCGGAAACATATTTATATTTATACATATTTTCAAGTATTGATTCACGGATGGAAAAATGTGTTGAAAATATATTCCGGGATATCAGCCATTCGTTTGTTGAACTTCGACTGGAACCCTAATATAATAAGTAATAATAATATAATAATTAAACAATTATATTGGAGTCAAACAGCCGAAGTGAAGGTACAACAACGATGTATTCTTTCACCGATGCTATGTCGAAAAAATATTCCAGTTTGCTCTCGAAAATGAGTCCAAAAGCATCGGGGTCAATGGAAGCCCCAACAACATCACATATGGGAGTGATACAGTCGTAATGGCACCTACCCTGGAGGATTTTCAATATCTGTTAAACAAAATAAACGACTTCGGCCAGCGATACGATCTACATGTTAGTATTTGAAAAGCCAAATTCATGAAGATTAATAGACGAGCCCAACAAATTGACCAGGTAGCTAAGTTTAAGTACATCGGCGACTTTTCGCGAGTTTAAGAATGTTTACCATTAGACCTCGGACTAACGGTGATTAAGTGCTATGTGTGGTCCGTTCCATTGTATAGTAGAAATCTGGTTAATTAAGTTAAGGTGAGTAAATCGCATAGAAACTTCTAAGATGTGGACTCTTCGCTTATTTACTGCATACACTGAACACATTTCAAACGATGAAGTGCTATGAAGAGCTGGAGTCATAAGTCAACTCTTGGACCCAGTAGAACCCCGAAACATATCGTATTTGCGGCGCAATGCTGTTCCGAAGTTCATTCTGCAGGGTTTTGGAAATGATTCCCAGGTACAAAATGATCATAAAAATTAATGCCACCATACTCGGATACATCGAAAAGTTTAGGCTTGATTTTGGACTCTAGGCTGCGGTTCAAGGATCACATTAGAAACAAATTGAGAATAGCATATGGGAATTTAAAGTAAATATACAGTCACTGATATTTTCTTGAAATTGTTACAAAGAAACTACTTTGTGAATCCATCGTTCTACCAGAGTTCAATTATTGCTGTGGTGTGTACGTGACCTGCCTGGATGTTGCTGACCAACATCGTATCTAGAAAACACAAAATCCATACCTACTTATTTCGGGTTGACTTAACATATGCAATCGATTTAGAGTACACCATGCTACATTCCAATTGAAATTAATAAAGTATAAATTTACTGAATATCTTTTTAACAAAATCACTGTTTGTACAGATGTTCGTGCCTTGATTCTAAGAAAAAAAATTACATTGAGATTACCACATCGAAGAGAAATGTTAAAAGATCTATAACTCCATATATTCTGTATCAGAAAACCACTTTGCGGTGGTTTACCCTTACCCCACTCCTTTCTCCTTTGCCCTACGACTTCTCTCTTTATTGAAAACTACATTCATATTACAAACTCTGCGTAACATATTTAATTTTGTTTATTTAATACTTTTTTTTGTTCTTAGGATAATTTGGTTTACCTTAAATTGGGGCTTCAACACACTGTCTGGCTTTGATGGATATCGGCCTCTTATTAGCACTTTCGTGTGTCTTAAATACTTTGTTGTGTAATAATATTATTATTATTATTAAAATGGAAGGCCGAAGAGGACCGGGACGAAAACAACATTCAGGACTCCGGAACATCAGAGATTGGAGCGGGATACCGGATGCGGCAATCATCTTTCGCAAGGCAGAGGAGAACAACTTTACGAGCAGATGATCCCCAACATGCAATTATGCATCTCGGACCAGAAGAAGTTCCTTCTCATCTCATTCGATCAGCATTACTTGCTGAAACCTCAAATAACACCAAAAACAGTAAATTTTTTCCTTTTTTATGGAAAACTGTTTTAAAAATGTTACTTTTACCTAACAAAATATCTCCATAAAGAAGTATTATGGCGAAATAAGTGGCACCCTTTAGTGACGCTCTTTGTACAAAATACGAGGTGTGTTCAAAAAGTAAGGTGACTTTTAAGTATTTATTTATTTTTCAAAAGTAATGTTGTCCCCTTCAAAACAATCTCCAGCAGATGTAAGTACTTTCTGGCATGGCCTTGAGTTCATCCAGGGGTTTTTTCTTTATTTCCTCAATCGTTACAATCCTTCCTTTAATGGGTTTCTTGAGTTTTAAAAAGAGAAAAAAGTCTCAAGGAGCCATCTCCGGTGAATATGGTGGCTGAGGCATGATTGTTGAATTGTTTTTTCGCAATTCCGGATGTTTTCTACGTATTGCTTCTCGCAAACGGCGTATAACTTCAAGTTAATACTCTTATTTGATCGTACAACTTGTAATATTCAAAAACAGTAAGCAAAACCTTGATATTTGATCGAACTGGACGACTGGGCTTTGGTTTTTATATCATAACCATGTACCCATTCGTCACCAGTTACGACGTTTGTGAGCATATTAGGATCATCATTGCCATCGTTTAACAGCAATTGAGCGATACTCTGTCGACGGTTCTTTTGTTCAAAATTAAGCAGTTTCGGGACAAATTTTGCTGCTACACGTTTCATGCCTAAAACTTCGGGAAAAATTGCATGACACTAGCCAACAGAGTGCCGACGTCTTCAGTCACTTCTGTAATAGTGATTCGATGATTTTACAACCCCATTTGTTTCACTTCATCAACACTTTCATCAGTTACTGAGGCGCCCAGAGTTAGTTTCGTCATCGGCGTCTTCTCGGCCATCTTGGAACACCTTGTACCATTTAAAAATACTTTTTTTGTTCAAAATAAATTCACCATATGCCGTTGTTAACATTTTAAGTGTTTTGCAGCACTGTATTCCATTTCACACAAAATTTTATGCACATTCTTTGTTGCATTTTTTTTGACAGCAGAAATTCTCGAGCACACAAAACACGTCTAACGCTTCCTTCTCACAAAAAAAATAAACGTGCAAAATGGCTGAAACTGCGAACATATGTTAGGGACATGTGTACCAACATAACAAAAAAAATATCGAAAATGGAATATACGTAGCCCGCCCAATTACAAAAGTTACCTTGCTTTTTGAACACACCTCGTATTAAAAAATATATTTAATTATATTTTTATATTTAATATAATTAAATAAATTTTACTCGCCCTTCCACTGAAATGTTTTTTAACACTTTTTATTAACTACAACGACCAATTTTGGAATGTTTAAATAGTCAATACCGGGTATTTTAATTAATGTCAAATATTCATAACTTTATGATCAATAAACTACGTAATTTTAAATAAATGTGTACATCAAAAAGCAAACTCTTAGTTATATTAAAATGCAGTATAGCCAACAAGTCACATGAACTGCTCCTCCTCTTCGAATAGGTTCAAAAGCTTTGAATAGAGCATTGGGTAATCGATTGACTAATTATTATAAAAGCTTATTGGCGAATAACCGGTAGTTTTATATCAATGATTCGATGCGACATCCCCACTTTTTCCATTTCGACAAGGATTTATGTGTATTTCAGAGTATCGATTTAAAATTCCACAACTGCGAAAAAAATTAGCTAAAATCATTTTTTTTATATGTCGCACCGACTACGAAACACGGCGCCACGTGCGACCTGGCGCAATTTATCGAAATTTTCAACATTTAACTAAAATTAAAATATAACAAACTGGGACGAAATATATCATAACAATCCAAATACATTAACCATACCGTCTTCTAACTTCGTAAAAATCTTCCTCGAAACTCCAGATTTTATTAACCCCAGAAATGGAACATAAAATACGACAACCATATAAATTTTTAAAGTGCATGTGTAAAAATTTATAGCCACTGCAATATCAGAATGGGAAAATGTGATTTGATAGTATTATGGCTGATATAAAGGGTTTTCAAACAGCTCCGGTGTCGTCTGTCGTTGGATAGATTCCTTGTCTTTATATTCCGCGGTTAAATCTGAGAAAATTGAATATCCGAAACTCCTATGCCATGCTTTGTGTTTTCGCGCGAGATTATGCATGAGCAGGTGTAGGGGTGCAAAATTCTTTTAAGGTTTATAGGCAATAAATTTTTACTTAAGGAATATGATGGTGCATAATGAGAAGAGCGAATAGACCTGCTTATATAGTATTGAGGAAAAAGCGATTGGCCAAGGTGGATTAGGTAGCAGAAGGTACGCAATTACATTATTTGACCAAAATAATTCCTGAAACTCTCAACATCTCATCTTAATTGAAAAATGCTTGTCAAGAACATATTTTTCTTATAACGGCCAAATTTTTGAACAAACGTCGGGTTTTCTACTATATTTAGAGAGAAGATTTTCTTAGACATTTAAACTCTATACACCCTGACATGCGTCTTACCATCGAACTAGAAACTAATAATAACATCCCATTCTTTAAAATTTTTAAATTTTCTCTAATTTATTTAGTCTTAGGAAACTTTAGTAATAAAGTAGTTACATTTATTATTTTCCTATGCCACAAACTCTCACAATTCTTGGGGTTATGATTTCTTCATGATTTTGATAGACGTTTGATACCACGAGTCGCTTGTACTTTCTACCTTCATATCTTAGATTCTTGGGCATTGTATGTTCCTAGTATTGGGCATCAATGAAAACGTAACATCAACCATAAGTTTACTCGAAGATACTAGGCGAATTCCAATCAGGAAAGTTATAAGACAAAGCGACGGTCCTAGAATACGCTTTTAAAAAAGTGAAAATATTGAAATTGAGCGTTTTAGTAATTTCTGTTTTGAAGATGATGGCGGATAGTTTTGGACACATAAGAGGTATGGTTAGGGAGCTACAACAAGCCACATCGCATAAACTATCTAAAGACCAAAATAATGACAAACATGGTTGTTAGTCAACAAATAGAGGTGAAAGGAAAACAAGTAGAACCGGTAGATAGATATACGTACGGGGGCAATGAAGTGAAATTGAATAGAAAACAATTGAGAACAAAACAGCGGAACTTGCTAGGGGAATATCACGTATGGAGCGGAACCTCTAACACAAGTTTCAATGAAACTGCGAAGAACTCAATGAAAAATGGAAATATAAAGACTCCATACGAGATGGACCGATGATCATGAGTGTAAAAGTATAAATTGGATGCAGACAGTCCAGAATAGGAGAGGATGGAAAAGTCTGGAGGACTACATGACTACTGATCTACATGACTACCGATCTATAAAGAAGAAAAGAAGAAGGCTAATGATTGGGTATACATACTTAGTTAATAGTGGCTAAAAGAATATTTTCTGTGTTCATAGTCCTTTTCATAGTTGTTAGTTGTTTCCTCTCCTTAGTGGTGTCTTTGGAGTCGTTATCCTATTTCCTTTATTCCTTTACTGTCAATTTTAATGGCCATATAGGTGTACTCCTCCAATGCGTGTGTTAATTGGTATTCATCCAGCACAAAGTCTTCTTTTTCTCCTCCGATACACATATATTTAGTTTTTGACATGTTCATTTTTAGTATTCCTCCTTCAACTTCCTAGTCATACACTCTAAGTCGTCTTTGTCATGTGCAATAACTATTTGGTAGTCTGCGAAATGTAAAGTATATAAGGAGTACTTTTGTGAGATATAAACCTTCACACTCCATCAAAGTAGCGCCCGATCCAAGTAAATCTTAAGCAGAGTCGGCGACAGACAACAAACCTACCTTTGTTATTTCATATCGGTCCGATAGAGCTTGCAATTGCAGTTGTTTTATAGTTTCGATGGTCCTCATGTTGATTGATGTTGTAGCTATAAGTTTTTTTTGGAAATTGATCCCAAAAACTCCCAGTAATCCTTGCCGGTGAAGTTTTACTTAACTTTCTTAAACTTGGAAATGGTATAGATAATGCAGCTTATTTATAGCCGGCGTGTAAAACTCGGAAGGCTTTTAAAAAGTTTTTAAAAGATAAAAGTCATTTCGATAGGCGTAGCATATAATTTTAAAAGCGGTTTACCGTGCGGGTTGCAGCAATATGGGAAAATCGAATCCACTTCCATAGATGTTTGCGAGGCTAAACAAAGACATTTCCGTATAGAATTCTCTTCGCTTATTCCTTTTGTTTATATAGCCGACTTGGATGGATTAATGTATGTTCTGTCGTAATTTCATTACAGTAATGTTCTCGGAAATTTATCTCGCGGCATTCTTTATATACGGGCGAAGATGGCGTAAGGTTTTTGATTAAAACCCAGCATTATTGCGCGTCAGATAAACCGAAATAAAACCAAAAAGAAATACCCTACCCCCGGTCCAGGGTCGTAAAAGATATCCCAGCACAAAGCAACGTGATATCTTAATACCGTTAATGCAGCTTCTGGTTTGACGCATTACTTAGCGATATTGTGGTGTCAGATTGACGAGGATATATTTTGGGAAATGCCGACGAAAAGTAATATGCACAACGTGGCATGGCGACTTTTTTTTATATATTTATCTTTAGAGTTATTAAGGAATAGTGAGTAAAATGTATTCGTCCTTAGACGCATAAATGGGTTTAAATCAATGCTGGTTAGGGAAGATAACTTGCATCATTTTTAAGAGTCTGTGACAAGTCATTGCATTAATGCAGAGGTCCAAGAGCTCCAGAAGTGTGGCGACATTGTCCAAGAGGGTAAATCTCAGCGAATAAGATGAGCAAACGCTACTGACAGTAAAAGGCGACGCGAAAGGGAAATTGAAGTACGCGTAAATAAAGGAAAAAGAATAGACTATCCTGAGACACAACAAACAACTATTATATAACAATATATATAACAATTCATTTGAAGGTAGTTGCTGAGAATCATCTTCCAATTCCTCCTCCATCGTGTCACTTTCGCAGTCATCTTCGATGTTTAACTGTACCGGTTCGGATCTGCAGGACTCGATAATATCTTCATCAGTAGGAAACTCTGAAGTAACAATATCCTCATCCGCATGTATAAAATTGTTGATAGTGCTACCTTCTGCTATACCTCCAATGTTTGTCCAAGCTTTAAACTCGATTTCTATTTGGATTTCGTCTTCACTCTTTTGTTTCAGGCGTTCACTTAGGAAAATCAAGGGAATCTCATCTTCTTCTTACGTTTTGATGACATATCAACAAATGCAAAAATCCAAAAATGTCTTTAATATAATGTGTAATTTGAATAGGGACAGTATTTTTCACTTAGTATTAACTAGTAAGTCATACAAATGAACTCAGTAAACACAGAAACTGAACTGATTGCATAGATACGTTAAAAAGACAGATTAAGATCGGTCGCAATTAGGGGGTTCCCCGAGAAAATTCGACTTATCGAAGTTGTTTCGTTCGAGTTATCAAGATATTCGAGGAATCAAGACAAACCAACACGCATTTCCTACTTTTGACGCTATTGCCAACCAATTTGGTTCGACTTATCAAAAACTCGAGTTATCGAAGTTCGACTTATCGAGGTTCGACTGTATCTCACGCGTCCTGTATAATTGACAAAACCTGATTCTCTCTATCGACACAGTTTACAATACCGTTCAAATGAAATCAACGGATTTTTAGCAGTCTTTCATTTATCCCCAATATTTTACCAACAAAAACTGAAATGTTTAGGATGTTTTTGATATTTGTGCCCATAAACGACTCACTTTGTACAAGATTCAAACAATGTTCGAAATGGAGGTTATAGCCCTGGATCTCCCACGTTTCCTGGTATATGATTTTTTGCAATGGAGTAAGTGGTATTCAAGAAAATACTTGTTTTTTGAAACCATGCAGTACCTGGTAATAGTAAATGACGTCATCGCGTCTAGAAGGCGAGAAATGCTGATTTTCATTTGGATTTTTTCAAATATCTCGAACAACATATGTGATAGACGAAAACTGTGAATACAAAAATTGTAGTTTTCGATATGTTCTATAACACTGTTTAAACCAATTGGCCAAATTTTTCACGAATTTTGATTTACAGCTAATAATTTAATAGGGAAAAGAAAGATTTTCAGGATCTATTAGATTTTTATCTATAATTGGTTAAAGAATTTTGCCGATCGGGTGATTGGTTATGGTTGGCATGTTTTTCTGGAAGCCAAAATAACTAAAAAAAAATTCAAAATTAAAAAAAGACACTAGGAGAAATTTGATTGCACGCAATTTTTACTGTTTATGTAGCACGGAATATCTGCATCACCCTTTACAATAGGCGAAAACCTTAAATTCTAAATTTTTAGCTGTCTACGCGGGATATATAACATCTGAAACACCGTCTTTTATATGTAGCCAATTTTCACTATTAAGGAAGCCGTTTTGCAGTTTTTTTAAATATGCGGCCCACCCTGTACATTCTTAAAAAATTATCAAGAATAAAATTTTGCGGAGCCAAATCTCGTACGTCTTGTCGTTCCAGAAATTTTTCGGCTGCATAAAGTTTTCGAGAAATCATTTTTTTGTTAGACCCTTACAAACGCGATTTTTTATTTTTTTTTAAATACTTGCCGACCCCCCAACCACCACAATTTTAAAGTGGATAGCTTTAAATTTCAAACGCTTATTGTGTTTCATAGGAATGTCCAAAAAACAGTCGAAAATAAAAGAAAAGATGGATGCCGAAGCTTGATCGCATTTCTGTTAAAAGAGAGCAAACTTTGGAGTGTATAGCACAAACCCTTCGGAAGTTATCGTCGAAAAACTCTGGAACAGAGAACGGAGAACGGACAGACAAAAAAAAATTGTTTCAAGATGATCATTTCTGTACCAATGGCGATCCTCTAGGAATTACGGTTACCGAGATCTGTAAAAGAGAACATCGCTGAAAAAATTCAACAAAAGAGAGGGCGACCTAAGAACTCGTGGTTGGTGACTGGAACAACACAGATGTCTGGAGAATGGGAATCGGAGGGCATAGAATTAGCCTAACAATTAGCCTATATACACAGCAGACTATTAACTAAGTATTTATTCCTAATCATCATCATCACTCTTCTTCTCTTGTCCATTGTCGAACAGTATTTTCCATTCTCTCGTATTCTAGTAAAGCAGACTGCTTGGATGTCCTAGAAAGCGTTGGAGATATATCAAACCACACCTCCAAAAAGTGAACATCCCTTTAATAAGACTAAGATTTGTTGATGATGATGATGCCTAAGGTACAATATTTTTCATCGCATCACGTAAAATTTAATACTATTCATATTTTAATTTTTTTATTAGGTACGCAAAAAATATTTATAAACAATAACAAGTCGAGAAAGAATAAAAAGGAGCCATCTGCTTATTGTGTATGTGGCAAATTGGCTGAATGTTCAGCAAAGTACCATCTCTAGAGTTGTGCACAGAGAAACGGAATAATTCAATAGACTTGTAAACTGTAGGATATCGTCTCCTAGATCACAAATGGTCCGCAATTAACTAGGGAATACCCTGTTGACAGGTTACAATTTGCTAGGGACTAAGAATGGTCAAATATTCTCTTTGCAGAGTCCAGATTCTGTTTCTACACGACTTGGCTAACGTCACTATCAGTGCCATTTTATTCAGAGAGAAAGTTTTAGTGGACGCTCATCACTATGGTCTGGGAAGAAATATCTTATAACGGACGCACAATTTCATTTTTATGCACGATAATGCACGAATTACGAAGCTACCATTAGTGTCATGAACGGGGCTTCACTTAAATGCGATTGAGCATGTTTGGGACCATGCAACAATATAGAAGACCATTTAGAACTATGGACCAACCCCAAAATACGCTTTTTAAGGTCTTTTTGATGGACTCCCCAGGACCCGTTGCCTTATGGTTGGTTTTCGCTGTTAAGATTCTTCTTATCCAATATAAAGAATTTTTTTTTCAAAGAAACTTCGACAGGCTACTGTAATGCTTTTTACAAAACTTCTGGATTCCTCCTGCGTCGGTTTTTGCTTAGTCGAAATTGCTGACGTTTCGCCAATCATCCTTTTGGCTCTTTCAGAGCTTGACTGAAACTGTTTCAGTCAAGCTCTGAAGAAGCCAACGTGGGAGATCGAAGGCTATAACCTCTATTTCGAACATCGTTTGAATCATATACAGGGTGTGTCGTTTATGGGCACATACGTGGCGACGTAATGACACGAAGCCAGATTGTTGAGTCCATCAAAGCAGCTCTTGTTTGAAAACTAGTGCTATTGTCCTTGCCTGGACAAAACCTCCACCTTCGTTGCCTTATGGTTGGTTTTCACTGTTCAGATTCTTCTTATCCAATATAAAGAAATTTTTTTTCAAAGAAACTTCGACAGGCTACTGTAATGCTTTTTACAAAACTTCTGAATTCCTCCTGCGTCGGTTTTTGCTTAGTCGAAATTGCTGACGTTTCGCCAATCATCCTGTTGGTTTCTTCAGAGCTTGACTGAAACTGTTTCAGTCAAGCTCTGAAGAAGCCAACAGGATGATTTTCGAAACGTCAGCAATTTCGACTAAGCAAAAACCGACACAGGAGGAATCCAGAAGTTTTGTAAGAAGCATATAAAGAAATATTTGTGTGAGACTATAAAAACATGTTTTAAGGTTAAGTGTACACTGCTATACAAAACGCCACTGTCAACTCTACTTTTGCAGCGTTAATGGTCAATTTATTCTTTAACTGGTTGAGGAAATTCTATCTTTAGACATAATAGACAGCGCTCTTGAGTTTGAATTTTACATACGCCATAGTACCATAAGCATAAGTACTACATTTGGATATATACCGTAGGAATGTAAGATCCGGTAGTAAAGGAATCTTTGGGCCATCCAGGAGTTTACCCATTGTCGGCAATATTTTTTTTTATTTTTGTGGCCAAACGATACTTGGAAATATCTTAATCTAAAAAATTTGCTTGAATTTAACATGTTTGTTGATACCATATCTTGCGGTATTTTATGGTACACCAGCTAACACCAGGTCATAAACGTAAAAGCATTCCGTTAAAATATTTTCAGTTTAAAGCAGAAAATTTTGAAGATGTTTGCAATCCTAGGCTTTTCATAAAAATGGACCCCTTTTTACTGATATTCATACGGTAAGTCTGCGAGCGCGATTATTTTTGTTACATTTAAATTCGTCTGAATTATGAATAATAACCTCTGTTTTCATTATTGAGGGATATTTCACAAAATTCTTTTTCAATCAATAGGTCAACAACAAGCAAACGTAAAAATTAAGATAATAAAAATATTGTAAAAAATAATTAGATAACATGATAATTGAGTGGAGAAAAGTTAATTGTTCATTACTATGCATGTTTCAGGGTTTTAACAAACTTCTCCTTTTTGGCGACAAACTTGCTACGCAAATAATTAGCTAAGTAAAACGAATCATTTCAGTTTGCCACTGGACGAAATTAATATCAAACATTGCATTTTCGCCATAAGGAAGTATTTATGAGCATACGCTTACACGAGTTTACATATACCCTGAGTTGAAAATCATACGAATATGTGAAAAAATAACAAATACACTCCGCATATCTACAATAGATCTTATTAAATTGTACCTCCTTATCCTTCAGAAGGGCCCTTCGGTAAAAAAAATATTTCTCGGAAAATCACACTACAAAAGTTCACTTAAAGCGCCGGAAGAACAAAGGACCGTTTTCTTTGAATAGTCCCGGCCTTTATTTAAAACGAAAAAAACGTAAAAGACCCGAATAAAATGTACTTAATGGACGGCATGCGGGTATACCGAAACTGAAATTGACGGAGGGTCTTTATTTAATTACCGCCATCAGTACCTTCCTATTTCGAAGAAAAATTAAATCTAAATTAGATGTGAGATTAACCTTGGAGTTTCAAAATATCCAGCTAGGGCTGATAACCGTAACAAAGTGTAAGACAAATTTCATATAAAGAGAATGTTTTACTATTTCTGATTGTTTCAAGTAAATTCAAATTAAAATTTAAGCTTAAAAACATATTGTCAAACGTGTTCGATGTAAAATAAAACTACCACCACAATTTTTGTAAAAATTCAAGTCACACTACGAATACGCAGCCAAGAATTGTATAGGAGTCCCCGAGTGTGTGATACTTATAGACAATATGATTTTGAATACATATAAATAAACATAATAAATGAATTACTCATCCACAGATTAGAATAAAATGTTTTGAATTTGTTTGTAAAATAGGTAATAAATGCTGATTAATGTCAGCGTCTAAGGCAGTCCCAGTCACAAAAAAGCCAAACGCTAATCAGCTTACTGAGCCAGGTCATAAAATTTTTGTTAAAGATAATGCAGACAAGAATATGCAAGAGATGTGAGAGAGACATAAGAGCCCCACAGAGTTCGGTTTCAGACAGCGTTTTGGTACAAGAGAAGCACTTTATACTTCCTACGTCAGAAATGCAGAGACCAGCAGTCTTCCTATGCCTTATAGATTACTAGAAAGCGTTCGACAAAATTAATAAGATTGCTCCAAGAACGTTCTATAGATGAGAATAATCTTAAAATCATAAAGAACCTCTATATAAATCAAATAGCATCCCTGAGAGTAGGACAGGAATTTACACCATATTTCCAAATCCTTCTTTTGAATCTTTACTCTGAAACGATTGTCGATAGAGCCTTAAAAGACTTTGAAAACGGACAGACTGTTAATAACCTGCACTATGCCGATGATGCAGTCCTAATAGTCGACAACCAAGAAGCGCTACAAGGACTAATAGATAGAATAAACACTGAAGGAGAACGACTGGGGCTGAAGATAAATATAGTCAACACGAAGGTAATTGTGGTTAGCAGAACACGAAACACCCAATTAAATATAAGAGTAAAAAACAAGAACATCCATAAGGTCACGAAGTTCAGATAGATCCGGACTCACAGATGCGTAGCAAGATCGAGCAAGCCAGAACACTATTCATTAATATGAGAACCTTGCTAAGCAACAGTGGACTTAACGCTTCGATATCGTTTTGTAAAATGTTACATTTACTCCATACTGCTATAAGGTGTAGAAACCTGGTCCATAAAGGCCAACGTGATGAGTCGATTGGAGGCGTTTGAAATGTGGACAGATCACAAAACAAATGTTGAAGTATTAAATCGAATGGGCAGAGAAAGAGAATTGTGGCCTATAATAAAAAGAAGAAAAACTGCCGATCTGAGTCATATATTTCGAAATTCCAAGTAAAGTCTGTCCATAGATATAAGAAAGTGACTAACTGATACGAATTAAGGAAAGACCCGGGCAAGTTGTAAGGATGAAATAGGGCCGAACAGGTTCGTACTTTGCTTGGAATTTAATTATTTGGGGTTTTGTTAGGAAAGATACTAAACAATATTTATTTATTTATGTATGTATTTATGTTTAAATCTAAAATAAAATTACAAATTATTTTTATTACCTACTTAAATTACTTAAAATTATTCACATATTATATCAGTATCACTATCGCTATCATCGCCTGTCTAAATTTGTCCTATATTATTTGCAATATGAATATACGATTGTTGTGTTTTTTCTATATGTTTAACAGAATTTGCCCAACTTTGTGGAGGGATGTTAGAAACTTCGGTTTCTATAAGTTTGAGGGCATTGGAGTTAACACGGGGAAAAACATTGTTACGACGAATGGCAGATTTCAGTTGGTGCCAAACATGGTCAATGGATTTAAATATACAGTTTTAAGGTGAAAACCTTAATTAATTGCTTTTTAGTATAATCTTCGTGAAAATAAATATCGTTATTATCCATGTAGTTTTGGATTGTTGCTTTTGTGTCACATGAGGAAGGAGTTTTAGTCAACTGTCTACTGTGATAACTTGCATTGTCGATTACAATTACGCTATTAGGAGGAATGTTTCGAACTAGTTTATTTTTAAACCAACTTTCAAATAAATCTTTAATATTTTTCGCAGACAGAGAAAGTCCAACAAACCAACCATCTTTAGAGCCAGCATGCAACATAGTTATTCTTTTACCTCTTTTTGATAGCGCGTTTGATTTACACTTCTCAGTTGAGTCAACCCAACCATTTTCCGGGGTATCATAAGTGTCGAACCAGGTTTCATCCGAATAAATAATTGGTCTTTGTTGTTCTCTGTAAATCCTAATTTTTTTTAGATATTCCAGTCACCATTTCCGAATTCTAAAAGATTCCATTAAAACTTGCCTGTTTTCAGTTTTTTTAAATCTAAAACACATGTGTTGAATACACTTCCACAAGGTAGTTCTGCGACATTTAACACCGGTCTCATCTTTTTCAAGCCTCCTAATTAAGATATCTAATGTAGGCACGCTTTGTTCCTCGTGTAACTGGTAAATTTTACGCCGTATTATATCTTGATAACTTTCATCTACACTCGAGAAAATGTCAGCATCACTTCTTTTTTTCCTCGCTGAAATGGGATTATTCACAATTTTCCATACAGTTGATGTTGGAATATTCGTCAATGTGGCCGTTTCTTCTAAAGATGCTTGCTTGCTGGCACCACATTCAATGAGAGTCAAATAAACATTGTTTATAACTTCCTCAATCTCAATACAATAGTGTTTTCTACATTTAGGCGGGAGCATCTCCTGAGATACACTAGACTCGCACAGATTTTGCATAATTCGCACACGATTCAACACACGCTGTATTACACACGAAATAAGAATGATTACTAATAAATTTAAACTAAGTAGTATACCAAACCGAAGAATATTAAACACAGGTAATAATCTTGTTGCATTGTATGTTAATGACCACCCTTGAATAATCCCATTCAAAAACAATTGGTCACTTTCTTATATCTATGAACAGACCACACCAGTTCTTAAAACTTATAATTTAAGGAAAGATAGAAGGAAAACGATTCATCGGAAGGACACTCGTGGCTAAAAAACATAAGGGACTGGACAAATCTCGATGCGCACGCACTATGCCAGAATGGTCGCCAACATCCACTAATTGGATAAGGCACCTTAGGAAGAAGAAGGGCATATTGAAAATGAGTCAGTCCGTCAAAACGGCTTATAATACCTCCAAATATAAAAATTTTCTTTTATTTTATGTTCGATGCTTTGCCGTTAATATGGAATTAAAAAACTTCAAATAAAAAATTGTGATCTTTTAGTATTATTTGCTGTTTAGTGAATTGTGCAAAGTTGAGTTTAAGTGTAGCTGTGAGTGGCGCTTCAAAAAAAAAGAAGCGCAACAGAATAATGGCGAATGTAAAAATCCTACTTCAACAAAAAAAGCGGGCAAGGCGGTCAATTTCTCGCGATTATAAGTAAAAAGAGAGTTAAGACAAATTATTCAAACTTTTTTTTTCAAATACATTCCGCCAACTTTAATTTCAATTTTTGCAAGTTTGCAAAGTTTTTCTTTAAGTGGCTTAGGTAAATTAATGAGAGATGTAGGTTCGAAATATGTGACGCGAAGTCGAAAAAGCATGATGTTAGACATTATTAATTGGAGACACAAGTATTTAACGTCTGTATTTTCAGTGTTACTTGACTATAGTTATATTCATTTTTACTGATTACATAACCGACTATCCTAAATAAGAAACGGTAAAATCTACAAAAAAAATTTTCATACAAAAATTTCTACTTAAACTTGGTGTTTCTTATTCTGCTTGTTTTAAATGGAATACCCCACATTTTTGTTTATTTTTGGACACAAGGGAGAACTATCAGAGCGAATATATTTTTTCTACTCCCATCTCCCAAAAAAAAAAAAAAATACACATATCAAGCAAGTGGAAAGTTTAATTTTATGACGAAAGTATCTTTTTCTACTCCCGTCTGTAAAATACCTAATTACCCACCGATCTAGGGTGCCGGAAGCGTCACTTTAAGCGCCAATTTCGTTTCCCATGATTTCAAGTCACTTCGGACATTTCCGGGATTTTACCGCACGGATTTGGGAGCAATCGGATGTATTCGGAGATATTTTCTACGCTTTGAATTTTGACGTTTGTCAATTCTGACAGTCATGTTAGTGAATGTATTCGGGTTGTTTTGCGAAAATGTACCCCAAAACTAACGGGCGTAGAAAAAGTATGGTATGCAACAAGTTCGGTAAACTTTTTAAGTCACTCCCTCCGCTCGTGTTAAATAAACTCGTGAGTCAAATGCCGTTTACCGCACTTGTTGCATAATATACTTATTACCTCCGGCTGCGAGTCAATTCGGACGTTTCTGGTATATTACTCACGGATTAGAGAGCCAATCGGAAGTTTTCGAAAATATTACAAAAGGATTTTTTGGGGTTTGTCAATTCTGACGATCGAGTCATTGCCTCTATTCTTGTTGTTTTGCAAAAATAATCGGAAAAACATTTTTTATATATAAATATATGTTTTTCATGTAACCCATTTATTAAAAGTTCGTTGAGATGCAATTTAGAAACGCTTTTAAATTTTTTCGTACTTTGTTTTAAAAATATTTTCTACGTCGTACCACTCCCGGTTTAATCGAAACTTGTTATCAACTTGCTGGAACACCCAGTATACTATAAACATTTTGATGTTCTGTATGAAATCCGAAAACCTAATCGTTTTTGAAATATTTGACCTTGAATAAACAATTGTGCCTCCAGCTTAACCAACTTTGAACATTTGTAATTTTGTAATTTCTGAAAGTTTGAGCCCCATATTTAGCAAAATATTAGAAAAAAGTGCTAAATTGACATTTTTGTCAACTCTTTGGAGTCCAAAATTAGGCCGTAAACTTTAACATTTTCAAAGTCGCTAAACTCAACTTTTTTTCAGATGTAACTTAAAAAATTCCAAGACTTGTTTCTCTATCAAACTGCATTAAGGTTACCTATACCTATTCCGAAACATATTCGAAACAATTAGGTTTTTTGATATGCCCGGCCGAACATAAACTTTGCCTTCATGTACTTGGCTGTGGAAAAACAATTATTGTGCTCTGTGTATGACCACTAATAATTAGTGTAGTAATAATAATAATAGTAATAATTATTTTTCGATAACGAATTACGTGAAGGCAAGATATCCAGCCGAACAAATACGTAACTATCAAAAAGCCCAATAATTAATTAACAAAAACCTAAAGTTCCGAATGGGTATAGGTATGGTCTGTTCATAGATATAAGAAAGTGATCAATTGCTTTTGAACGGGATTATTTCGGAATTTAAATTCAGGTAAAATAGAAAATAATTTTATACCTACCTGTGTTTAATATTCTTTGGTTTGGTATACTACTTAGTTCAAGTTTATTAGTAATCATTCTTATTTCGTGTGTAATACAGTGTGTGTTGAATCGCGTGCGAATTATGCAAAATTTGTGCGAGACACTTATGATACCCCGGAAAAGGGTTGGGTTGACTCAACTGATAAACGTAAAACAAACGCGCCATCAAAAAGAGGTAAAAGAATAACTATTTTGCACACTACATATATAATAACGACATTTATTTTCACGAAGGTTATACCAAAAAGCAATTAATTGAGGTTCTACAAAGCTTTAACCTACAAAAGGAATATGTCTGTGATAATAATGCAAAAAATCTAGGGTATACAGTTTTAACCTTGCCACTGTATATTTATTTAATCACATTGAACATGTTTTGCACCAACTGAAATCTGCCATTCGTCCTAACAATGTTTTTCACCGTGTTAACTCCAATGTCCTCAAACTTATAGAAACCGAAGTTTTTAACATCCCTCCACAAAGTTGGGCAAATTCTGTTAAACATATAAAAAAAGCAGAACATCCATATTGCAAATAATATAGAACAAATAATAATTAGAACAGGCAATGGTAGTGATAATGATACTTATATATTATGTGAATAATTTTAAGTAATTTAAGTAAGTAATAAATATAATTTGTAATTTTTTTTAGATTTAAACATAAATATATAAATAAATAAATAAATATTGTTTGGTATCTTTCCTTACAAAACCCCAAATAATTAAATTCTAAGCAAAGTACGGACCTGTTCGGTCAAATTTCATTCTTACAGCTTGCCCGGGTCTTTCCTTAATTCGTATCAGTTAGTCACTTTCTTATATCTATGAACAGACTTTACCCTAATCCATAAAGGCTTGTTAATTTTTCAAAGAAACTTCCACAGGCTACTGTAATACTTTTTACAAAACTGCTGAGTCGAAATTGCAATTTCGACTCAGCAAAAACCGACGCAGGAGGAATCCAGAAGTTTTGTAAAAAGTAACCCTAATCCAGTTTGATGGAGAAATAAGTCCCGCACTTGATAATACTTTACGGCTTAATTTTCGACACCTTCTATCAAAGTAAACAACAACAATAACAAAGTGAACTTAACAACTCTTTTCCATTTGGCAAATATGAATCTTCAAAGTTGGTCTTAAGCCGGAGGTGCAATTTTTTAAATAATATAAATTTTAAAAAATAACAAATTAAATAACAACAAAATTTTATATTTTTTTTTCTAATACGCCAATACAAATTACTCCTTTATCATTATAAATTACGATGGCAGATTTCAACAAAATAATATTTCTAACCCGAAAAATTTAGCATTTTCGGACCTAAGTTTACATGAATATTTTTTTTTAATGACGCATCTTCAGTCGAGCGCTGTCGCATATGATTAAAAAAAGCTATTTATAACGTTATATATAATAATTATAATTATCTATTAAGAAGAATTTAATTAAAAAAAAAACGTTACTGATTAGCAACTATTTTTCTATTTATTAATAAATTTGTTATTGCTATTTATAATATTTTCGAAAGCTCTGGCTTGGGACTAAATCCATAGAATTATCCAAAAAGTAACACTAACAACAAATTTATTATGATTCGTTTATAATAATATGGGATAACCTCTTTTAGATTTTTTAAGCGGTTTATTTTACCCCTGGTATTACAGAAAGGGCTAAAAATAGAAGAAAAAACGAAAAAAAAATGTTGGATAATTTTTGAGGTGCGCCTCCTCCTTAGTTATTGTTTCTTATCCGTGCAAGAATGCAAAACGATCCAATTAATCAGTTTCATATAATAAATCATCATTTCCCGATGCAGCCATTAGGGATTTATGTAGAAATTTACCCGCTAACTTATTTAGATTCAAAACAACTGGGGAAATCTCTGTAATATTTTGTGTATCCCTTCAAGCGGAGCGGGAAAAGTATGACGCGCCACACGCCACCCTTCTAAAGCTAAAGCTAAGGTCGTAATAAACAATGTTGCTTTTATGGGTTTCGGTTTTCGCCCTGGGAATTTTAATGCTTGTCTAAACCAACGAAATTTTCTGGAGAGATCAGGTTATTAATTAAATATATTAAACAAAAAACACTATAATATTTTCATGGTGTAAATAATTTCCATAAGGGCAGTAAATTGTGGATTTGTCATGCCCTTAAATTTACCAATATTTACCTGGAATCAGTTTGACAACGCGTGATATTTTACAGTTAGGCACGTAATCCGATTAAAGAGAAATGAAACCCCCACAAAGAATATTACAGTTGACATCTGTCCTTGCAGCGCCAACTAGCTATTAGATATGCTTCACTGACTTCAAAACAAAAATACGGGGGATATTAAAAAGGGGACCTATTTAAGGGCAAACACTTTTTTGTGATCTAGGCTGATACGAGCCAAACAAAGAAACCATTTTTAAACGCATGATAGGGTTAAATAATACAATATTTTGTTGTGACTCGCCTCAAGGTGAAAACTCGATCAACCCGATCCCGACTGTAAAATGCAAATGATTCCATCGAATTACTAAATCGAGAACAAATATAAAATGGAGCCATTTCTGATCACAAACAAAAGGAGAAATCGTGGACTCCAAACTGTTCTCTGTGGATCACACCAAAGAAACAGAAGCACAACAGGATATTGAAGCTACCTAGGCTATTACGGCACCCCACTGGGCCACACAATGTTAGAGACGTCCTAGAATGAGTGCCAATGGTGGGTATCTTGAACTGGAACCGTTTGTCCAAATAGCAGTCCGTGTTCTGTAGAGCAAACTGAGTAAAAAAAAGTTCTGAATAGTTCCTTCTGCATTGGGAAAATCTACTTAGATTGAAGCCTCTACATCTCAGGACCGAAAATGGACTCTCTGCCTAAGGAACCTCAATATCACGGAGATCTCCGAGGACAGCACATGTAAGCTATGTTGTGAAGAATAGCACTATAAGGGAGTAGCCCATTAAAAGTGCTGTACATACTGGAGAATACAGCGCTCTTCTAGAGGAGGAAAAAAAGACATGCGGACATAATTGATAGGAAGATCTAAATGCTGCCTCCTGCCCATTAAAGACAGTGATTTAACAATGAATGAAGAAAAAAGAATAAAAACTAATGTTAATTTCAATGTTTCAAACCAATATTACTGTTACTGTTATCTATGAAAGAGTGGAATAGTTTTTTTTTTGAACTTTTGCTTATATTGTAGGTAACAAATGTCCTAGTCTAGATTGTTTGTGATGCTTTTTTAATAAAACGACTTAGTTGAAGTATTTTTTGTGCCTCCTGTGGCATACAAAATAAATTGGCTTCTGATTTTATACATTGTAGAATTTTGTGGACTTCAATAGGTAGGGTGAACGAACTGCAATTATATATAATAACGACAAATAAGAAAAAACATTGCACTTATAAGGCGATTTCTATACAATTGAGACAAAAAAGACAGAAACATAAGTTTCGAACAATCTGATCCCGAAGGATATCTTTCTTTAATAAATTATGAATTTACTCAGCTAGGGCTTGAAAGCATCCCAATTGCAACCTGTATAGTAGTTTTACCATTAACATTTTTGTATTCCGTTAGTTTAAAAATTAAAATACAATCATTCCCTTTTTAAAAAATTTGGGTGGTGTGTTGCATTTTGTTTTAATTTTATTTTGGATTTTTTCATTCACTTAATAAGTGTTTATAGTGTAATAATAAAAATTGGCAGTTTATTGTTTTTTGACATAACAATTGCCAAATGGAAACTTATTTGGACGTTACTCGTAGTACAGGGCGCCGGTTCAGCAATATTATTTAGATAAATTTGGTTGAAATATGATGCAAATCTGAAAGAATTTTCAATTTTTCATAGAAAGAGTGCCTAATTTGGTTTGTGACTTATTTGCTTTTAAAAATTTCAAGGCATTTTTTTTTATTACTTTCATAAATACTTAAACCATGAAAAGGTACGGGGAAAATAAAAAACTAATATTTAGCTATAACAATTTTACTTTTCTCAGAGAAACATGCTACTGCAATACTATTTACAAATCTCCTGCATTCCTCCTGCGTCGGTTATCAACATCCGACGCTGCAGGAATCCAAAATATTTGTAAATAGTAATAAAAATTTTATTAATAATAATAAAAAAAATTCAAAACAATAATATCTTGGTGTTTAGTACCTCCAGCTTAGAGATTGTCCATTCTTCATTGAATTACCCTGCATGTGACAGAATTTATGACTTGTTTCTCGGAAAATTTGACTTGTTTCTATGAAATCCTAGTTTTTGTCCGAAATTCAAAATTATTCCTAAAAAATGTCGCTCTCGAAATTATGAGGTAAAGTTTTGTACTTTAACATTTTTATAAAAAAAAACCTTCGCCAAAACTAGACCAAAACAAATTGCTGGAAATATTTTTAAGCGAATTGAACATTGACGATATATAACGCACAATTAGTATCAGTATTATTTCATTGAAAATTTATTGAATGACATTGACGTTGCTATAGGGTAAAACAAAAAAGTTTTAAATATTTTTTTTCTACTTTAATCGAAATTTACACTCTTCCATTTCTTGATGAAAATGTGTCCAAGGATAGCTTTCGTTTCCAGTAAAAATATTCTCTTGCACTTGACTATATTCAAGTAACCTAAGATAATCTGTACATGCTCGAATCTATGCGACACCAATGATAATTTTGGATTTTACAAAGAACACCTAACATTTTAAATAAGTTTTGGTTAGTTAGTAGACAATTTTACGTACTTTATAGTTATATTTATAGATATAATAAGATACAAGGTGCTGTACTAGAAAAAAGTTTTCACTATTAATAAAAACAAATTTAGTTGAATCCATGAATGTTCCATATTCCATAGCTTCGTCACAATATACAAAAAATGTCAATATTCTGAGCAGATTTTTCAGCCTAGAATATGTCCTAACTTGTTGTTTTTAAGATACAAGGTATCAAAAACCTTTTCGCTGATTTTGACTAAAATTGATATTTATGGTATTTAAAATACTAAACAATTTTTTTTATATCCAACAATAACAAATTAAACTTTTTTGTTCTTACGATTTCTTTTTCTTAAGAAGAAGAAATTTTTTTTTTATTATTCAAAAACTTTTTTATATAATTATATATAAAATTATTTTCATTAAACTGGGCATGTATTTGCGTTTATCAACATTTTTTTATTTATTTTTTAGTTTAACTAGATTATTGAAAGCAATTAAATAAATTGAATTATTCGTAAGATCTACGTAAGGGGTGGTCCGAATTATAATGGAGAAACTTTAATATCGCATCCAGCAGATAAAAGTATGTAGGACAGTTCATATAAATGTATATCCTAAAATGTTTCATTTCGGAGATACAGGCTATTGAAATATTGCGAAAAAAATCGTTATTTCTCATTTTTCAAAAATCTCTTCGGGCACCACTAAAAAACAACTTTATAGCATAGATTTTTTTTTCTTAAATCAGTGGCACATTATTTTAAATAATAAAAAATTCCGAAACTGTTCATTTTAGCGAAACCGAAGAGACCACATTGGTTTAGAATTGATCTAGATATTTAAATTTATTCAAAAAATTATAATAAACTATTGACGTACCACTTTTTTATTATTTAAATTATTTCAATTTATTTTATATTCTAATTTACAATTCATGGAGTGTTCTTTAATGCTAAATAAAACAAAGCCTGGAAATCGAGATGAAGTTTGTGCCAGAATAAGACAAACCTGTTAAGAAATTAGCATTCCAAATCTTCGACCAGTATTCAAGCAGAATTTTAATAGAGTATTATGCAACAAGTGCGGTAAACGGTACTTGACTCACGAGTTTATTTGACACGAGCGGAGCGAGTGTTTAATAAACGAATAACTTCAAAAGTTTACCGAACGTGTTGCATACTATACTTTTTCTACGACCGTTAGTTTTTGGGTACATTTTCGCAAAACATCACGAATACATTCACTGACATGACCGTCAGAATTGACAAACGTCAAAATTCAAAGCGTGAGAAATACTCGTATCTCCGAAAACATCCAATGGCTCCCAAACCCGTGCGGTAAAATCCCGGAAATGTCCGTTGTGGGTCAGATGCATGGGAAACGAAACTGACGTGGTAAAATGACACTTCGCACACGCTAATAGTTAAGTGTTTTACAGACGGGAGTAAAAAAAGGAATTAATAAATGTATTCGAATAAATTGTGCTATAAACATTATAGTTTTAATTAAATTTAATCAGTTGCCTGCAAAAAATATTGTTTTCTTAAAACAAAATAACTATTCCTTTGTGCTATTTGACTTACTGAAGAATTTAAACTACATGATTACACTATTAGATTAACCATATTGTAGAGACCTGTCTTTTTATAGCGCAATAATTTATCAAATATAGAAATCAACTTGTAATAATTTTATGTGGAGACTAATGATCGGAACAACGTTTTTCAAACTGAAGCAAAATATCAAAAATTGACCCTGTGTATGGATAACTGTGTACTGTGTAAAATTTCAAATCAGTCTTTATTTAGATAGTGACAGCACATGGGTGGCTTTATCTTAAATGCAACACACTGTATATGAAAAAAACAAACGTTTTGTCTTTGTATTGAATTTTGAAACAATCTGTATAAAAAGGCATTTCCAAGTAAAAAACAACGTCGTAATACCCGTAGAGGTTATCTAAAAGGGTCGGCACGTAACAGCGCCGGTTGAACTATCAAATATTAATCTAAAATGCTTCCCCAATCCCCGCTAAAGGGGAAAATTTCATTTTCCTTGGGTCCATTCATTACCCGTTTAATGGCTTTCTAATATTGGCCCATTATCTACCTTTATCCGTCGCATCTACGAAAATAAACATCAAACCGCCAGCTCCGGGCCGCTCCTACTTAATCGAAATGTTAAAAAAGAAAAAATCGTAAACCCGTATCGCTCGTAATTACAGTCGGTCGTCCCCATGTCGAATGGGTTCGACAGGTGTTGCTGACCGCCTTCACATCCCCCTACATTGTTACCGGAATGACTCATCGAACGGTGGCAAAAATTAGGGTTTTATTGGACCGGTCAATCCGCCTTAGTGTTTCATAACCTTGTTGGCAACGAGCATGAGTTTATGAACTCTACCTTCTAAGAATGAATAAATCAGAAAGATTGAACAATTCATAGTTTATTCCATATTGTTCAAAGAATCTGACTTGATTCTTTTTCTCAAGTAAATTAAGAGTGCTGTAGTACTGATTATGGTAATTAGTAAAAAATTAGTAATTATTATTAACAACGCATATACAGGGTTTTTCACTTAAAACTCCGCACGCCAATAAGTCCAAAACGAAGAGAAATATTTAATTTATGTAAAAAGTAGTCAAAGTGTGGGGTCAAGTAGATATTTCCTAAAGTTTAAAAAATTCGACGCCTGCAAAGAGCTGGGAGTCGCGACGCGTCGAAAAATTATTCGATTGCAGAGACTTTGGAAATACGCGCATACAAAAGTACATATTATTTAAAAACTTTTTTGTTATTTACTCAAACTTATTTACTTTACTTAAGTTATACCGAAGTATACCATGAATGTTAGTTACTATGACAACCATTGTTATCGCAGTTGTTTTAAGTGCAATTACAAACGTAAGTTGTTATTGCTGTATCAAAAAATTGTCACATTTTGTCACAAGAAATATCCAAATTTGTTCGGTTTAAAAAAAACTAAGAATTATTATGTGAAAATGGTGCAATTTAGCAATGAGGAAAAAGTAGACATGTTACTGGTGTTTGGAGAATGCAGATGCAATTGTAGAGAAGCAAAAAGAGTTTACGCACGGCGTTATCCGCATAGAAGAGCCCCCGATGCAAAAACCTTTTCAAGTTTATGTAAAAACTTAAGAGAATATGGCAGCTTCATAAAACCTAAAAGAGATAGGAACAGGACGGCTACAAATGATGAAAATACTGCTGCTGTAATTCAGCAGGTTGATAATAACCCCAAGATATCCCTATCTGAGATAAAAGAAAATACCGGTGTTACCATAAGTTCTTCGTGGAGAATTCTACATAGAAACTCTTTTCACCCGTACAAAAGTAAACTAGTTCATAAACTAGAATCAGGCGATTATGCTAGAAGAATGTATTTCTTAGCGACATTGTCCGATTTGTATAGCCAAGATGCAAATATTCTCTCGAAAATTTTATGGAGCGACGAAAGTCGATTTCAAAATAATGGAATCGTTAATAGACACAACTGTCGTTTTTGGTCCGAAAACCATCCTCGTTGGATTACAGAAAGAGGTAACCAACGAATTTTTAGTATCAATGTTTGGCGCAGCATATTAAATGGTTTCATTATTGGACCTTACTTTTACGAAGGAACTTTAAATGCAAATCGCTATTTAAGATTTCTTCAGACTACACTTCCGGAACTATTAGAAGAAGTGCCTCTTGACACTAGAATGAATATGTGGCTACAGCAGGATGGAGCGCCTGCACATAATGCCCAAATAGTAACGAGGTATTTGAACCGAGAATATCCCAATAGAAGGTTTGGTACTAATGGACCGGTAAGGTGGCCGGCGAGGTCCTCGGACATTACACCACCAGATTATTTTCTTTGCGGCTACCTAAAAAACGTTATCTATGAAGAACCTATCGAAGATATGGCTGATCTCATTAACAAAATTAGTGCAGCGTGTGCCCCTATCACAAGAAGGACTCTCCTACAAGTGACCCAAGCTCATCTGTTAAAAGTTTTTGATAGTTGTGTTCGAGCAGATGGACATAATTTTGAACAAAATTTTTGAAATGTCTTATTATGTAGTTAATTGCAATAATAATTTTGGTTATTAACTTGTAGGTATTTTACTGTTTTTTCATTTATTTATCATGTTATCAGAACTAAATCGATAAAAAATAATAAATTAAATCATACTAAAATAGTTGAAATCTATTGTTTGTAATTGCACTTAAAACAACTGCGATAACAATGGTTGCCATAGTAACTAACATTCATGGCATACTTGTAAAAATAAGCGTTAATCACATTTTTTATTAATCAAGAAATGTTTACTTTAAATCGGTACAACTTAGAAACGGGTAAAGTAAATTAGTTTGAGTAAATAACAAAAAAGTTTTTAAATAATATGTACTTTTGTATGCGCGTATTTCCAAAGTCTCTGCAATCGAATAATTTTTCGACGCGTCGCGACGCCCAGTTCTTTGCAGGCGTCGAATTTTTTAAACTTTAGGAAATATCTACTTGACCCCACACTTTGACTACTTTTTACATAAATTAATTATTTCTTTTCGTTTTGGAGTTATTGGCGTGCGGAGTTTTAAGTGAAAAACCCTGTATAATTAGTTATTACGAGGAACGAAAGTAAATACAGCCTTTTAAAATCTGTTCTAGAAGGAAAAGTCTATCATAAAAGAGGACCAGGAAGAAGAAGAATATCATTGCTCAAAACCTTCCGAACATGGTTCTCAAAAACAGCAACCCAAGCCGTGAACAAAGTCGTTATACCTAGGTTGATCGCCAATATTCGAAACGAATAGGCACCTGAAGAAAGAGAAGGACAAGAAGAAGTCCTGATCTCTTAAATCAACCTATACAAAAATACACGACAATCTTTGAGATATTTGTACTTTAGAAAACGTTATATACTGCCCATGGCTTAATTGGAAGTTAAATTTCCCGCCCTGGATTCAATTGATAGCTGATAGCAGTACTTTAAAAAATGTAAATAATGCCAAATCGATTTGATGCTTAAAATTTCATGCTTGACGACTTTGTAGTTGAAAAATGTTTTTTTCAAATCTGCTAGTATTGCAAAGTGCATTATTCAATCTGAAGCCTCTGCTTGTGCTATTTCAAATTCAGTGAAAAATTGCCAAGTTTTGTGATATTTCAAAGTTCGATAACAATGCTATACGCAATTTTCAATCAGCAGTTGAAGGACTTCAGTGAACCATCTGTCATCTGACACCAACAGTGCATGGGCCAATTGAGAATTGTTTTATAGAACAAAAAGGCGACTATCCAAATAGCATTGAAATCTTCTTTAACCTTTGCAGTACTCTTATGCACTTTAACTGCTCCAATATCTAAACAAAAATTATATTTTTTTCTGAATTGAACACTGTCTCGGATGACTGATTCCCAAATTGTTTTACCGAATGAAACTTGATGTCCCTGGTTTCATGATTGTGTTCGACTGATGAGTTTCATGTTATGCTTAATATCTCTAATGTGGAAATTATTAGAGAGAAGAACAGATCTAACGTGTTTTAATTCTGGGTTCAGTGACTGAGGTTGAGATAGTTCTACAGTTCTTTAAACAAGACAGTTGATAACCGATTATTATGGGACAGATCGTGATATGACAATATTAAGTCTGATTTTCTATTGATATCAATAACAGATAATAAGAATAAGAAAAACGCGAACGTAAAACGGCTATTAGGGTTTAGAAATGACGGAGGGATTCTTGACCATGAGGCCAAATAAAAAAAGTCTCATCAACGTAGCGTTTCCATAATTTTGGTTTTAAATGGTGATAATGAAAAACGTTTGTTCATAAATGTTGAGAATTTCAGGAATAGGGATTTTATTAAATGGGGAGTTTACATCGGAACTAACCAGAATATCGTTTGGACATAAACCTTTTAAATGTTCAATTAAATAAAAAGAATAAAGTACGAAACAATCAATTTTAACTGTAAAGAGTTTTAATATAGAAGTTAAATATTTTGCTAGAGAATGTGTTGGAGAACCAGTTGTGCTAACAATAGGTCAAGAAGGTATCCTGGTTTGTGAATCTTGGGGAGTCCGCGGAGAAGAGGAATTTTAAAGTCATGGGGAGTGACAAACTCTTTCAGGGATTCTGATAAGATCGTCTGTAAGGATATCTTGAATTTTTTCTTGATAGCCAGTTGTGTTCATTACCACCGTAGCATTTCCTTTATCTGCTCTTAGAATTACGATATAGAATATTAGATTTAGATTTGAAATGTTTAAGGATTCTTGAGGTTTCAAATCGAATTTGATTAGCTGTTTGAAATGGCAGTTTGATTAGGATTTCCTCTTTTCGGCAAAAATAGGAAATTTTTATATAATTTCAAAGAGTGCTCTGACTGACAAGAAAAAATATGTTTGTTTGACATATTATAAAACACTGTTTATGGTTGAATTATTGTCCAAGTCATTATTGTTAAAATGGTTTTTCGACAATTTAGTATCCGTGCAGCATACTTTCTGAATAATAAAATTGCAGCCTCAGTTCTTCGTCAGTATATTAGACTTTATCCAGAGCGCCGAGCTCCTTCAAAAATGATATTTTCAAGGCTGGCAAAGAAAACGGTAATGTATATTTGCTAAAAAAGTATGCCGGAATCATAATGTTTTAAATGAAGAAAATAAGGCAAACACTAGGATTCTATGAAGTACATCCAGTTTGCTCTATTACTAGAGTATACGAAAAGACTCACTCAGTTTTGAAAGAATATAAATATAATGCATTGAAATTTTGATAAAAAGCATAAATTAAATGGAGAACAATGTGAAAACAGGATGCGGTGTTGTTTGGATTGTCATAGATGGGAATAATTTGGGTCCGATATTTATAGATCAAGAGTTAATTGGAGATCATTATTTGCAACTCAAATAGAACAATATATAGAAGATATATTTTCTTAACATGAAATATCCCAGGGGTTGGCTAGGGAACGGCGGAACTATGGATTGGCCAGCCAACAGCTCCGACTTAACTATTATTGGATTTTTTCTTTTGGGAACACATAAAAAATCACGTGCCCAGAATTCCTTGTAATAATATCGTAGAACTTCGACAAAGAATTTCAGAGGCAATCAGTCAGCAGTATTTGGAATAATTATTTTTTTTTACTTTAGTGTATCTTGTCGTTTTTGTTCTACTTTAATTTGTAAATGATTATTGTTGTTGCAGTCAGTCACGGCACTCCTTGAAATATAAATATAATATATAAAAATAAAATATAAAAAATTTCCTATTTTTGTCGATTTATCAAAAACGAGTGTACTAAAATATAAAATGTGTTACATCATTGTAAAGTGAATAAGATATTCTACTAAACACATACATAATATACAGGGTGTTCAATTTAAAAAAATATGATGTAGGCTAATATGTCAGAAAATTGATAGTGTTTTGTTTTATACGTCACTTGGAAAAAAACTTACGTTTTGTTTTTTTGTTTACCTTGATATCTCTGAAAAGAAAACAGTGGCAGCCAATTAAAATTTTTCGAAGATCAAACTTCCACAGGCTACTGTAATACTACTGGAGTCGAACTTGCAGACGCTTCGCCAATCATTCTTCTACCAACGAAAAATCCGGGAGTCTATAGAAATCTATAAACAACCTCTTAACCGCGACTCAGTTCTCTACCGTTCACCAATATGGGAATCAGTCATCCGAGACGGTATTTATACGCAGGTACAGAGTAAAATACGAGCCAGTTTCAGTCAAGCTTCGAGACGGTGTTTATGTCCCTCATTTAGCTCCGCCCCCTCAAACAATATATAATCAGGTATGGTCTGTTCATAGATATAAGAAAGTGATCAATTGATTGTCAATGGGATTATCCAAGGGTGGTTCGTAACATACAACGCAACAAGATTATTACCTAAAGTTTCGGAATTTAAATTCAGGTAAAATTGTGGTCCGCAATCCAAAATAATTTTATACCTACCTGTGTTTAAGATTCTTTGGTGTGGTATACTACTTAGTTATTGGTAATCATTCTTATTTCGTGTGTAATACAGCGTGTGTGGAATCGTGTGCGAATTATGCAAAATATGTGCGAGTCTAGTGTATCTCAGGAGATGCTCCCGCCCAAATGTAGAAAACACTATTCTATTGAGATTAAGGAAGAAACGGCCAATATTCCAACATCAACTGTATGGAAAATTGTGAATAATCTCATTTCAGCGAAGAAAAAAAGAAGCGATGCTGACATTTTCTCGAGTATAGATGAAAGTGATCAAAATATAATACGGTGTAAAATTTAAAATCTGTTCATAAATATAAGAAAGTGACTAACTGATACGAATTAAGGAAAGACCCGGGCAAGCTGTAAGAATGAAATATGACCGGAAATGATATCCCGGAAAAGGGTTGGGTTCAGTCAACTGATAAGTGTAAAACAAACGCTCCATCAAAAAGAGGTAAAAGAATAATTATTTTGCATGCTGACTCAAAAGATGGTTGGATTCTAAATGGACTTTCTCTGTTTCCGAAAAATATTAAAGATTCTTCTCTGGATTATCATGAAGACACCACCGCTGATTTATTTGAAAGTTCGTTTAAAAACAAACTAGTTCCAAACATTCCTCCTAATAGCGTCATTATAATGGACAATGCAAGTTATCACAGATAGTTGACTAAAACCCCTTCCTCATGGGACACAAAAGCAACAATCCAAAACTACATGTATAATAACGATATTTATTTTCACGAAGATTATACCAAAAAACAATTAATTGAGGTTCTACAAAGCTTGAACCTACAAAACTTATAGAAACCGAAGTTTTTAACATCCCCCCACAAAGTTGGGCAAATTCTGTTAAACATATTGAAAAAGCTGAACAATCGTATATCCATGTTGCAAATAATATAGAACAAATAATAATTAGAATAAGCGAAGATAGCGATAGTGACACTGATATATTATGTGAATAATTTTAAGTAATTTAAGTAGGTAATCAAAATAATTTGTAATTTTATTTTAAATTTAAACATAGATACATACATAAATAAATAAATATTGTTTAGTACCTTTCCTAACAAAACCCCCAATAATTAAATTATAAGCCAAGTACGGACATGTTCGGCCATATTTCATTTTTACAGCTTGCCCGGGTCTTCCCTTAATTCGTATCAGTTAGTCACTTTCTTATATCTATGAACAGACTTTACAAAGTAAAATGCGAGCCAGTTTCAGCCAAGCTCTGAAGAAGCCAAACAGGATAATTGTCAGCAAGTTCGACTCAGCAGAAACGGGCGCAGAAGAAATCTAGAAGTTTTGTAAAAAGCCAATTAAAATGTTATCAAAATAAATTGAACGCACGGCACAATTTTCATTTATAAAATTAAAGCTGCTGAATAAGCATATATCTCGCGATACTATTCTTTACGTTTACGAACGTTGCGAAACACATTTCTCTCTCTCTCTGTCTTGGAGATTCCGACACCTTCGCCCACCCCCGTAAGGGACCTTTCAAAGTTTTTGCCAAATAAATCGATAACCAATAGCAGTAATTTAAGAGTGGCGCGTAAGTTTATTGCTGTTTATTTTCCCTCGTTCGGTTCGAGGCGCAATACCACGAAAACCTCGGATTTTTCTTGTCTAGAGGCGGACCGTAAAAAAAATAACGCGTGAAAAAGCCAAAGCGACGACGGGGGGCGAAAAGAGAGGCAATAATTGTCTAGATAAATGGAATTTACGGGTGCCGCTTCAGTTTTGGGCACATAATGGCGAATCTAATTGCGCGATTCCGTTGGACGTATCGTTTTCGAACGGGAATTTTTAAGCGCCAAAAGGGCCGCTTACGGCTCTCACTTTATGACGAAGCTGAAATTTTTTATTGTCGCGGCTTTTAATTACCGTTCGGAAGTCGACGCTGCAAAAAAATTTTTTCGCTGGCGGATAAAGTTCCCGCATACACTCCAATTTTAATTTAATATATATTTAATTTTTTTAATGAATAATTATTAACTATTTTGATCAAAACGAAAGGTGATCAGTCCGTCAGCGACACGGCTCGCATCTGAAATATTAAAAAAAATAACCTGAGTACCAAAGATTATTCAAAAATTGTAAATCAAATTTAATATTACTTAATATCACCAGAAAACACAGACAACAGATACTGGTAGTGGCATAAAATCTGGGACTGAGTTTGCCTTTGTCTTTATTTTTAACTTACACAACGTTTCGGACAGTTATATCACTACCCGTTATCAAGTGTAAATAAACTTAATTCTAAGGCTACAAGGTTTATGTACTAGGCGGCGGCGCTCATCCATGACGGTTGTCAAATTGTTAGTATACCCCGCTTGGATTGCTGAAGATGTTTTCATTGTTTCTAATGAAAACTGCCTCTTTAAATTTGCGCCTTCTCCGATGCTGCTTTCTGTGAACAACCCGCGCTCTGGGCCATTGGATGTTGTGTTGTTTTGTCCACACATGTTCTGCGTTACCTGATTTTTGCGTTTCACCCTTCATTGTATGTTTCTTATGTTCTTCAACTCTTATTTTTAGAGGTCGTTTGGTTTCGCCAATATATGACTCTCCACATTCACAGGGTATCTGGTAGATACACTCTTTCTCTTGAGTCGACGTTTCAGGCTTTGTTTTTGTGAGTACACTTCTTAATGTTGATCCAGATTTAAATACAGTTTTAATTTGATATTGTTTAGCTATTCGCCTAATCTTTTCTGATATTCCTTTCACGCATGGGATCGTCAAGAGAGAAAGAGCATCTACCTCACATGGTTGGAAGGGTCTACAAAAAAGACCATTTTTTAAAAACGGTTTACAAGACCGAAAAAATTCTTGAACCAGAAGACGCAGAGGAGGCTTTTTTTAAACTTTTATTCGTGACAATTATTCAAAAAAACTGAAAAATGGTTCCCCCTATTATTGAAAATTGGCAATAATTTCAAATCTGTGTTTTAGATGTCAGTTTTTTTTACATGACGATATAGCCCATATAGACAGCTTAAACTTTTGTTCGTAGGGTTTTTAAGTATTGTACAGGGTGTTCGCGATATTCCGTGCAATATTAAAAAACATAATAAATACTCCAAATTTGCAGCTACCGACTTCAAACTTGGGAGAGAAGCAGAAGTCTGGACCCGCATTTAGACTCTTTAAATTGGGAGTAATAAAACAACGCGAAGTATTTTTTTTTTAATTTTTGAATTTTTTTTTGTGGTTATTTTGGTATCCAGAAAAACATATTTCCTCCAAAGCCATTCATCCTATCGGAAAAATTATACATCCGTAATACGTGGGAGACCCGGCGCTATAACTGTTGTTTCACGCATTTTTTCGAATATATACAAGGTGTTTTAGTTATATACAAAAATCTAAAAGACCCTGAAAATTGTTCTTTTAGAGAGTAAATTATTAACTGCAAATCAAAATTCGTACAAACAGTAGCTAATCCGTTTAAAAAGTGTTATAGGCGGTATAAAGGGCTACAATTTTTGTATTTACGGTTTTCGTCTATCACATACGATGTTCGCGATATTTGAAAAACTCTAAATGAAAATAGTATATTGTGCAACAAATACGGTAAATGGCATTTGACCCACGAGTTTTTAATAAACGAGTGAGTTAAAAAGTTTACCGAACGGGTTGCATACTGTACGTTTTCTACGACCGTTAGTTTTTGGGTACATTTTTGTAAAACAACACGAATACATTCACTGACATGACCATCAGAATTGACAAACGTCAAAATTCAAAGCGTGGGAAAAATCTCCGAAAACATCCGATTACCCCCAAACCCGTGCGGTAAAATCCCGAAAACGTCCGAAGTGGCTCGAATTCGTGGGAAACGAAACTGACGTGGTAAAATGACGCTTCCCGCACGCTAGATCAGTGCGTAATTAGGTATTTTAGAAAAATAAATTTACCAACAAAAAAAAACTAACCACATTCTAGGTTTTTGGTTTTAACTCCAAAACTGTTCAAATTACTAATAGTATGTTATATTACTTTCAAATCAAGAATTAATTGATCTCTTTATTGTCACAATAACAATAAAAATACAGGGCGCTTCATTTAAAATTCAAGTTTAGCTTACATTTATATCTCTTGTCAAATGTCCACAATTTTGTTATCACCCTGCAAATGATATGGCGTTCCTTTAGCGTGAACAAAATTTCAGATATCTGCCTAAAATGCAAAATTTTCTAAAAAATATTTTTTTTATCTCCAACATAAAATGTTTCAGAGGATTTTTTTAAAGAATGTAAAAATGTAATAATATATACTAATATACTACTAATAGGTCATCGGCGAACCTTGTATACACTTCATTTCGAATAAATTCCCTTTTTTTGCAGAAGCTGCGGCACCAACGCGCTGTAATATATGACGCGTTTTCCGGGGAATGGAATTTTTATATTGAAGAGGGTAGGTTCATCCTTCTGTCAAAAAAAGAATCTACGCGTATGTCGGAAATTTTACGCCGAAATTCGGGATGTCGACCCGACGTCGACGTTGTTGATGTGGTCTATTAAACAATCGAATTCGTACTTTTCGGTCCGTCGTTCCTCTTCACGTTGTTAAAGTTTAGGATGTAGAAGATATCCGCAGAAATTGAAGCAATTTTTGATACACAGATAAAAAGGATATGTTGACCTAAAGTAAAACGCCCATGAACCTAGACCGCTATGTATATAGCCAAATCATTTTTATTTTACCAACAATCTAGTGGGAATTAATTCTCACACATTTTACTCACACTTAAACCGCATCTAAATACAGTCTACAAATTCCAAATTACGAGTAAATGTAACCATGATATTTACATGGTGGCCAGTTTATGAGGCACCACTATCTTATGTCAGGAACTAGAAGAGATTAAACAAAAAGTTAAATACAAAAGTTCCTAGCATTATTTTGGAATTTTCATTTATTATGTCTTGATAAATACAAGGTGATTCGTTTCTCCTTGGTCCTAACAACTTTGCTATTTCAAATGAAAACCCTGATTTAGATAGGCTTTTGAAAGAGGATTTCAACGTTTCGGAGAATTATAGACGATTATCTTCAAGGTAGTTATTTCATTTTTTCAAATGCAAACCCCCGCATATTATTTTACAATATGAGGGGTCTGCAAATAACTGTTTCTGAATTATTAGTCATCATTGTATTTACAAAGCACGTACAAAAAAATATGCAATTTATTGAGATTATGCGTTTAATTAAGAATTTTGATGAATGGTTCGCGTTATTTCGAACGAATATGTGTCTATGGTCTGCAAGTTCCTAAGAAGTGGCGGGTTTACTTTTAAACACCATGTCTTTACTAACAACCCGTAAAAAAAGTATAACGGAGTTAGATCCGGGCTCCTTAAGGATCAATGTGTTCAGCAATCCGTTGCCTATACCATATATGGCAAAACTAAAGTGATAAGAAGCACCATTTTGCAATTTGCTAGTTATTCTGCTTCAATATCGGGCAGCAATTGAAGATACCGCTGATTATTAAAATTACCTTTACGAAACACTGAGCCTACAATTTTGTTTTGCCAAATTGCGTAAAACACCCTTACTGAAATTCTACCGGACTTATAAGTTTCACCTTTCTCTTGTTACTTTCGAAAATCGATGAAATCGAATTTTTCGAACGTATCTGCGCCCGTATAAAAATTTTATATCTCGGTAATGGTAGGTCCTATGGGATCGCCGTTGCTACAGAAATGATCACCGTAGAAAAAAAATTTTTTTGTCTGTTTGTTCGTTATCGGTTCTCCGTTTTCGTCTTTTGGTTATTCCTGAATAATTTTCGAACCATTGGAACTACAAAATTGAAATTTGCCTCCTTTTTAACGCTCTACGAGGCACATACGCTTAAAAGAAATGGCCCTGATCCGACGCCGGTATCTATGTTTTTTTCGCGATTTTCGACTGTTTTTTGGACCTTGCCGTGAAACACGATAAGTGTCCGAAATTTAAAGCAATCGACTTCATATTTGGCACATATTGCTTTGACCCGTGGCGGAATCTATTGGAAATGAGCAGCCGGGGGGGTTGGGAAGTATTCTAAAAAATAAGGGTGTGCAAGGGTCTACAAAAAACACCATTTTTCCAAAACTGTTTACGAGACAAAAAAATTCCTGAACCAGAAGAAGCAGAAGATACTCTATAAACTTTCATTCTTGACAATTTTTTAAAAATATACAGGGTGCGCCGCAAATTCATAAAAACTGAAAAATGGGTCTCCCTATTATTGAAAATTGGTTACAACTGAAAGACTATGATGCAGATCTCACTTTTTTTATATTGCGATATAGCCCGCATAGACAGCAAAAACTTTTGTATTTAAGGTTTTCACTTATGTTCCCGATATTCCGTGCTAAATGAGAAATGTGTTCAGTGTCCTAAATTTGCAGATGTCAACTTCAAATTTAGCAGAGAAGTGAAAATCCGTGTCCATATTTAAACGGTAGAAATTGGTTGGAATCAAATTTTACCAGGTATTTAAAAAAAAAGAATTTTTTTTTTGGTAATTCCAGAAAAATGTTTTCCTCCATAATCGTTCATCTGATTGGCAAAATTCTTTAACCGGCAGACGTAGAACATTTTTTAGATTAAATGCAGGGTTTTCAAATTATAGGCAAAAATGTAAAAGACCTACAAAATTGTTCTTTTACAGAGTAAATTATTAGCCGCAAATCAAAAATCGTAAAAAAATATGGCTAACTGGTTCAAACAGTGTCATATACCGCCTCAAGAGCTCCATATTTATATTTGCGGTTTTCATTTATTACATACACTGCTCGGGATATTTGAAAAAATCCCTATTGAAATCGTCAAGATGCGATGACGTCATTGATTATTACGGCGCACTGCATGGTTTTAGAAAAAAATTATTTTCTCGAAAACCATTTACTATTTTCAAAAAATTCTTAAACCAGGAAACGTGGAAAATCTCCGAACAATGATTGAAACCTATACAGAGTGCGTCGTTTATGGGTAAAAAATCTAAAAATTCGGCAGAGACAAATAAACTCATCAGCAATTTCCGGGACACAATCACAAAACCGGACATAAAATTGTATTCGATAAAATTAAAATTATTGCATGTAATCAATTCTTCTACCAACGAAAAATCCGAGAGTCTATAAAAATCTATAACCAACCTAAAAAATCTGAACAGATCTAACAGTGACTCAAGGCTTTAGCTGTCACCAATATGGGAATCAGTCATCTGAGAAGTTGTTTATGCTCTCATTTAGCTCTGGCCCTCAAACAATATATAAGCAGGTACAGAATAAAATAAGAGCCAATTTCAGTCAAGCTCTGAAGAAGCCGAGACTTTATGCATATGCAATATAAAGAATAAATTGGACAGACCGGACGAAAAATATGAACTACATCTTTAATGCTCGCGCTCCGAAAACACTTCGCGCGAGTTCAACAAACGAACGGATGATATCCCGGAATATATTGTCATCACATTTTTCCATCCGTACGTCAATATGTCAATAATCAATATGTTTATTAATATAATATGATATATATAATTTACTTAGCTTTCACTTGGTAGGAAGGGAATATTTATTTTTGATTCTTTGTAGAATCATGTAAGAAAAATTCGTTCTTTCTTTACGATGTAAATATGTAAAATAGCATGTAAACTATAGTATAAATTACAGAAACAGTGAACGGGAAGATGGAAAATGGGCAATTTTCTCCGAGATACGATACTGGTCAAAATGGGAAAGATCTCTTGAATTTACGATGAGACCGTATTCGAGTGACACGCGAACTGAGATACTCGATTCCAATAATGGACGGCCTCTTTACGAACGTGGCGCCATTGCATTTGCACATAGAATTTGGCTAAATTCGAGCCGGGATCCCTTGTCTTTCTGCCTCTTTTTTCATTAGATTACTTCTACTGGAAATTCTATTAAACCCGGCGTCAAATTCCCTAGACTTACTTAAATGGGAAAGGGAGTTAAAAAAACCTTTTTGAATATGAATCTGAGGTTAGAAATTAAATGAAGAAAAAATTTAAAAAGAAAACGTTACATTCTCTTCTATACCTTTTATCAAAGTTCTTTTGCTCCTCTTATAGAAAGTTCATATACACTAAAAAAATAAAAAATGGATAATGACAAAAATCATGCAACTCAAAAACAAAAGTCATTTGATAAATATTTAAGATTATTTTCTTATTTTCTACTCTAAATTATAATGTTGATGCTTCTGCTCATGCTGATGTGCAAAGTGTTACTTTAAAAAGTCAAATTCGTGGTTATTTGCGGTACTTTAGTCACGGCTTCGAAGCTATCGAATGCTTGCCGTAGAGTTTAAGCACTTGTACTTTGACGTCTGTCAATGGTCATGTCACGCGTCACTCGGTAAGTAATGTATTCGCGCTATTTTGCAAAAATGTACCTAAAAAGTAATAGCTGAAGATAAAACAAAGGATGTAACAAGTTGACACTATATTGAACACTTACTCCGAATGTATCTAAATAAACTCGTACCTAAAGTGCATACTATATTATTAATTAGTCTTTATATATTAATAATACCATATTATGAAGAATAGTATATATGTTATAATGATGATTCATATATTTCCGTTCATTTATTTCCTTTCCATTTTCATATATTATGTAAATGCCATTTTAGTCAAAAAGGAATTTATATATGTTTTATGTGTTGCATGCTACACTTTTTCTACCACTACTACCAACATCTAATAGCTCCTAAACCATGACCGAGTCCATAGATCCCTAATAAAAGAGAGAAAGCATGGTTTCCATTTTAAAGTTATGCAAATGTCTTGACGGACTGCCGATACACTATACACAAATATTCAAAGCATAGAAAATTTCACTAAATATACTGCTGCTGCTAATATTTCGTTAAACATTATTTATAAAATAAAAAGAATTCTTTTCTCAACAAGAGCGATATGGTTTTAACCTCGATTTTAACTGCGTTTTGTACTATATCTGTTATTGATTATTTTTTGCGAGAAAAGTAACTTTTCCAAAATACTACAATACTGTGAATCTCGTTAAGAACAAATCGAAGATGTTTCACAGGCCTTATTTTCTTGTTTTGTGTATCTGTGGTTGATATTTTACAATACAATACAATCACTTTTTTAATTAATTAAATTAACAAGGAGGGTACAGTAAAATATTTTTAAAGTAATAAAAACATCTGTAGCGAGGGCTGATCAACCCGAGAAACTGACACAATATCGTAGTCTTGCACATTGTCAAAATAAACCTGAATAAAGTGTTCGACTTATAGTACTGATTTGTTTTGTCTCAGAATAAGTATAATACTGAGACACAACTAGTTGACGTATCTGTGCCTCAATGTTTAAAATTAGACTTATAGTTACTTTCCGGAAATTGTTGGCAAAGTTCGGTCTTGAAAACGGATAGTGCTTCTGACTTTGTTGCTGAGAAAAGGATTAGTAAAACTGAGCTTTTTAAAAATGAGAAGATTATATTCTTAATGTGTTCAAAGCTCTTCGCCACCAAAACTCAATATTCGGAGTTGCACAGATAATTGAAATGTGTTCGAATATGACTGGAATTGGACAGCCAAAAATATATCGACTTAAGGAAAAAACAAGAGAAGTATAATATCGGAAAAAGGTAAAAGATTAATAATTACTCACCTTGCGACACAAAATATCGTGAACTGAATACTAGCATGGAAGACAGGCTTATTACCAAGCAGCCAGCACAAGGCTTCAAAATATTCAAAAAATGCTAACACATCCCTCTGAGAAATATTAGGATGTAAATAAATTACAAAGTTATAGATTGGTACCTAGTCAAAATTTACTTTGAAACCAACCAGAGCCCCTTATTATTTCTCTGGACTCCAACACAGTTCATCTGAACACTAGGAAAACAGTTTACATAGTAAGTTGTATTGCAAAATTTTTTAATTACTTTATTATTTATTTTATTACATCGCATTAAGAAATGTTGTATCTTATTATGATATTGCGGGTACCATTTACCCGGTTAAGTACAACACCAACTCTATTTTGCTTTTCGGAAATGAACTTGATCTTTTTCAAATGAGGCATTAAACCGACGACATTATATTTGTTGTTCGCAGAGTCATTTCTATAATCAACCTAAAAGTACCAAGGGCTGAACTAGGGCACCATTTAATAAAAATGGATAACATTCTTACGGAAGTTATATATACATAAAATTTCTTCATCACTTCATCATTCGAGGATAAATGATCTGACATGATGGATGATCTTTTTATTTTCGATACTTGTCTAAAAGTATGTTTTTGAAACGAGCTTGGAACTTAAAGCTGCAGATATAATATTTGTTGTTTATTTTTTAAGGTGATATACACCGTACTATCGGAAATAACCACCATACCATAAAACCATAAAAACACGATTCAACTTTTTAAAGAACGCTGAGCGATCGAACGTAATACTATACTAACCGTAAAATGGACTAAACATTAATTAGGGCTGAACTAAAGCATAATTTATTAAAAATATTTGGCACTTTTAGAAACACCAACTATTCCCAAAATTTTTCTCAGTTTTTCATCCTCAACGATAAATGTTGTGTCATGATGTGACATAATGATTGTTGTTTATTTCTTTTAGGGTGGTGTGCAATGCACTGTAGGAAATAAGGAGATTATTATTTATTATAATAACTTTAATATCGTGAAGCACTGCTCGAACTCATGATTGCGCACAGAGTAAAATTGGTTATCGCTAAATTGTTGTATCAGCCCCATATGAAGCAGCTTAAACATTTTAAAGGATTAACTTTTTCTCCATATCCTTCACGCCAGTTAAGAAAATGCTGAGTGAGCGAACTGAATAGCTGAGTCATTTCTATACTAAACGTAAAATGGACTAAATTTTAATTAGGGTTGAACTAAAGCATAATTTCCTAAAAATATTTGGTATTCTTAGAAACATCAACTATTCCCAAAATTTTTCTCAATTTTTCAACGCTCAAGGATAAATGATGCGATACAATGGATGATTTTTTTCCCGATGCTTGTCTAAAAATATGACATAACGTTTATTGCTCATTTTTTAAAGGAGATATTATTATAATAATTTTAATTGCGCTCAGAATAAAACTAGTTTTCGCTAAATTGTTATTCCCTTATGCAAAATCCAATTGATGGGTAAAAGATCCCATTTGTTGAGGAATATTCTTCTAACAAACGGCATTTACAAATTTTAAAGGATTACCTAATTTTCCGTCTGCTTCACGTCAGTTAAGAAAATAATGAGGAAGCGATCAATTTCCTAAAAATATTTGGTATTCTTCCTTGTTCAACTATTCCCAAAATTTCTTCCAGGTCTTTATGACTCGAGGATAAGTGATCCGATGGATTTTTTTTAGATACTTGTCTAAAAATATATGTTTGAAATGGACATGCAATTTAAAACTGCAGACATAGTATTTGTTGTTTATTTTTTATGGTGATGTAAAATTTACTATTGAAAATAAAGAGATGATTATTATAATTATTTCAAAATCGTAAATTATTTTTGCTTCATACAAAATAAAAAAGAGGTCTTTTTTCAACAAAGGCGATATTGTTTGTAAGGAATGTCCCTTTTAACCTCGATTTAAAATACGCCTAGTACTATGTCTGTCATTGATTATTTATTGCGAGAGAAATAACTATTTCAAAGTGGAAAAATGTTACTTTTAAGAAGAGTGATAGCCAAAATGCCACAATAATGTGAAGTTCGCTAAGAACTTGGCCCAAATCGACGATGTGTTTCGCAGGCCTCATGTTATTGTTTTTTGTATCTGTGCTTAGTATTTTACAATACAATACGAGCGAAAAATTTCCTAAAAATATTTGGTATCCTTCCTTCCTCAACTATTAATAAAATTTCTCCCAGGTCTTTATGACTCGAGGATAAATGATCTGACATGATGGCTATTTTTTTTTTGAAACTCGTCTAAAAATGTATTTTTGAACTTGCAATTTAAAAAAAATCGTAAATTATTTTTGCTTCATACAAAATAAAAAAGAGTTTTTTTTTCAATAAAAGTGACGAAAGTAACTTTTTCAAAGAGAAAAAATGTGTTTGGTCATGTTTTTTGTATCTGTGCTTAGTATTTCACAATAGAAGCTAAAAATTTCCTAAAAATTCCTCCTCCTAGTTGAAGTAGGAGGTATTCCTCCTACTTCAACTATTTCCAAAATTTCTTCCAGGTGTTTATGACTCGAGGATTAACGATTTGATATGATGGATATTTTTTTTTCGATACTTGTTTTAGATACATATTTTTCAAATGAAATTACAATTTACAACTGCACAATATATGTTGTTTATTTTTTAAGGTGATGTAAAATTTAGCATCGGAAATAAAGAGATGATTGTTATAATTATTCCAAAATCGTAAATTATTTTTGCTTTATTGAAAATAAAAAAGGGTTCTTTTTACGCAACAGAAGCGATATGGTTTGCAAGAGATGTCCTTTATAACCTCTAGTTCAAGTGCATCTTATACTATGTCTGTTATTGATTATTTTTAGAGAGAAAAGTAACTTTTTGAAAGTTAAAAAATGTTATTCTATGTCACTATTAAAAAGACTGATAGCCTAAATGCCACAATACTGTGAAATCGAAGATGTGTTTCGCAGGCCTCATGTTCTTGTTTTTTGTATCTGTGCCTACTATTTTACAATACAATACAAGCGAAAAATTTCGTAAAAATATTCTTCCTTCCTCAACTGTTCCTAAAATTTCTCCCAAGTCTTTATGGCATGATGGCTATTTTTTTTAAACTTGCCTAAAAATGTATTTTTGAACTTTCAATTTAAAACTGTTTATTTTTTCAGGTGACGTAAAATTTACAATCGGAAATAAAGAGTAATAATTATTTTAAAATAGTAAATTATTTTTGCTTCATACAAAATAAAAACGACTTTTTTTTTCAACATTAGTGACGAAAGTAACTTTTTCAAAGCGGAAAAATGTTTTTGGATGTCACTTTTAAACAGACTGATAGCCAAAATGCCACAATACTGTGAAGTTCGTTGAGAACTTGGTACAAATGGAAGATACGTTTCGCGTGTCTTATTTTCTTATTTTGTGTATCTGTGCTTCGTATTTTACAATACAATACAAGCGAAAAATTCCCTAAAAACATTTGGTATTCTTCCTTCTTCAACTATACCCAAAACTTCTCGCAGGTCTTTATGACTTTTTTCGATATTTGTCTAAAAATGTATTTTTGAAAGGAACTTGCAATTTAAAACTGCTTAATGTTTGTTGTTTATTTATTCAGGTGATGTAAAATTTACCATCAGAAATAAAGAGGTGATGATTATAATTATTTCAAAACCATTAATTAATAAAAAGAGTTTTTTTCAACAAAAGCGATATGGTTTGAAAGGAACGCCCTTTTCAACCTCTATTTCAAGTAAGTTTTGCACTATGTCTTTTACTGACCGTTTTTCGAGAGAAAAGTAACTTTTTGAAATTGGAAAAATGTTACTATTAAAAAGACTGATAGCCAAAATGCCGCAACACTGTGAAGTTCGTTAAAAACTTGGCACAAATTGAAGATGTGTTTCGCAGGTCTCATTTTATTGTTTTTTGTGCTTAATATTTTACAATAAAATACAAGATAAAAATTTCCTAAAAATATTTGGTATTCTTCCTACTTTAACTATTTACGACTGGTTATATTGCTCTTTTTTAAGGTGATGTAAAATTTACCATAGGAAATAAACAGATCATTGTTATAATTATTCTAAAATCGTAAAATTATTTTTGCTTTATTGAAAATAAAAATGAGTCCTTTCTTCAACAAAAGCGATATGGTCTGCAAGGAATGTCCTTTTTAACCTCTATTTCAAGTACGTCTTATACTATGTCTGTTACTGATTATTTTTCGAGAGAAAAGTAACTTTTTGGAAGTGGAATAATGTTATTGGATGTCACTATTAAAAAGACTGATAGCCAAAATGCCACAATACTGTGAAGTTCGCGAAGAACTTGACATACGTAATTTATCCTTCCTTCTTCAACTATTCCCAAAATTTCTCCCAGGTCTTTATGACTCGGGGACACATGATCTGACATGATGGATACTTATTTTTCGATACTTTATTTATGATTATTTTAAAATCGTAAATCATTTGTGCTTCATGCACGATGACGTTTACCAACGCGGAAAAGTTTGTTACGGAAACTTCGGAGCGCGCGTTCCAATAGCGTTCTTCGAAATATCATTTCGGACTCATCGACGAAACTTATATTCCCGTCATATATTTCCGACAACGTGGGCCGCGCATTTTATTTCATAGAAAAACTTTTTACGTTACCTCGGATATGTCGGGATCGGACCTCATTTTGTCGTAGAGGGACACCTTGTCCGCGTGAAGACCGACGAAAAGCAAACAAACGAAAACGCCGACGACAATCAAACCCGGTAGGTTTTTCATCGTAGCGGGTGACTTTCGGACACTTTTTCTCACTTTCGCTTACCCGAGGATTAACGAGTCGCGTAAATCCGTTGCGATATCGATCGTGGGGTTTCCCGCGTATGAAACTCCGCGCGGAATGGGCGACGTTTGACTGGATCGGCCGCGGTTTCCTCCCCTCTAGGATTTTCAATTACGCGCGCGGCTCTCTCGCTGTCATGCGCAGAGTGACACGCGCTCGGTCTTGCCCCGAGATTGGGCCGAGTTTCTTGACTGCTGGCGGCGCGACGCGGTGTTAATCGAGAACTTTTATTTTCCAATAGGATAAAGGGAAAACCTCCTATATCCAGTATTGCATCTCTAAAATCTAATCCCGATATCGTAATCCGAAAAGCGTATGAAGGAAATGCTACGGTGGTCATGAACACAAATGAAAATCTTACACAGACGGATCATATCGTCAACTTAAAAAAGGTCCTACGTCATCCATAGAACGCAACCTTAAATCTGTTAGCTAAGACTTCTTCTCTATCAGAATCCGTCAAAAAATTGGTCACAGTATATTTTCTTAAGCATTTGAAGTCTACATACTCTAACATACGTTTTACCATTGAACTAGAAACTAATAGTAACCTCCCATTCTAAGATATTCTTACCAATATAAAATCAGAATTAACATTCATCGCTTATCATCACTCTTGTTTACAGAACTGTAAAACTATCTCAGCCCACAAATCACCTCTGCTCTTCTCTCCAATAATTTGCACATTAAAAATATAAAGCCTTTCATTACATAATAAACTTCACCCCAATCTTTCAATACCAATGCGACCAAAAGCAATCCCACACATGCCACTGTCGTCCTTCCTTATATTCAAAACACCTGTCAAAAGTTTTAAAGAAATATCACATCAAAACCAGATTTACCACTTCTCCAAAAATCTCTCAACATCTTCGATCCGTCAAAGACAAAATTCCATTTGAGTTTACAGCATTCCATGCATATGCGGCAAAGAATACATTGCAGAGACCGGACGTAAAATATCAACTAGGCTCAAAGAATATGAAAGAGCCTTACGACTAAGACAAATAAACTCATCAGCCGTTGTCGAACAACTAAAATTCTTGCACGTAATCAATTCTTCAACCAACGAAAAATCCGAGAGTCTATAGAAATTTATAACCAACCTAAAAATCTGAACAGTGACTCAAACCTTTAGCTGTCACCAATATGGGAATCAGTCATCCGAGACGTTGTTGATGCTCTCATTTAGCTCTGCCCTTCAAACAATATATAAGCAGGTACAGAATAAAATGAGAGCCAATTTCAGTCAAGCGCTGAAGAAGCCAACAGGATGATTGGCGAAACGTTATCAAGTTCTACTCAACAACAACCGACGCAAGAGAAATCCAAAAGTGAAGGACTTCTATCATATTTTACTAAAAAGTCTAAGTGAACTTACCCATTCAGCATTAATTTCTATTATACCACCCCAAATATTTAAAGACCATCTTTTCTGACTGTGTATCATCATGACATCTTTCTCAAAAATCCTTTCTTGTGCTTATTCACAAAATATTGGCCTAATGATAATCATTTTTATTCAAGAAGTTGTATATATTATTCACAGAACTCTTAGAGATTATTAAGTCTTGGAGCATTTGTCGTACACCTCCAACACAAACAAAACCGATGCAGAAGTTTCTGTAAAAAGTAACAAAAAATGTTTAGGTATAGAAATAGCGCATACCAAATATCAAAACTCAAAATCCAATATTTAAATTGTAATAAATCATTCAAGTTGTGCCAACGTCATTAAACGTGCGGGAATAATCTCATTGATGACGTCATATCGCTGCTTTTTGATGAATATGACGACAGGTTATGTTATTTACGTTTGTTTTTTACTCGTGTAACGGTATGTTTGTATTTAATGCACGCCAGTTTGTATCAGTGCTTCGTATTTTTACAGGATAATAGTGGAAGCGACACAAAAACAATATTACAAATCGTGCAATCGTGTTCGAGTACAACCCCTAAAACGTTCAAAAGAAAATAAAAGCCGTCGTTTTTTGTTAACATTATGTTCAGGTGTCAACTTAGCCTTAACAGTGCAAATATTTTTATCTCTTCGACCTTGCACCAATCCTATTGCCGTCTCCCTAGGAGTGACTTCCTGATCTATATAAAATAAAGAAAACCTTAAGTTATCAATGGCAATATACTTTAAACTCATTATTCAGGTTATTCAGTTTATTTTTTGTTGAATAATTTACATTTTATTTGCTATAACATTTGAAATGAAAACCTTAAGCCGATTACAATATTAAATTGGTTTAAAACTAGTGACTAAAGTTTTTTAGCTTTTAGCTTTAAAATCGCTAACATCAGCAAGAGAAAAACTTTCGGTGTTTTGTATGGAAAATGTCACCATAAAGATATCCACTAAAGGTAAAGTATCAGATTGGCCTTATAAAAAATCGACTTCGGGCATTTTTAAAACCTTCTTTTTGATACCAAACACAAGATAACAAAAGCAAGCGAGAGAATCGAAACTAAAATTAAAATTAATCCAGCTGGCGCATAATCTTAGCAGCGAATCGTTAATTTTTTGTGAATAGCATAAACTTTCTTTTATAATCAATGTTTTTAAAATTAACATTTCCGTATTAGAAACAGTTATAATTAAGCATCGAAAAAAATTCAAATTGCATATTTCGCCTCTCATGTACAATAATAGAGAATTAATTGAATTTTTTATTGCATTATAATGCGCACTTTGCTTTTATGTTATATATGAATAGATTCATAGAATCACTCAGGATGAACTCACATTCACATTCACTTTTCCAGTAAAAGCACAATTATGAAATAATATTGCATACAGAATCCGATAGGTGGCAGGTGAGAGAATCTTTAATATCGTTTACTTGAAAAGTTCCTGTGTGTCTTGTCCGTCTGTCCACTGTTTGCTTAAATGCCGACAATCTACTTTCATATGTTTTCCAGTTGTTTTGTACAGCTTGGTCGAAGATTGTAGGTATAAACCATATTTTAACTTTTTTTCAACTCCCTTGTCTAAAATGGCCAACTATACACCAATCTATAGTCGGTACGATTTGTGATGGCATAGTCGGCAATAAAACGCCAGGCAGAATAAAATATTGTTCATTTTGCTTCCACTTATACTTCAACAGATATTGTTGCACCCTAAATGCCTATCTGATCAATGTAAGACAGCTGTCACTAAGGATCACGATTATATTACTTGGGGGGTAAGAGAGACAGAATCAGTTGTACCTGGGATTTATTAATTTAACTACTACGCCTATACTCATTAATTATATTATGAATGTCTAAGTAGGTGAATCTACGTGAAAAATTATGATAATTTGTTGAATAAAATATTGTCCGAAAACTCTGTCCATGCAATAAAAATTAAAACAACCACATTTATTTAGTATTTACGATGAAAATTCTTCATCATCACAGCCAAATCTTGGACTGCTACTAACAGAAAATGATCTTTTGTCTGCATTAATAACAAAATATTTTTCCAAAAATCATCGCTGGGCGGGGCAAGTTTCGTAGCGCCTAGCGCGATACAGCTTTTCATTACAAAAGAAAAGAGCTTCGCGGTTTCGTGTGGTAAAAGGACGCAATGTTTTTCTACCTTGCTCCTGCGGACCACTATAAAACTTTGTATAAAGTGTCCTTTACATATTGTCGAACTTCAAAATTACAGTAAACATCGGTAAATATTAAAATTTGCACAAATAATAGCGTTGTCGATTGATATTTTTTCAAATATCTCTCGCCCCGTATAATTGACGAAACCTGAAACTCTCTCTTGGCACAGTTTATGATACTGTTCATATAAAATTATTCCATCTCTAACGTTTTTTCATTTATCACCAATAATTTACCCAGAAAAACGGAAATTTTTAGGATCTTTTAGATTTTTTGCCCAAAAACGACACATCCTGTGCATGATTCAAACAATGTTCGAAGTAGTGGTTTTATGGTGTCTTGACAGCCCTCGAAATAGCTATTTCAATATGGATTTTTTCAAATATCGCGAGCAGCATATGTGATAGACGAAAACCGCAAATACAAAAACTGTAGCTCTTGATGCGGCCTATGAAATTGTTTGAACCCATTAGCCATATTTTTTTACGATTTTTGATTTGCGGCTAATAATTTACTCTATAAAAGAACAATTTTCGAGGTCTCTTATACTTGAAAACCCTGTATAGTATCGAAAAAATGCTTGAAATAAATGTTGGTGCACTGGATCTTCCGCGTCTGCTGGTTAAAGAATTTTGCCGATTGGGTGGACGATTATGGAGGAAAATGTTTTTCTGGAAGCTAAAATTACCAAAAAAATTCAACAATTTTTTAAAAATGCTTGGAACAATTTGATTACACCCAATTTCTACCAGACACGGACTTTTACTTCTCTGCTAAATTTGAAGTTGATATCTGCAAATTTAGGACACTTAACACATTTCTCATTTAGCACCGAATATCGGGAACATAGGTGAAAACCTTAAATACAAAAGTTTTTACTGTCTGTATGGGCTATATCGCAATATAAAAGAAACTGAGATCTGATTCAGTCTTTCAATTATAGCCAATTTTCAATAATAGGGAGACCCATTTCAGTTTTTTTGAATTTGCGGCGCACCCTGCATATTTTTGAAAAATTGGCAAGAACAAAAGTTAAACGGTTTTTGAAAAATGATGTTTTTTGTAGACCCTCGCACACGCGATTTTTATTTTTTTTTAGACTATTACGCGACCCCCCAGCCCCACCCATTTTCAATAGGGCCCGTCACGGGGCGAAGCTGTATATACGTGCCAAATATGAATGGATTGCTTCAAATTTCAGACACTTACCGTGTTTCATAGCAATGTCCAAAAAACAGTCGAAAATCAGGAAAAAAAGATGGATACCCGCGTCGGATCAAGGCCATTTCTTATAAGCTTATGTGCCTCGTGGAGGGTTAAAAAGGAGACAAATTTCAATTTTGTAGCTCCAACGGTTCGAAAGTTATTCAGGAAAAACCAAAAGACGAGAACGGAGATAACAAATGGTGGCACAGTTATATCAAGTGGATTCTCTTTTTCCTCGTAGTTTTATATTATATGTTCTGTATGTGTTATACAACTAATCGAATTTTTTATAGTAGCTGTCTGGAGAGCTGCATTACTACAGTATCATCGTGCCTTGCCTCATTTACAATAATTTTATTAAAAAATATTTTGCAATTTGGACGCATTACTGTAATTATCATCCGGTAATTGGTGCTATATCTGTCTACTTTACGACATCGGGGCGTAATAGACAAAGGTAGAACACTGGAAGGTGCTAAGGCACCTTCTCTTTTGGTTTTATAACCGACTAAGCCATTTTACAACGTCAGTTTTGTTTCCCACGGATCCGAACCACTTCGGATATTTCCGGCATATTACCGCAAGCATCAAGTTCTAAACAATGCAGAATCGAAAAAACGGCAATTTGGCAGTTTCAAATTTAAAAAGCCCTTCAAACGAAAAGCGGACACATTTGTGAAGGTTCTGGATCTATTGTGTTTGGGAGGTGTTTTATGACTCGTTGAGCTTTCTATTATTATGATATATTATTTACCCTGCTGTGTGGAAAACCGAAAGACTTTCTCAATGGTTTCTAAGGGTGAGAGTTCTTTTGAAGGGTCCAAAACTTATTCAGTTAAGCTTTGAAGAAGCCAATATGATGATTGGCGAAATGTCACAAGTTTTATTTATAAGCAACCGACGCAAGAGGAATCCAGAAAATTAGTAAGTAGTATTACTGTAGTCGGTAGCTAGGTAGGTAGGAATAGACTACGTATTTCAAAACTTAGGATTTCAAAATAAGTGAAGAGTTAAGAACATTTTATAAACTACGTATATAACTTAGAGACAATATTTGCCTCAAAGTTTGATGGTATTCGTGCAATGTCCGTTGTTTTACAATAATATGAAACACATACCTTTTATTCAAGCATACATCAATTTTCCCTTGTCTAATTTATAAAACTATTTATTGGGCCAAGAATTTTTTATTCTATAAAATGCGCAGATTCAAAGGAAAATAAAAATAATGGTAAAAACAGAAAAATCAAATTTTCGTGTAATTTTTAGTTTTATTTATTATTATACCTACTTTTCATTTGAAAATTCTATCATGGAATATTATTATCTATACACTTGTAATGTAGGTTTCCACCACACCACACTTGTTTGCGCACGTACGAATCATTTCTTTAATGTATGCAAACAGTTTTTCAGTGTACGAGGTGTGTTCAAAAAGTTAGCTGATTTTTCTAACTGGGAAGGCTACGTACATTCGATCTCCGATATTTTTCTTTGTTATGTGTCTAACATATGTTCCCAGTTTCAGCCAGTTTACCCGTTTACTTTTTGTTTGTGACACTTGTTTTGTGTGCTCGCCCATTTTCTGCTGTCAAAAAAAATGAAACAAAGACATTGCACAGTGCTCCAGAAATCCATGCAAAGAAGGAGGTTTGGAACAATTGAGGAGATAAAGAAAAAATCGCTGGAAGAACTCAAGGCTATACCAGAAAGTGCTTCTCAGAAATGCTTCGAAGTTAGGAAAAAACGCTGGCACAAGTTTATTATATCTGTAAGGGTTACTTTGAAGCGGATAATATTAATTTTGATGAACAAATAAATACTTTTTGAAAAAATGTAATAGTCACCTTACTTTTTGAACACACCTCGTATGTTCAGCTAATATAATATTAACTTTCTCTCAGTACTCATTTGAATTTTGGCGTTTGTCAGCGGTCATATCAGTGTGTCGTAACATAACATGCAAGTCTATAATGGTATAAGAAATTTATACTTTTCTGAATTACGAATTCAAGCCCATTATTTAGTATTTATAAAATTTTTATTTATAAATGAAAATTTTATTTATTTTATCACTAAAAATAAATTTTTATTTATAAAATTTTATAACAAAAAAGAAAGATATGTTACAGTGATTGCTGCTTTTATAAATCACGTATTCAAGCAAATCATTGGTTGACATTTTTATTGTATTTACAAAGTTTTGTATTGAAGTATTTTATTTGGTAGAACTAAAGATTTTTTAAAATTCGCTTTCTCAACGAATGTATACCTAAATTAATTATTGGATTTTAGAGATTCATGCAAATAAAATATTTATTGTGTAAAACACCAGCTCAAATGACGAAAATTGCAACAACGAACAAGCCCATTTAAGTGAGGACATATGTAAGCCCGATATACCAATTTAAAAAATGGGCAACCTCAACATTTTGTTAGAAATAACTTTTAAGACTGTTTCTGAAACGTTTCGAATACATATGTTTCAGTAGTGTGACATTGAGTTTCGAAATAATTTTTGAATGTTCTCGAGTTTCCGTCGAAAGTGTAAAACATGAAACAAAGTTTGCAGATCTGGACCTGTTTCGGAAACAGATAGAAGATGTATGTGTGTAGAAAATGAGAAGGGTAAACATGTGGGACAGGGAACTTACTTTAAAACTTATTGAAAGTTTTCAAATTTGCCATATTTGTGGGCTCTGTATTTTGTATTCGTCGTGATATTTTAGGACCAATCATTTTCACTAATTTCCCAAAAGCACATCTTCTTCCAGAATATTCAAAGGTACAACAAAGCACTTAGAAATAAAAACATTATTTATTATATTTTATTAAATGTATAAGCACAAGGAATATAATCTTTGTACTTGAAATTAATTTAATGAGGATAATTAAACTAACTAAATTAAAACAATTTTAATTTCTAAAAATTTTAGGTAGTTTTATATTAAATGAAATAATTAATTTAAAATAATAAAAATAAATGCAGAAATAATCTGAATCGCTATCGCTATTTTCCGAATTTACAGTGATAATTGCCAGCGTAAGAGGTCATATAATTGTAATTATATAATACTAAATACATATTAAATAAAATTAGTAGTCAGAACAGTTCGAATCTGCGTTATCACTATCATCAAAGGATATAATTAACTGCTCTGGTGTTAATTTTTACCCAATTTTCAAAAAGTTGACTTGTTATGTCCCTCTGGTAGTCTAATAATCAATCTTTAAAAATTTTTGCTGAATGTAGCAAAGCGTTTGGAACCTAACCTTCCTTCAAGCCATAGTGTAAAATGGATATTCTTTTTCCTCGTCTAACACGAAACATTTCATAAAACCCCGAGAATAGATATTGTATTATGATGCAGAAACCACAACAAAGGACATGAGAATTTTTCGACTCCACCTTTTCAATCATAGATCTATTGTTGATCCGGAGAAACAACTTTTTGTATGTCCAGTTCCAAAATCCATCCATCTAGCCAAAACAAAATTTGCATTTTAGAATAGGCAGATGCCTATGAAAAAAGCGATTGTTTTTTCACTTTTTACAGTAATCGTTCTTTCGAAAGAGTTCAAGTCCGGAATTTATTTTCATCCGGCTTAAAACTCGTGTCGTTGCAAGGTATTTTTACGAGAAATGCGAACCCTTTGCTCGACTAACGATAATATTGTAGTACCTTTGACTGCGATAGGGGTTGGTGAACTTTTGTTTCTTGATTTTATTCACCGCTTTTTGTAATTTAAATGACTTTCTAAGTAAAGGTGTAAAATAGAAACTGTGGATTATTATTTAAAAGCTGTATGCAATTTATGTGTTTACATATAAAATTATTGGTCTTGAATTTCGCAATCTAACCCAATAATTCAACATCTCACATCTAAAAATCTAAACCGTCGAGGGCAGAATTTTCACCAATCAGAAATTTCAGGTAATTCACAAGTCTAGTACAAAGTCAAATCGCTTGCAACCCCTTCTTGTATAGAGCTTTCACAAATAAATGGTTTTGGCTTAATGACTGCAAAGCACATTGTGTCTTTGGCTTGCTTTAAATGAACAACGTAAACACATGTAGTGTAGAGTAGGCTGCGGAAAAAAAAAATAAACTTAATATGAAATTTCAGGCTTCTAACTTTCTCAATTTTCAAGTCTTTCTTTTGGCAATGGACTATTATCAAAATAAAGACTTAATATAAGTGCGGAAAGGGCGAAGAATAAAATTGCAGAGGTAAGCAACTGTTTATATTAAGATTATGGCTGGCAGAGGCTAAATAAACGAAGTTAACAATTTCACGGTGTTCTATACTTACGTATAAGTTTCACATGATTATTATTAAAATTAATTTAATAAAAAATCAAGGTAGAAAAGACTAAAAAGTCTGAGCTCTTCTAGTTTGAGCCAAGCAAAAAATCGAGGCTATGTTTCCACGAATCCTTTTTTCGCTGTTGTTATGTACGTATAATTTTTTGAATTTTATGAATTTATATATACAGAAATAAATTTTCTAACTAATAAAAGGCACCATGAAATAATATGCATTAGAAAGAGTGCCTATAGGTAGATAAAAATATAAATATGAAAAATACAGGGTGCGGCAAAACGATAGGTACTATTGGGGATGTTAATAAAAACCAAACTACATAAAGCAAACATTTTTTGTTTTAATTAATTTTGAAATGTACATTTTATGTCATTTAGGAACGTTATTTTTTAAAAATGATGTCTTTTAAATGACGGTCATTATTGTCGATGCACTCTTGTAGGTTCTCGCGGAAGCGCATCATTACCCGATGGATCATTTCTTGGGGAATTGAGGCAATTTCTTGTCTTATGGCTGCCTTGAATTCTTCCAAAGTCCGTAAAGACACCACTTTGTTTAGGAACATTTCTTGAAGAAGATTTAGTGAACGGCGCGTTGTGTACTAACCAAAGATGCTCTTTTTAATCGTTGTTCAACTCGTTCACTTTTGGACGCGAGAAATTGCTATGCTGTTGACTGTTACCGTTATTCCATCTTCTTCGAAAAAGTAAGGACCCCGCACGCCGAACTCCGAGATTGCACAACAGACGGTGACTTATGGACTGTGAAGAGGTCGCTCATGAAGTTCATGTGGACTATTTGCTGGCCAATAACGGAAATTATGCTTATTTACGGTACCCGAGAGGTGAAAGTGAGCTTCATCGCTAGACATGAATACAGCGGCTCTGGGAATGTTTTGAAGAATATCCCGGCATCATTTTGTACGGATGCATTTGGAGTGAGTTGTGTAAAATTCTTCGAACACTTCTATCGGGAATTCCCGAAACAGCTGCATGCTTACGAGCTGAACGCCTTGGAGACTGTTGTAGGGAAACTCTAACTGCATTCACATTTTCCGGTGTTCTTTGTCCTTGGTCGGCCAGTAGATTTTCGGTTAAGCGTAGAACCTGTTTCCCTGAAGTGTAAAACCCACCGACGAATTGTTCTTCCATCCGGAACCGCGCCATGCCGACCAACATCAAACTGATTACGAAAGGAGCGCTGCGTCGCTATTACAGATTCCCCATTTCTAATAAACTCCTCGACAACGAAAGCACGATGCACTCCGCTCCAAGTCATGTCGATAACTGAAAATTGCATACTTTTGTCTGCATAACGCGAGTGCGTACACAGTGTTGCCGGTTTTACAAACCGAACAACCACTATTAGAAATCCTGCGTACCTTTTTGCCGCACCCTGTATGAATATCCTGATCGGCTTAAATTTAATAAATCGATCAGTATTCGTTATAAAAGACTTAAATCAAAATGGTCTTCACACACTGGACGTATCGCATTCTGCCAAACACACTTTCGGGTCCAGAAGTTACACTTAAGAATAGTTTTCATGGGAATCGAAGGCAATGACGTCACCGCGCGGCCACGCCCCGTTCTCTTCAAACTCTCCAATTTATTTAAAGGCTTAACTTTTCACAAAAAAAAAGAAATATTGTAAATCGCTATAGGCTGTGTCCTAGTTTCGTTTCTCAAAATTAAACAAAAAAATGTGAAACAGGCCCATTCAAGGAAATGGTAAAATTTGAAGAACAATAAACATATATAATAAGGGAGGAGCTACCTACTAGAGGATTCTTTCATTGTTTTTTATCTTGCCTTTTTTTTTTAATTGAATAAAAAAGTCTGTAATGGAAACAGTTGCTACTAAACAGAGTGTATCATAAGTATCTCATACCACCCAACTTCCTTATTTTAAATTGAATAATCTGTATATTATTTCATATCTGGATTTCTGAGAATATACGGTATACAGGGGAAAGTGGCCAAGTCCAAATTTTCTAGAATTTAAATTCGGACAGTAAAACGTTCAAAACGTAATATGTTTTAACAGAAATAATTGTTCAGCCCCATTTGTAAAAAAATTACTAGAGAAAATGACCAATTTCTCTTGACATCATTACTCCGAAACTCCGAATACATAGCTGCCCTTTTTTTAATTTAAGGTTCAAGTTTTACCCATTCGAATTATAACACATAACTTTTTAGAAAATGGCCATTCACACAGTATGCAAAGTGTCCCTGTATATCCCTGTCTTTTGCTTAAATGACTGGAAAACAATTATGACACTAGCACGATCCAATAGGGGAAAAAATAAAATTTCAAGTGCTTATAATGTTCACCAGCTGACGTAAAATGATTTTATCAATCTTAAAGAACTCAGCAAATCATCATTAAAAAATACGATTCGAAACGAAAGTGGCCAAAGAGTAGAATGGCTGAAGATCAAACAACTCCGATGTGAAAAAGGAACAAAAAATTTAATATTGTTCAGGGACGATTACGATGAAGAATAAAAAGTTCTAAATTTAAGAGGAAAAGTAAAGGGTAGACCCAGTAGTACACCGAAAGAACTAGATTTAAAAAGTACTACTCAGAACCATTGCCAATATCCAAAAAACAAAAAGTTAAACTGAAGCTATTCCCAACGAGTATCATGGCTGGTACGTGAACTTACCAAGTAATAATTCCATAAAAGACAAATGCCCCGAACCTGCAGAAGACGAAAGCTGTGACGATGAAGTATAATGTTAGGATTATTTTAATGCAACATAATTTTTCTTATTCGTAATTATTATTGTTCAATAATTTGTTATAATCGTGAATTTGTTATCTAAATTGGTAATAAATGTTAGATGAACAAATTGACCTTAATTTCCTTCAAATAGGAAAGTAATAGGTATAGTTATATCATCACTTATAAAACAATACAAATTTTTTTGATTATGAAAACCTACTTTCACTAAAATAAACTTAAAGAAATAATTGATTTTATATTCATGAGAAAGTCACCAAGTCCAAATTTTCTTCGAATAGAAAAACACTAATAGGTATATGACTATAATAAAACAATACTCAAGTTATTTTGACTATGGCAGTAGATTAACCAAAACCTATTCAGTATGTATTTCCACTAAAATAAACTTACAAGAAATAATTGAATTATATATTTGTTTATAAATCTTCAAATATTAATAGCTTAAAACTGTGGTGACATGCCGACGATTTCATGATAGGTTCCTTAAGTTTCCCTAAACTTAACCACACACACAATATTTAACAACCAATTACATGATTTTCCAAGATACAAAACTTCATTTTCTCAAATAAAACACAGTGTATATTATAATATGATTTGATGCACAATCTTAATGCAACATTTACTGACTATGCCATTTTCAATAGTTTTCCTTTTAAGTTTTGTCTATTCTTGATTTCTATTGGTCATCCAGATTATCCAGTTTGTAAGCCCTTGACCAATTTTAAGTTCTTTTGTTTCGATTTCTCCATTATGCTGAAAATGGGAATTTAAATGCTAGAAGCCAATGATTAAACTTGTTTTCATTTAAAATTCTACACTTTTGCTGAGAAAAATGTGTATAGTACAATAAAACTAGGTGGTTTAAAAAATATTGAGTTAAGTAGCACATGGTATACCATCATGTATAAAAAAAAATTACACAGACACATTTTTGGTCATTTCCATTAAATAAATATTGTTGTTTCTCATGTATATACACGATATTGTAAATATTTTAGATGATACTAAAGCGGTATTATTTGCGGATGACTAAGATTTTTATTGTGGGTGAAAATGTCGATAAAATGCAAAGAAAAATGAATGCTGACTTGAACAATGCTTTTGAATGGCTGTGCAATAATGACCTTTGTATAAACGCGGACAAGTCAAAATTTTGTATTTTTGGTAAACGACATAAATGTCTATGTATTTATTTTTAAAATTAAACAGCAGTGTGTTCTCAATTATGTTTGTGAAAAAATTACCTATTTCAGAGATATTCATTGTTAACAATACAAGAAATTCTGCTAATTTTATGTTGAGAGAATGTTATTCGAGTCATGTATACACATGACTCGAATAAAGGCCCAAAACCATTTTAAAAATTTACCGCATGATATTGAAAATTGTGATACTCTTAATAAATTTAAAAGATTTTTAAGACGCCATGTATCGTCCAAAATCTGATTTCTGTATGCATAGCTTTTGGTTTCCTTTTATCTGGAATTTTATATTTTGTATTTAGAATTTATATTTTGTATTTTTCATGTAGCATAATGCTAAATAAATATTATACTATTATTATTAAAACACAATCTGGCCACTATTCTTTATTCTTTTCTTTTGTATGTTACATAAGAATATCTTGCAACTACTCATCTACGGCGCGTATATTGCTAACATGTTACGATAAAATACGAAAAGTTCACGTTACACATCATATACAGGGCGGGCAAAATCACAATTATAGATCTCAACGATCAACGCTTGAGAATTTAAAAAAACTCCTTGCAAGTCACTGATAGGCCCGTGTATAGCGAGACGCGAGACGTTTTAAAATTTGCAGAGTAAAATTGTTTTTGAATGCCGTTTTAATGACTAATATGACTAAGTATCAACATTTACGTAAAGAAAACTATTTTAAGCAACATCCTCTTTAAAGCAAACGATATTTACAAATGTAATCAATCGCTTATATAAACTAAATTATTATATTAATAAAATAATTCTGCATTTATATATTTATTTAACATAACCATATCGCAGTTCACCTCTAAACTTTTTTCGTTATTGACAAATTTGCACATTCCAAACGTTAAATAAATACATGTCTCTATCTGCACCTAGTTTTGTAGCACTTTTGGCAGTGAAAACAGTTACTTTCGTTTCAAATTGATGAGCCGTTAAGTAGATAAGAATTAGAGTTCAGAGACCTACGGTCAGGAAAAACCAACACGTTAGAGGAGAACGAAATGACACATACATAACAACTAAGTAAAGTCTTAACATAGATTCCTAAAGTAAGTGCGACAGGGAAAACGATACGTGGCTCGGCGGGACAAGATGCGTTTGACACTGAAGATAACGTCGCGTGAGCTGAAACGTTGGCGTTAAGCGATGTAACCAACCAGGTAGTTACGGGGCAGCTTGCCGGTTCTGTACCTACGAACTGAAAAATAAAATACAATTATAAATATCAATTTATTTATCGATTTATCGATGTCTACATGAAAAAATATCAAAATAATGCACACATTTAATTTTTTTAAATCTCGCGCACTTTCCTCGTGAAAGATATGACCTTAAAATTCCTCCCCCCGGCCCAATCAAATTAGAACTTGAATTTGTGCCACTAGAAACTCTGAATTTTGCGCACTTTCCCGCAAAAAAAGACGTTAAAAAATAAATAATCTCTGCATTTTGCGCAATCAGAGATTATTGTACTAATGCGGACGTGCCATAACATATCCTAAACTCAAATAGGATCCCATATAACCCTCATTTAGTGCATATTCTTGTTGTTGATAGGTTCCACAAAAAAAATTAACACGTTATTCGGATATCTTACAAGTAGATAACACCTTTCCCTCAGATTTTTGCATTTGCCCGTTAGATCTCGTCTTCTTTCTAAGCTGAACCAATAGCTAATACTAGCTTAATCAAAGTTTACGTCAGACGGTGTAAAAATTGAATTAAAATTTCTTCAAAGGGTGCCCAAAAATGCAAAAATTCTAATAGTAAAAGAATCCTTTAATTTGGTTGAGGTCGGCGAAAATTTTTGAAATTTGGGAAGGACATGACTGTCCCAACAAAAGTACGAAAAATTTAATAATGGCTGCGCAAATTGCAGAGATTCTAATATTACAAGAAAGTTTTAATTGGGTTGAGGCCCGAGGAAAATTTAGAAAATTATTAAAGGCCCAACTTTCCCCAGGAAAGTGCGCAAAATTTAATAATGGTTGCGCAAAATTTCACAAAATTCAGAAATTCTGATAGTTTTAGTTCAATTGACGTGGTAGAAAATTTTTGAAATTTAGGAAGGGCATAAAAACGCGCAAAATTCAATTTCAATTCAAAATGGTTGCGCAAAAAAGTTGTAATTGGGTTGAGGCCGGAGGAAAATTTTGAAATTTGAGGACATCACTTTCCCTGCGCAGTGCGCAAAATTCAATAATGGTTGATCAAAATTGCGCAAAATTCGGAGAAAAATTTTGAAGTTTTGGGGAGGCCATAAGTTGCCGAAGGAAAGTGTTTACAATTTCATATTAGATGTGCAATAATCAGAGAATAAAGGGTGTATTTTTTCGATGTATAGAACTTTAAGTTGGCATTACTGTTCAAGATGGCGACCGATTTAACAGTTGTCAAGTGATTTATTCTCAGTTTGGTTTGGCAATTCATCATGAATTGCGAATTTAGTTTAGCGATGAAGCGCACTTCTGGTTGAATGGGTACGTCAACAAACAAAACTGCCGCATTTGGAGCGAAGCTAATCCTCAAGTGTATGTCGAAACAAAGTTACATCCCGAAAAACTGACTGTTTGGTGCGCTTTATGGACTGGTGGAATCATTGGTAAGTACATCTTCAAAAACGATGATGGCCACAATGTTACAGTCAATGGTGATCGGTATAGAGCTTCTTTCATTCCTGAATTGACTAACCATGATGTCCAGGAGATGTGGTTTCAACAAGACGGCGCTACATGTCATACAGCTCGTGCCACAATCGATTGAAAGACACGTTTGTTGACCCCCTAATTTCACGTTTCAGACTTGTGAATTGGCCTGCAAGATCTTGTGATTTAACACCTATAGACTACTTTCTGTGGGGCCATGTAAAGTGATTGGTCTATGCGGATAAGCCACAAATGCTTGACCATTTGGAAGACAACATTCGCCGATATACGACGAAAATTGGACGTCCAGGTTAGATTACATCCGCGCCAGCCGTGGCGGTCATATGCCAGAAATCACATTTAAAATGTAATGCCACAAGATTATCTTTCGGATAAATAAAATTCATGTCAATCGAATAATCCATCGTTGTTTTATTGCAACTTAAAGTTCTATACATCGAAAAAAAACACCACTTATAATGTGAGAGAGGAGAAAGCTCTCTTTTGTTATATTTTATTTTAAAAATGTGCGAAATTTCGTTTGGGTTGTGCAAAACGTACGCATTATTTTGATATTGTTTAACGTGACGGAGCCATTGACAAAGGAAAAATGCAATAATAAGCTGGAAAAAATAAAAAATAAGCATCAACAAATTGAAGATTACGGCGCAAAAGCAGCAAAAAAAAACTCGCGGAATTTGTCGATTGAAAACTGCGGAACCGCAGGAAATGAATACCGGCGCGATGTAAACCATCCCGATGAAAAGAAAACACATAAAAGCCCTCATTAGGCACTAAACCTAATTAAAAAAGTTAAAAACTGACAAGAGTAGGTACGGTTTAATAAAATACTGGGCCGGGCCTTTTAATTAAAAACTTTCCAAACTTTCGAACGTAAAAACAATAGACGCCCTTGCCAAAGACTGTTTTCGTTTTAATTGTTCTACAAAAGACGTCGTTTTTCGTCCAAGTATTACTAATTTCAATTTTACCCTCGTCCATCGTTCTCGTATTGTTTCAAGACGAGATTTTCATTTTTGACTATTCGAATTCAACTAATACAAAGCAAAAGTAGAAAACCATAAACGTCCCCGCATTACCTAAGGTGCTTCCACCAATTAACCGTACAGGACGTTGCAAACTTGGTTAATCAATGGGTGGCAATTCGAATTGCGCCCAATTTTAAATTTAATCCGGTATCAATCAAAACTGTTAAGCTAATTTACTCATTTGTGTAGTAGTAGTGTAGATTCACTTATATCTTCTAAGCGTTATACAGGCTGTTTGCATGTTCGTTGTAAACTTTCTCATTTTAACACCCTGTACATTAAGGAATACTAGTTCTAACGTTTTTGACTTTATCTATCGGTTTCTCCGACTGAAACGCATTTGTGAGTGGAACAAGATGTATTTTAGTGGTCTACACTGTTGGCAAAAACATTAAAAATTCAAATAAGGCTTCTTATAATTGTCGGATTTAGCATTATAAGATAATGGCAGTAATTTAGGGAAAAAAAATCTCCAAAAGTTCTACATTTTAAAATATTTGCTAAGCTATGAGGGTGACGGCGAAACGTGGTGAAAAAAAAAACAGTATAGCACTACAGGGACCTCACTTTTTTGACTTTCTGTCAGTTTGTAAACCAAAAGTCGGCACCTTCCATATAACTCATTTTTAATTCCTATTGTTATTCTATTATTATAGTTATTTTATTACTATTTCGATAAATTTTTGTTGGTACCAAAGTTATTTACCAACTTTTTTTAATATTTGTTTTTAATTGTAATTTGCCTTTAAGAGTTTATCAAAAAATAAATCTGTTATCTGTTAAACACTGTTTTTGTCTTTCTACCAAATTTATAATATTTATAATATTTATTAAAAAAAAAAATGTCAAACGACAATAAATATTAGGCGCCTGCCATTTATTACCGTAATGCTTTTTGCAAAATTTTAGCCGCATAGCATTTTTACAAAGGAAGCACGTGTTCCGCTAACATTTTCACGTGTACAACTTTCTCAAATAAAAAATCTTATACAAAGTCACATTCATTTTAATGCCACATACGGTAAAATTATAAAAATTACATAACCATTTTTTTCTAAGCAAACCAATATGTAATACAGATTTCAAGTAGATAGATATACTTCATACTAGCAAAACGTCATCTTTGACACAAAATTCAAAATATATAAGAAATTTAGGTGTATAATAAGAAAGTTATTTGTCCACGAAATACAAACCCCTATATCTAATATTTTGGAAGTTCTCATGATTGCAAGCAACTCTTTTTACAAGTTCTGAGATAAGGTAGAGATAAGGTATAACCTTTGTATACTTTTTCTAGATTTTCATCTGGATCGGATACTCATTCTATATCGCTAACGTTTCGCCAAACATACTGCTACCTTCTTCAGAGCGATGGAGAGTGGAGGTGAATTCCAGAGTTAGCGCTCACAAAAATAAGAATTAAAAAAAAAATTTTTTTTTTCGCTTATTTTTTGTTTATAATTAATCAAACACATTAAATGAAAAATAACCCTGGACATGGTTTTGTGGAGAATATAATTCTCTATATTCAAAAAATCAACACCTTTTCTTCTACAGCTTAACAAAGTTCAATTTTCTTTAAGATTTTTGTTTTCATTTTTCTATTAACACTTACTAAAAAGTTTTTAAAGCAAAAAACTAACGAACAAAATAAATAAATAGTTTTCATGCATTAATAAATATAAATAGTACTACGCTATTAATATTTTCTAGTTTTATTCCTCCTTTTTTGGCATTGAACGTCATTTTTTATGAAAAACTTGATAAAATCAATGTTCATGGTATAAGTTCTACAATTCCATGAATGTATAAATAATCATTGGTATTGTGATAGACATAAATAGCTTTTGGAGGTGAAAATTTTTATTTCAATTTTATACTTGTTTTCGAGAGTTTGCATTAAAAAAAAACATTGATGTAATTATAATATGCCTATTGTTAGTCAACTTATAGTTAGTCAAAAGTGATACGATCATCACATTAATTATGTTAAAATTAAGGAAAAGAAAATTATGCTCACAAATGTTGTTCACTACAGTTAGGATATTTTTTGCGATGATCAGTTACAACTTGTAACAAAAACTGTCTTCATTATAAATGAGACTATCATTATATTTATCAATCAATGCTACAGCTCTTTCGGTTGTGTCATTTACAACCTTAATTGATAGAACAATTTCTAAAGAAGCCTGATAATTGTCATCAAATTCCCATAGAGCTACAGGTAAATCAAGAAAACTTGTAGACAAACCGAATTTCTCAAATAAAATCATTGACTTGACACTTATATCTTTCGACCTGAATAATTCTAAATATTCTTACTTTAAACACAGCTTTCTCGTATTTTCGGTCGTGCTGTCTTGATTTTTTTTTGCTTGAACCATTTTTATCACAATGGCTGATGGGATTCTTTCATCGAAAAATGATAATGCCAGAAGATCTTCGGATAAATACCAGAGATGACGAAGAAATTTTGTCGATGCAGCATTAGAAAATTTTACGTCTACGTGTTTAAAATCTATCAAACTATTCAAAAACATGGAATTCTGATACGAAGCATTATACCAACCTTTAATGTAAAAATATAAAGTTGTGATAGGTTTGAAATTTCAACTTTGGCAAGTTTAGATTATTGACTGTGGAAACAATAAATTTTGAAGCTAATAAAAAAAAGAAAACTATAAATGAATTCGTTTTTTTAATTCAATTATTTTTTGGAGTTATCTTCTAAAAGTTTTTAGTAAGTGTTAATAAAAAAATGAAAACAAAAATCTTAAAGATAATTGAACTTTGATTAGCTGTAGAAGAAACGGTGTTGATATGGCCAGAGAAAATTCTTATAGAGCATTTAATTCTCTATAAACCATATCCAAGGTTATTTTTTTATTTAATGAGTTAAATTAATTGTAAACAAAGAATAAGCAAAAAAAAATTGTTTTGAAAAATTCTGATTTTTACGAGCGCTAACTCGAAAATTGAGATAATGGGCTGTAGTTTTGACTTCATTTATTCTTTCACGATTATCAACGAAATTTTGATATGGGACCGAGAAAAAATAAATATTCGAAAAATTTGGCACAGTCTAACCTCCTAACAAAGCCCCTGGCGGTCCAAACTTTTTTTTTAACTGAAAAGAATCCTTCATAAAGAGTAATACCCAATTAACTCGTAACTAAATCGAAGCAGACAAAATTAACGAATTATTGTTTTAAATTCGGGCGGTAAATCGAGCTTGATTAACCAAGTCTGCAACACAATAAGATAATATTAGGAACAGCAAAATAAATGTAACATGAATAGCAAGCGTTATAGTGTTGAAGACTGCTGGAATGAAGCTGAAGCGAGTGCCGACACCAACTTATTGCTTTTTCTAAACGAAATACATACGTAATTATTTTGACCATCAGCGTTTACGAACTTGTCGAACCCAACCGAGAAAGGCGCCGTTCTGTGAAAAACAACACGATAGGGTTCAAAGTTAATTCTGTTATACAACTAACGATAGGAAAATAACATTACCAATGTTATAACGATAGATTACGGTTAATAAACAAACGAAACGACAGCGTTAATACACGCACTAATCTAGAGAAGCAGATTAATATTATTAGAACGACGGTTCAGGGCGTAATCTTAACAGCAGTTATTAAAAACAACATATATAGGTATTTACTTCATTGAACAAATACTGCCAATAAAAAAAATCCTTTCCGTAAAAACAATGTTTTATGACTCTCGCTCATTATAAAAAGTGGAGCGCCATGCTCGCTAGCAGTCAGTCGGAAAGAGAAGCCGAAACGCGCAAATCTAAATAATCGACAGATATAAATAGAGACGTTACATAAATTACTAGTACTAGTTCGTTTGCTATTTCTTCATAAAAACAAGTGCCGCTAGCTTTACTGTATCCTTAACAATTATTTTTAAGAGATCGCTTAACGGATGTGAATTTACTGTAAGGTGGAAAGCTGGATAGCTCAAGTTGTTTCCATCCACAAATGATTCCGAACTACCGACCTCTTTCAAAGACATTGGGAAAGACTATTTATAGTATTGTACACCACCGGTCAGCTGAATCTTTATATGTTACGTAATGGTTCAGGTGGACTCCGTTTTCTCTAAGGATTTCGATAAATTAAACCGCAATATTTTGCTTTCAAAAGAAAACGGCGAGTAGTAGTGAATGAAAAAGATAAAGTTCTCCTCGCATGTACACTATGTGGTATCGGAAACAAATCAAACGAAATCATTAGACTTTTCTTTTGCATTTAGACGATTCAATTATTCAACTGCAGCCTGCAGCTCGTCGGGAGCGGACAGCCGTGGTATTTCTGTTTAAAATAATCGATAATTTGGTGGACGCGCCTGATATTCTGTCTGACATTAAATTTAATACACAAAATCGGATCTGGAATAGCAATTATTTATTTTTCAAGTCTTTTAAATAAATAAATAAAATAAAAATTCACGGTACAGCACGGGTAATAATTATTTTGGTTTCATCTTCTAGATTCCGTTTTGGTATAACCAAAGTAGGAAGAATCTGATACAGGGAATATATATATATAATATGTCGAAAAACCTAATTTTTTAAGAGACGCTTGTTAAAGAGTTCGATGTTCGCGAAATTACAGTTTTATGTACTAATGTGTTTAACAACAACCAACCACATCTGGTATGTAATTGCTAAACTTGTCTGGATAATAAAACTATTTAGATAATTTAGAAGTTTTCTGTTTTGCTCCATTTAATTTTTTTTCTTTTTGAACTTTTCGATGCGAACATGATCTCCCTCATATTCGAGGCGCTTGTGTTTTGATAGAGCTCAGCACACGATAAATGGCCGTGACTTGCTTGGCTTATCATAAATCATAAACCAAGCGACAAACTAATAAAAATCCAATTTACAAGCGTTTATTAGTACAGCGAGATATTTTTATTTTAGTAGTGTCGATATATGATATTTTTGCACTTTATCATTAATGGTGTTACAGTTATTAGACTCTGGATTGTAGAACATTTCGACGACAGAATGGAGGAAAGCAACCAACCAAAAAGAAAGTGTCATTTAAATATGTGCTGCTTTAAGAGCATAAGAAGCTTAAATTTATGTAATAATTACATTTTTATCTTTCTACGTTTTTAATTCCATAAAAACTGATAACGCTTACTATGACATTCCCGAAACTTCAATAAAACAAACAGAAAAGTTCGCTAACAATTTATATTATGTAATGCCAAATTGGACATTGAAGTTGCCATGGAGAGGACAGTTAACTGATATTGCAAGATCAACTTTGCGTCGATCGATTCGATAATGATTCATTAGAAAGGAACAATGTGCCAAAGGCAAAATGAAAGTGGTCAGGGATGGTGACGAGAGTGGATTCGCAAGGAAAGTGTATGGGATGTATGAGAATCATTAGATTCCGTCATTTGAATCATTGCAACATAAATTAAAAGAAAATGGTCGAATTCTGCACAAAGTCGGAATTATATATTTAACTCAAATTTATCAATTTCGCTTGGAACAGCGCAATATATATCATTTGGACGGATTGACACCCGTGACACAATAATAAAACGTTAATAGAGACCGTGAGATTGAAGGTAACCTACTTGTGCACATTTTTCACAATTTGTTTTGCATCTAATGACAAATGAGGTAATTCAATACTGTCTCTGAAGTCATTAGATGATGAACAACGGGTATGAAGGTCGTAGTTATTGCTAGGGGAGGGTGGGTTAAAAGCCAAAAAGATATACTTTGAAACACACCATAAAAATGACATTTTTGCATAATCCAGTTACAAAGTTGCAATTGTACAGTTACGTCATAGCATGACATCTTAATCTAGTTCATTACTGGATGTCGTAAATTGACACATGAATTTTGTTTGTCAGTTTTGAAATCCGGGTCAAAATTAAAATTTTTATATTTTGCGTATAATTAAACGTCTCAAAACATCATCAACGATTTGGCGAAAAGAACATTTTAAGAAGGTAGAAAGAAATGCGGGGAAACCGCGTTTACCCTTAAGGGCAGTACGCAATCTAAGTATTTTAGACTCCATACTTGGAACTATCTCATTTTTATGAACGAGCAATTGAACTTTCTGAAAATTATTAATTAGGTAGGTACCTATAATGTTCATTGTAGCGCGTTGCCGATGCATTAGACATTCCTCCAAAATCGGTGCATAAGCTTGCTTCTGGAGGCATCCAAACCAATCAGTTTAGACCAGCACACGGAACACCCATTATATTATATATATTATTATATATTATTCGTGGTAACATTCTATTGGGAAAACAATCAGGTTACTATTATAGATACCCCAGGCCATATAGATTTTACCATGCAAGTTTAATAAACCTTGAATGTACTAGATGGAGCAATTATTATATTAGATGCTTCTGCAGGTTTATCTTAACCATTGTAATATTTACAAATTAAACTATTTGAAGGCGTTGAGGCCTAGACTTTAATGGTTTGGAGACAAGCAGACAGGCACAAGATTCCAAGAATTATTGGTTCAGATGTGCTGCACATCAATTGAGAAGAAATTAGAGAATCCAACTTTTTTACTGCAGTTGTCCCTAATTGAAAATGGAAACACGCGAGCATAAAGCATAGAAAACACGAATTTACTTTCCCTTGTTCTAAATGAATAATATAATTTCTGGTACTACTTCTTTGTGCGCAAAGTCGAAAATGTCCATAACTTTTTCGTGGCTTTTGAATAGAACAAAAATCCATTCATTTTAATAATTACTTTTCCACAAAATCGATGCTATTGTTATTTTAGATGCTTCATAAACTGATGGATTAAAAGGGTTAAAATTTTGTTTCGAAAAATGCGGTATATCAAACCGAAAATATCTGATCGAACAACCATGCATTGCTGATAAACGACCGACATTTTTTAGATAATACATCAAAAACCACAACGGTAAGCAGCGTCTAGAAAAAGCTGCCAAGACGATTCTCTGTAAACAGTTCGGAAAAAATATGGTGAAAGAAGGAAAATGGCTTTGTAGGGTATGCCCGTCTCATGTCTAAATCGGATTGTAAATCAGAGAACTACCGTGATCCAATGAAAACTGCAAATTTTGAAAGGTGATTTATATTTCCTTTTTATAGAACAGAGATAAAAATTTTAGTTGTGTACCCACGGAAACTCACTGTTGAGTCAATACCTAATCAAAGTTGGATCAAGTTAGTGTCTCGTCGAGTGGCTACAAAAAAGGAATATTCCATTTCAGCCAAGTTTAATGAAAGACCAGCCACGGATGTTAGTGAGGCAGCGCTTGCCAGAAAAACTGCATAGATAGTTGATAAGCTTTAAATATAAAATTTATTCAAAATATAATCGTCCTCATTGTCAATTTAACGCAATCCCATACTTGCCCATACAGTACTTGCTCAGGTAAAAGAATAATAATGCTTCTGATGGAGTATGCATAACACTTTGTTTCAGGTTTCCAATGATAAGTACTTTCGTTCCCCTTCTTTGATCTTTGCGTTATAGGTTTTCGTTGTTTTTGTTTTCAAGCATTGGGAGCTTTTCAAAAATAAACCTATCCACTTCTTACAAAACTTCTGGATTCCTCCTGCGTCGGTTTTTGCTGAGTCGAAATCGCTGACGTTTCGCCAATCATCCTGTTGGCTTCTTCAGAGCTTGACTGAAACTGGCTCGTATTTTACTCTGTATCTGCTTATATATTGTTTGAGGGGGGCGCTAAAGAGAGGTATAAACACCGTCTCGGATGACTGATTCCCAAATTGGTGCCAGGTAGAGACCTGAATCGCGGTTAAGATTGTTAGGTTGGTTATAGATTTCTATAGACTCTCAAACTTTTCGTTGGTAGAAGAGTCTAGTTTTATGGAATAAAATTTTATGTCCGGTTTCATGAGTGTGTTCGGCAACAGCTGATGAGTTTATTTGTGTTAGTCGTACGGCTCTTTCGTATTCTTTAAGCCTAGTTGATATTTTTCGTATGGTCTCTCCTATGTATTGTTTGCCGCATATGCATGGAATGCTGTAAACTCAAATGGAATTTTGTCTTATTATTAATTAAAGTATAAACCTATTCGACGACTAAGGTCCATGTTGCAAAAGCCCTTACAAAATAGAATTTTAATCTAATTTGTAGGAATGCATTTCCGAACCTTCCTACTTTAAACAGATGAATTCATTAAAATAGGAACATACCTAAAAATGGTAACAATATGGCTTAGATATAAGGATCGTTTTTCATTATGTCACTATACGTAACGCACCTGCACAACTGCTCAGACTGGAGTAGGAGAGGGTGGGGCAAGGCGGCCCCATTAAGCTTTTTATTATTTTTTGTGGCTTTTAACCATCAAGTCGATTTATTTTTGACTAACTTTTACTAAATTAACCCAAATTTTGGCGATATACAATAATCATAATTATTTATTAAGAAGAATTTAATACAAAAAAAAACGTTACTTACTAGTAACTATTTTTCTATCGATTAAAAAAATTGTTGTTGGTAGAGCTAAATCCACAGATATATCCAAAAAATAACACTTTGAATAAATTAACTACGATTCGGTTATAATAATATGGAATAGCTTTTTTTAAACAATTTTTAACAGGTCCACTGATATTAGACCAAAGGAAAAAAATCTACAAATAACCAGATTTTATAATTAAAATAACAAAAAAAAAATTGGCTAATTTTGTAAGTGGGCCTCATTGGGGGGGAGGGGGGGCTTGCCTCACATACCCCTACGCCCACACACCGTCTCGGTGGAACACAACTCATTAAAGAATTAGTGCCGCCGACAATGACGCAAAGTTTCGACAATATAGTCTCTACACCCGCAAATACAATGCCCTTTCTTTGTTTCGTTAAAATGTTTAACCAGATCGCGACATAAAAGCCGCGACATAATAAAAGTGTTTGTTGGGCAATATGAATTTTCCGACGCGGGAAGAGTTTCGGGAGTCGTTAAGTTTAATAGGACAAACGGTATAAAACGTAGAACGTAGATAAAAGGTACAATTTAAGGCCTCCTACTATATACACACACACAAGTTTACAAGCATTAACGAAGCAACCCTTTTTCGCGAAACCGCCACGCTGCAACCGAAAAAAAGGTACGGGTGGAGGGGGGGAAGAGGGGTAGAACGGGGCTCTGAATTCGCGCGCTGAATACTAATGAACCCAAGGAACGCCGGCGACTCGCAAAGCGCCCGAGAAGCAAATGCCCATGAAATTAATGATATAAACATAATTTATATACCGTGGACGCCTAAAATACGGAACAAACTCATTTAAAAATCAATTTCAAGAAAAATGTTCGCACACGTCCATCAGGATTTATCAAAAGGTAGACGTAGACACCAAGTTTCTTTTCCCTGCGTCGAATGTACCAGTAAAGTTCTTAAATTGTTACAATTACATTTCTGTCAGCAAGGAAAGTGAATATGCCGCGTCTAAATGAAAGTCAAAGAAATGTTTTTTTTTTTTTTATTGGATACGGAGACAATCTGAGAACGCAAGGGGAAGGGGAAATAATTTTTGCTATATAAAAACAGGGCATGTAAAAGATCTACGGCCAGATCGTCCAAAAACTAACGAGAACATTTTATTAGACGTTGAGGATAATCCCTATAGTGTATCTTCTGAAGCAGATTCAAGTTATGACCCCAGACTACAGTTTTATGAAACCATGGTGGAAATCCATTTTTTCATCGTCAAATACTGTTTTTAAAATTGTAGGGTAAATAAATCAAATTGTAGGTATTGGAGTTCAAAAAAAAAAATTGTGCAGGGATTTTGAATAACAAAATTTTTGGACCTTATTTCTTTGATTAAAATCTTACTGGAACCCAAAATCAGTCTCATTTTCTTCTTCAATTACGTGAATATTTAAATAGTGGTAGAAGATGATCAACAGAATGGGCTGCAAGATCTCCGGATATTACTTCACTGAATTTTTTTCTCTAGGTATTTTTAAAATCGAAAGTATATAAGGAAAAACAACAAAATTTAGACTTGGATACGCAATAAGGCAGTTTTTTAAACCGATTAGCATATTGTCAAGGAGTTACTGGTGGGCATTTTGAACTAATAAAATAATTTCTTTGACTTGTTTTTTATTCTGTTGCTCATAAAAAATAAAAGATAGGTATAGGATACACTACATGAACTGTGCATAAAATTTGAGGCAGAATTTGAAAATTGATTTAAAAAAAAGTGGTGTTTAGTTTAAAAGAAGAAACTTGATATCGTCGCCCACTTTTTGATCCCCCATTTATATTTTATATTTACTGCAAAAAATGCACAGAAAAAAATGTGTGTGCGAGCCAATTTTCTGTGAAACGTAAAGAAGAGATAATTCTGTGCTTCCTATCGTGGCGAACGAAGTTGACGTTTCAAAGTTAAAATTTTCGCACTTTTAATTCGTGAAAATCTACAGACAAAGCCACTTTGCCTGTAGATTTTCTAAGCTCTGTGCAAAATTGTATTCTTCTACCGGCATCCCCTTCATATAATTGGTAAACATTTCTCGTACAATATGGCTTGAATTTATCTTTTAAAGTAGTCAAAACTTTAATTTCTCCAGCATTTTTTGAGTCAGCTAGTGTCCAGCGCTTGGATTTTCCAACCCTTCTCCAAATATAATCAATTCCCGGACTTCCTGTTCTTCATTTAAGTGGTTTTGATGTTGCCTTGGCCTTTTAAAACTTCCGTAATTGGTTAAATTCCTTTTTAATTTGTATGTGTATTGAAATAAAGTTCATTAGCTGCCTCTGTGTTTTCGTTTGATAAAATGTGACACTTAATATCATACTTTCCATAATTTTGGTACATTTTGCTATAAGAACTAAAAGCTTGGCCACTAAAATGACGTGTGACAGAACAGAAAATTCAAAAAATGCCCTATATTTCGGCTTTTTTTCAACGCAGATACCAACAAATCTATATGGCTGAAAATGGCTCGACACGGGCATTTTTTTAAGGGGACGGAGTGTAGGGGCATTTTGGAGTAGAAAAAATAATTAGCGAGTTTCAACAAACCCATATTCCAATGTACTCATCTATAAACAGTATCTTTCTATCTTTGAAGATGGTTGAATATGTATATAAATACTAATACTGATTGCTATTGTATGACCAAAATTATAGTGCATTTATTGCTTTGCTGATTTTAGTATTTTACAGTACTTTAACTGCAGACCTTCCCAGGACCGTGGTAAAACACATCCCAACAGATGTTTATTCTGTATTAAGGGTTTATTTTAACATTAGGTGATATGTATCGTTTTTAAGAGTTAAGAGAAACCATTTTTGTCTTGTTTGCCTGTCGATTAACAATATTCTTATTCTTGTCTTTTACATAGTTCTTCGATTTGTAAACAAGACTATAGATTACATCCGCGGTAGATAAAGGTACGTCATAAGAATACAGATAAATATTTAATAGAACATTACAATTAAACATTTTTTGAAGGCTTCTGTTTTATAATATTTTAAAATGTGCTTTAAACACTTTAAACCGTGGAATGAAGTAGATATTCCAATTTTAGAAGAAGACATGGAAAACAACGCAGAATTTAAAGACGACGTGAAGATCATAGTCGAACCTAATGGTAATTTAGAAGACGAACTACCTCAGCAAATAAAAAAAAAACGGATCCATTTCTCTTCGGATGTTAAACAAATTGTTTTGAATGTTTACAATTTTATAAGAACTTTGGGAATTATTAAAAATAAAATATTTTAGTAAAGATTACAAAATCGATTCGATGAGATGATTTGGTCTCAGTTGAAAGTGCATATAAGAAGAAATAACACTGCATCAAAATTAAGTGATAGTACCCTAAACGTAATTCGGCAAGAGGTAGCTAAAATATCAGTACAAAGCTGGCCTAACTGTGAGAAACGAGTAATAAAAGAAGAAAAGAAAGAGATGCTTTTTACAAAACTTCTGGATTCCTACTGAGTCTGTTTTTGCTTAGTGATGAAGTTTCGTCAATCATCCTGTTGGCTTCTTCAGAGCTTGACTGAAACTGCCTCGTATTTTACTCTGTACCTGCTTATATATTGTTTGAGGAGGCGGAGCAAAATGAATGGCATAAACATCGTCTTGGATGACTGATTCCCATATTGGTCATAGGTAGAGACCTGAGTCGCCGTTAACATTATTAGGTTGTTTATAGATTTCTATGGACTCTCGGACTTTTCGTTGGTAGAAGAGCTGATTACATGCAAGAATTCTAGTTTTATCGAATAAAATTTTATGTCCGGTTTCATGAGTGTGTTCGACAACAGCTGATGAGTTTATTTGTCTTAGTCGTAAGGCTCTTTCGTGTTCTTTGAGCATAGTTGGTATTTTTCGTCCGGTCTCTCCAATGTATTCTTTGCCGCATACGCATAGAATACTGTAAACTCCTGGCGTCTCAAATGGAATTTTGTCTTTGACGGACCGCAGATGTTGAGAGATTTTTGGACAAGTGGTAAATCTGGTTTTTACGTTATACTTCTTTAGAACTTTTGATATGTGGTCAGTTGATGTTTTGAATGTAAGGAAGGGCCACAGTGGCAAGTGTTTCTTTGAAAAATTGAAAAAAAAAGAGGGTTGATTATTGATAGTGGCGATTTTTTAAGTGATTATTATTATATTTAATATTTTGTATATTAATAATGATACTATGTAGAAATGTAATGAAATAGAACGTAATAAATTGTTACTTTGTACATTTTTTTTATGTACTTATTTCAAGAATTGCTCGGCGAAAAAGATTGAAAACATACTTATATTCGGCTTGTTAGTGTAGGTTGATAAATTTCTAGTAGATGTGACATAACTTCTCGTCCATTTTTAAAACCCCGCAACGCAAATTTTTGCACATTTCAAAGCTCGCCAAACGATGCTTCAGGCATGGGCGACCCCTATTAGTCGATTGCTACTTTAACGTCAACTACAATTTAATAGTGTATCCCATTTTCAGTTGAGTTTTACAAGCTGATTTAAAAAAAAAAACGAAAATCTGAAAATGTCGCTGTCGGGTCGTCTCGCGTTTAAATATCCGTAAAAACAAAAAGGCTTCCAAGCCGACAGTTTCATTTATTTTAATCGTTTGAGCAACGGACCCGCCAATTTGTAAACAGAAAATTCAAATGTTACATTGCTTCGACTAAAATCGCGTTTGATTTTTGAAATTGCATTACTGAACGGTTCGAGGTTTTTTTTTTGTAATCGACATTTATAGCGTAATTGACGTCCCGATGGAAACTCGTTTATTTCCAGCGGGGTTTCGACTTATTTCATTTTGTTGGTCTCTCATATTCCGCGAATTTGAAGTATTTTACCACGTTACCGTTACGTACGGTAAATTCCGGGAGTTTCATTTTGCGACGGTGACGAGGATATACGCCGAAAACGAGGAGTTACTGAAATTTCACCTGTTTCATTGATATATAGGGTGTTATTTTAGTGACTTTGTTTAATCTAATTAGTCAATCTGGACCCAGCCTCGATCTTACTTCTTTTCACACCGCCTCCCTTCGGAGGTTGAGGAGTCAAACGACTAACATAATCTTGTCGGGCTGGTGTACCGGGTGGTCGTAATTGGAGTGTTTTAACCGGAAACCCCTATTTCTGAAGTAGATCGAGCAAAATCGACTGGCATGTCAACGGCTGGATTTAAATTCGAATTCGAATAAAACTTCCTTATTTTATATGACAATCACAGTTGGCTGTGGTCTTAAAAAATGCCTGTGCCTAGCCCTTTCATCGAAGAACTACGTAAAAGACACAAATATACAAGAATAAGGATGTTGTTAATCAACAGGCAAACAAGACAAAAATGATTATTTTTAAACTTACCTGTGAGATAAATACAGTACAGGTACTTATCCTTACTCTATGAACTATTCAGTGAAAACAGCCTCGCAGGGTCAAAACTCGAGAATCATGTACATAAATACGTACTTAATGGAAGGATCGCGATCACGAGCATATTCCAATTTAGATTAAACTCTTAAGAATGATACATATCACCTGATGTTAAAATAAACGCTTCTACTTATTTCAAAATACCTCGCAGCATCAATACTTAATCAAATTTAAAAATGTCCATTTAAGTTTCGAATAAAAATTTCATGTTTCTACAAATGTTCGTTACGGCCCATTTAATACAGAATAAACATCTGTTGGGATGGGTTTTACCACGGTCCTGGGAAGGTCTGCAGTTAAAGTACTGTAAAATACTAAAAACAGCAAAGCAATAAATGCACTACAATGTTCGTCATACAGTAGCAATCAGTATTAGTATTGATATACGTATCCGACCATCTTCAAATATAGAAAGATACTGTTTTCGAAATAGTATGTCCTACACATTTAAGAATTCCGAGTTCCCGCTTTGCTTTTATAAATGAGCAGATGGGAATATGGGTTTGTTGAAACTTGCTAATTATTTTTTCTACAACCCGTTCCCTTAAAAAAAGCTTTTGTCCAGCCATTTTCAGCCCTATAGATTTGGTGGTATCCGTGATGAAAAAAGGCCGAAATATAGGACATTTTTTTATTCTGGTATTAGTAGGCTGTGCATATATGTCAATACAGTTAGGGACATAATTTTTATTCCATACTGAATTTCGTGTTCTGTCATCCATCATTTTAGTGGCCAAAGTTTTAGTTCATATAGCAATTCAAAATGTACCAAAATAATGAAAAGTATGATATGATAAAGTCTTACATTTTGTCAAACGAAAACGTAGAGATGAACTTTATTTCAATACATATCCAGAGCAGCCAAGGCCAAGGCCAGATCAAAATCATTTAAATGAAGAAGAAAGAATAAAATCCAAGCACGTCCTCACGGGCACTCGCTGACGTAGGAAATGCTGGAAAAAACCATATCGTACCAGAAAAGTCCACCAATTATATGAAAGAATACAATTTTGCACAAAGCACAGAAAAATCTTCATCTAGTGTATTAAAATCTTCAAGGTCGCTTTGGATTCAATGTATGGGTAGGAATTTTTCGAGGTAGATTTGTGGGACCTTTTTTTTACCAGTATCTGAGAGCAGTTATATATACATATTTTGCGAAGATATGTTGTTCCACTTTTGGAAGACTTGTCATTAATTCTTGAAAGGTAAGCAAGCAAGGTGGTTGCCCCGCTCACAACGTAAGGATTGTAAGTGAACTTTTAAATGAAGAGTGTGGCAATGTTGGATTGGAACTAGAGGCCCCATTCTGTGACCTGCGAGATCGTGTGATCTAACTCTAGATTTTTTCTATGAGGGAGATTATAAGATTTTATATTTAAACATGGAATATTATAAATCAAAGCAGAGTTGGAGGTAGCCACTCCAGAATTGTTTGCTTCCATAAATCCCATAGTTAGGGAACATAATTAATGGAAAAGGTTAAATTTTAATATTTATTGTGTTTTGTTTACTGGGTTAAAATAAATATAATCTTGTTTTCTAAACAATACAAAATATTAAAATTAAATATTAAAAATAATTAAAATTTAAATATTAAACGGTTCTTAGGTTTCGTATTTTTCCCTTACGTTATTTTAAATTGGCCTTATCTTTTTTAAAGTTCAAGTGCTGATTAAATTATTTTAAAGATTTCCATTGACTTCTTTTTGTTCATATTATGCACAGCCTACTAATGCATAAACAAAAAATGCCCCTTTATTTCCGCCATTCTGCATCACAAATAAGAAATAAGGGGAGAAAAAATGGGCACGCCACTGCATTAGCTCTAAAAAGATGCCCTAATAATGTTTTTCTCTGAATTCAAAATTTGTATAAATTTTCAAAAAGTTCGAATATAGAAAAACGCTCTATATCTCGGTTGGTAGTGAAGATATCTAACCAAACCTCCAGCCCTTGATAGGTAAGTCGATTTTGCTCGATCTAGTTCAAACATAGGTTTTTTAATAATCAAGTTTAACGACTTGAAGCTATGGCCTCAATGATATGCCCCAAATATGAATCTTTCCATTTTTAATATTGATTTACATTTTCCATTTCTCGCAACCATATAACAATGCACCATTCGTATCTTAAATTGTAGGTTAAGGTTAGATCTGATGAACAGTTTCTGCATGCTTATACGAGGTCTGACAATTAAGTAATGCGACCGATTTTGTTTATTGGCCTGTGGTAACACTGCGAACCTGTAGCTCCGCCACCGTATTAATAGACCTCTACTCTCTGGATTGAGACCTTGACGACCCTCCTATGATCATTTCTTCGCCTGCAGAACAGAGAAATTTAGAGCAACGGTGCGCGATAAAATTTTGTGCGAAACTCGGTGAAACAGTGACAGAAACGTATGCAAAAGTGCTTAAAGTATATGGTAGGGATTTTAAAAATGGCCGTGAGAGCATCCAAGACGAGACGCGGAGCGCGAGGCCAATTCAAGTGCGAACCAACGCGAATGCGTGCCCTTGTTCGTGAAGACCGACGACTAACCATTCGAATGTTGGCTGACGAGTTGAATATAAACCGGGAAACAGAAAGATTTTAACCGAAGATTTCGCCACGAAAAAGCAGTGCGCGAAGATGGTTCCGAAGAACCTTTCAGATGAGAAAAAAAAGCGAATGAACGTCGCTCAAGATTGTCTCGAGCAGGTTGAAAGTGATCCTACTCTTCTCGATCGAGTAATTACTGGTGATGAAAGTTAGTTCTTTCGATATGAAGACAACAGTGGCTGTCCCTTGGAGCGCCAAGGCCAAAGAATGCTAGAATGAGCAAGTTGAAAGTAAAAACCATGTTGATTTATTTCTTCGACAGCAAAGGGGTGGTTCACAAGAGTTCGTACCAGATCATAAATCAAGTATTCTACCGCAATGTGCTCGAAAGGTTACGAAAAAGGGTGCTGAGTGCTTCCAGAGATCGCGAAGACTTGGGTTCTGCATCACGACAATACTCCCTGCCACACTGCGTTCAGTGTCTCTAAGTTCTTGGTATCTAAAGGCATCCCAACGTTACCGCAACCGCCTTATTCACCGGACATGTTACCTTATTCTCCAATACAAAAAAAATCGTCAAAGGTGACGCCGTTGAAGATATCCAAGAATCTGTGAAGTGGTTCAGAATTGTTACGAGAACTGGAAAACTAGCTGAAATAAGTGTATATGTGTGTGAGGGGACTACTTTGAAGGGGATCACATCGATGTACCTTAATTTCTAAATTTACTCGATTTTTGAATTTTGTCGCATTACTTAATTGTCAGACCTCGTAAATGTTCGTCGACCTTGCTCAATCCTAGATTTCATAGCAATTCGAGGGTTGCAACTTTCATTCGCCTGTTCGACTAAATGCCCAAAACAGTACTTTGTAATTCTGTAAGTTGTCAGATAGTATTACTGAATCATCCGTGTATAGCTGATGTTATTGGGTTCCATTTATTTTAACTCCTTTTGTTTCTTGGTCAAGTACTACTCTAATTATTTCTTCGGAGTATATATTAACCTAGGTGGGGGTAGTATGCAACCTTAGTTCAGATGTATTCTGAACAATGTTGATTTTAGTTGTTTGATTCAATACAATTCATTGATTACAAGGAGACATTTTTTTCATTTTAGGATATCTTTTTACAAAAATCGATAAAACACACCACCCTGATGAGAAATCGATATTGCATTCGGTCCAAATAGTAAAAAAAAGTTTACTTTTTTTTTGAGGTCCAGCATGTTCTTTAGCACAAACTTAACCACCAACAGCGTTTGGTTTAGTTTATTTACGAACTGCATATAAACAAATTTCGTACAAAGAGGCTTATTCCAATTTACTATCTCTAGCCCCGTTTTCAGCATATCTTTCTGAAATTGCTTCTTGTTTAAAGTAAGCCAATGAATGATGTCATCCTTTTTTCCAAAAAACGTGGGTATTTTTTTGGATGTTCTTGAGTGGTAGCTAGCATTATCTATGACAGACCGAGAAAGAATCAGATCTAGCATTTGCCCGTTTTGATTGAACTTTTTCTAAAAATGTAAGTAATTATTAATCTCTGTGCTCTTATTCCCTTCCATGTAAGCTTCCCTCGTACCGTAGCAATTTTATTTTATTAATAATCATAAAATTGACAATACTAAAACGTTTTACATATGGTAGATGGTCAGCTATGAATGATTTTTATTTCGATATTACTTAAACCTAACTGCAAACACAATCATCAGCTTACTAGATTATAAAAACGTTCATTTGTTAATTCTTCTCCTTCCCCAATAACCACTGGCAATCTGAAAATCTATTGTTTCCAATAATCCATATTCTGACCAATATTTCTGAGTATTCAATAGTGTTCGTGTTGGTTAATTAGAATTCCCAAAGGTTGTTTATTTTAAAGCATAGTCTGTCCGAATGACCTAGTGGAACCTTTAGTATTCGATGTTCATGTAACTGACCACTATAGGTGGTGTGGTCTTATATGTCGATGATTAAATTTTCGACTTCACTTCCGGTGAAGAACCTGAAGTAGTGATATGCGTTTGACTTGGAACTGACGTTAAAATCCACTTTTTGAACAAAGATTTGCTGTCCGTTAATCTTATAGACATTGCAAAGCAATGTCAATTTCGTAGATATTTTTTAATTTGATACGACGATTCCTTTATACAGGGTGCGGCAAAAAGGTTGGCAAGATTTCAAATAGTGGTTATTCGGTTTGTAAAACCGGCAACACTGTGTACGCACTGGTGTTAGGCAGACAAAAGCATACATCGTGCTCTCGTTGTCGAGGAGTTTATTAGAAATGGGGAATCTGTAATAGCGAGGCAGCGCGCCTTTCGTAATCATATGGAAGAACAATTCGTCGGTGGGTTTTACACTTCAGGTAAACAGGTTCTGCACTAAACCGAAAATCTAGTGGCCGACCAAGGACAGTAAGAACACCGGAAAATGTGAATGCAGTAAGAGTTTCCGCACAACAGTCTCCAAGGCGGTTCAGCTGGTAAGCATGCAGCTGCTTTGGGAATTCCCGATAGAAGTGTTCGAAGAATTTTACACAACTCACTCCAAATGCATCCGTACAAAATGATGGTAGTGCAGGAATTAAGTGCAAGAGATTTTGAAACCCGTACAATTTTGTGCCGGGATATTCTTCAAAACATTACCAGAGGCGCTGTATGTGATGTCTAGCGATGAAGCTCACTTTCACCTCTCGGGTACCGTAAATAAGCAAAATTTCCGTTATTGGTCAGCAAATAGTCCACAGGAACTTCATAAGCGACCTCTTCACAGTCCAAGTCACCGTCTGGTGTGCAATCCCGGAGTTCGTCGTGTGGGGTCCTTACTTTTTCGAAGAAGATGAAATAATGGCAACAGTCAACGGAGATCGATATTTTAATATGCTTAACAATTTCCTGCGCCCAAAAGTGAACGAGTTGAACAACGATCAACGAGAACATCTTTGGTTCCAGCAGGATGGTGGTACATCGCACACAACGCGTCGTTCACTAAATCTTCTACAAGAAATGTTCCTAAACAAAGTGGTGTTTTTAAGGGGTGATCTTGGCTTGCCGCCACGTTCGCCCGATTTGTCGCCTTGCGACTTTTTTCTTAGGGATTACCTGAAAGCCAGAGTTTTCACACATCGGCCGGGGACTTTGGAAGAATTAAAGGTAGCCATAAGACAAGAAATTGCCTCAATTCCCCAAGAAATGATCTATCGGGTAATGATGCGCTTCCGCGAGAACCTACAAGAGTGTATCGACAATAATGGCCGTCATTTAAAAGACATCATTTTTAAAAAATAACGTTCCTAAATGGCATAAAATGTACATTTCAAAAATAATTAAAACAAAATGTTTGCTTTATGTAGTTTGGTTTTTATTAACATCCCCAATAGTACCCATCATTTTGCCGCACCCCGTAGAATTATCAAATTAGCCCAGGGAGCCCTGAATGTTTTTTTTGTTTTTATTTTTATAGTCGTTGTCTACGACCCCAATTTGATTAGTTTTGCTTAGTCGACCTTAGTTATTACGTCGTATATTACGGATTTTTCTTTTACAACAATCTCTATGGACCTTCAGTCCCAACTTTAGTTAGTTGGATAAGTTAGAAGAAGTCCGATATAATACTTTTTTATTTCTCAATTGCACAATAAGTCACTAAGACGACTTTCCCAATTAACTAACTATTTTTGTTAAACAATTATGCCAAGTAAGTGGTTTTAAATTCAATAATATAACTTTCGTTGCAAAATTATGAACAACTTCTGCCTGCAGAGTTCATACCAGTCAATATATACTTTTTTTAACGTTTTTAAATACGTTTTAAAAACGTTTTCCTGGAACATTCTTTTGAAGCTGCGGCTTCAAGGGGTATATACAATAATAAAAAAAAGAAACCACGATCTATCATCATCATTTGTTGTCTCCAGTTTTCTCTATCGTGAATTTTTCTTCGTCTTCGTCTTCCTATCGCACTTGGGATCTTCCGCGTGATCTTTTTACTGAATACGGCCGTTAATGTCTGATTTTTCTTTTCCATCTTATTTCCTCATGCGGTCTGACTGCCCGTCTCTGTTTAAGTCTTGCTGCTGAACCTTTTATGGTCTTTGTCTTTAGATAGATCGTTTGGTTTTTTTCATTCTGTCTAGTTTTTCTCTTGTAAAGGTTCACATTTGGGCACCATCTGTCAGGACTGGAATAGCGCAAAATTCTTTTCAGCCATGACTGGAATGAAATCATCCTTTCAGACATTATTTTGTATAGGGTCGGCATATTTTTTAAGTAAAACGAGTGTAGTAATCTTTTGGTGGAAGTCTTTTCATGCTCATTTTCTACAGTTTCTACTTCTTTTCTTCTGTGCTTCTCTTTGGTGACCTGATGGGACCGCATTTTAACTAGTTATGCAACTCTGAAAGTTGAGTTCTGGCAACAAACAGCTTTGAACACGTTGAGAATAATAATTGTATCAATTTTAGAAAGCGCGGTTTTTAAAAATAAGGTGACCTGGTGTACGTATCCAAAGACGTATTCCATAATACGGCTAAGGCCATCAAGTTTTATTTCTTCATAAGTTGGCGAGCCAGGAGATTCTCCTTCTGCCTAGTCCTTTTCTTCCTTCTACTCTGCCCGGCAGGAACACTTTTATCATTGTATATTCCAAGTACTCTTCATCCTTCTGAGGACCTCTTCGTTGGTTTCCCTATCAAGCCAAGGGATTCTTAGGATTCTTCAATGGATCCATATCTCAAAGCTCTGTTGTTGCAGGCAACGTCCCAGCCTCGACACCATAAAGCGGCACCGAAAATATACAATTTTATCATTGCCCTCTTAAGTGCTTCATTTGTATAAACAATGCCCTGGGTCTTTGTATTCTACACTTTGTTTCTCTAGAGTGGTCCCATGTTTCGTACATGTCATATCCAAAGCAAGTAAAACTGCCCACTATGTCGATAGCTTCGTTTTTACAGTATAGCACTTCCGGGTCACATCGGTATCCGGAGCAATGAGGCAGCGGACGCCTTAACCAAGGAGGGCTCCTCGCATAGGCATATGGGACCAGAGCCCCGCTTGGGGATCCTCCCGTGTGTGAGGCGGGGAGCTCTCGAAGCCTGGGCGAGAGACCGGGCCGCGGTGGGCTGGAGAGTTGCTCCGGGAATGAGGTACGCGAAGCTTATGATGGATGAGCCCGCCCTACCTCGGACCAGGGAGCTGCTTAGACTGACCAGAAGGGAGTGTAGAGCACTAACAGGGGCCTACACAGGACATTGCAGACTTAGGAGGCATCTTTGCTTGCTAGGCATTGGAGACGACCCGTAGTGTAGGTAGTGCATGGAAGGGGAGGAGACCCTGTATCATCTGCTCACCGAGTGCCCTGCCTTGAGATGGGCAAGATTGGGAGTCTTCGGAACGGCCCTGATCGATCCGGACTCAGTGCACGGTATTGGGCTAAAGGAGTTGCTGACCTTCGTTGCGGCATTCTGGACGCCCTCTAGAGCGGCCTGGGGGCACAACGGGCCCATCTGGTGACCTAAGTGCATGGACGCCCGCGAGAGCGACCCCCCTTTGATACCAATACCAAATTCCAATACAGTATAGCACACTCTCTCGCATTAAGCATTACCATCGCGGTAATTTAAAAAACCTCGACTCTTCGATTTGCCTCCTTCCTCCGTTAAAACGTATTAACAAATCGATAGTATGACAGCTGGTCTGTCGAAATCCCATAAGCGACGCGACAGCTCGTCACGTCAAAAATAAACACACACAACAGGAATTACAGGAGCAATTTCATCCGTTCCCCCGGATATAGCACAATGGCGTCCCGAATTCCGAATGCAAACGCCGCGTCGTCCGGAGAAAAATAAAGAATTCCGTTTGTCTCGAGAATTTCCACTACGACGCCCGACTACCGGAAACCTTTATTTTCCATTAAAACCTTCCACTCTTCCGCATTTAAAGGGATATAATGCAGGCCGCTTTCGCGTGATCTCTACGAATTTTCGTAGGGTGTTTTGTTGTTTTCCACAAAGCAATAAAATCGATTGATATATAGAATATAAGCTCCCCCCCCCCCTTCCATTAGTGGCCACGAGTTCACGCACATTGGCAATCAGTGCGAATTCCATCGACGAAGCGTGATTTGTGTTGCATACATTTCCATTTTGGTTAATATTTCGAGCAGCCCCCGTAAACAAGTTATTAAAATCGGTGGTGCGTGGTCGGCTTCGAAAATATAATCAAATCGAAATATCAAAATTCCATTTCCCGGTTTCAGTTTGCGGGGGACGGCCCGAATAGTAATTAAGTAATTTTCGAATAGGTTTTTATTTATTAAAGCGTATTTTTAAAGCTGGTATTTTAAAAGCATTTTCAAGAAAATTGGCCTTCAACGGTGAAAATATAATTACGAAGGAAATGCTATCGTTCCGATCAAATTTAAAAACGAAACCCAGTGTGATTTTTAACATTGCCACTACAAAATAAGTGTCCTGAAATTATTATTATGTACTTTCGGATTATAAAAAAAATATTAACTTTTATTTCATTGTACTAAAATTGACATTTTTCAATAATGGCAACATAACATATTTAATCAGGATTTATTGGGCGACGCCAATGGAAATAACAATTTTGATGAAAAGTAGTTCATGTTACGTAAATACTTATTATTATATACTTTTCAAAGAAAAGTCATCCTGTTCACTTCTCCAGGTTCAGTTAAGCTCTGAAGAAGCCAACAAGATGATTGCCGAAAGTTCAGCAACGTAGATTCACGAATAGACGCAGAAGGAATTAAAAAAATTTGGAAAAAGTACAATCGTTAACACCTGCATCATATTCATATGAACTTTTAACAGCGAAATGTAGCAATGAAGCAATATGGATATGACATTTAGGAACTTTTCACAAAGAAATCTAAAAACCAATGTACAGGCTATGAGGCACCACTACCTTATCTCTAGGTTCATTTCGTTCACTCTAGGTTAGACTTCTCATTTATTCTATTTTCATGTATACAGGATGATAATAATACAAATTTATCTGCGATATTTCAATGTTGTTTCGATTTATTTACTTTGCAAAACTTTCATTTTTAAATGAAAAAAACCTTACGGTGTTGCCATATTTTGGGTATCATCGGTTTTCTCATTTTTCTTCAAACCAAAATTTAAAAAAATATCTGCAGCAAATTTTCAACATCCTGTAGAATTCATGAGTATTTAAAACATGCAGCGGTAATTTTCCCATAGCCGCGAATTCTGCAGCAATAATTGCCCTTATACTAGTAAATAAGTTTGAGGTTTATTACTCCTTTTTTTTTTTAGTTTAAAATGTTACTTAGTAAGTAATAAAAGTGAAGATGCAGCTGGAGGAAACTACATGAACTAAATCCATCGTCAGTTTAGGACGCAAGTCTTGCAAAAATAAAAGACGTCGTCAGATATTCAGTGAAGAAAAGCAGCTAGATATTCTATTGCACTTTAAAGGCACTATTGAAACATTGAAACAGAATATTAGAACAAACCTGCAATCGCCCTACGGATTAATAAATGAAGGACCTACAAGTTTTTACCGTTGCAAAAACGGGATTTTATTGTCACTATTCGAGCAGAGAAAACAAAAAAAGTGATTGAAAATAATCAGTAGGGCATAATTTCGGTAAAGGTGTAGTGCGCGATTTGGAAAAACAAAATTGTAGGCAAAGTGCTTTTTTGGCATACTGTTCAAAGTAAGTACTCGGTGTTCGGAATAGACTGACGAACACGGTAATTAGCTTTGGCCCCCAAAGAGCCCAGACCCAACTCTATTAGAATTTAAAAAAAAAATAAAGCACCCACTACCCAAAAACTCAGAAACCAAATACTAAACAAATGCAGAAAACTGAGTTTGTTTGAAATGCAATACGTCATGTAAAGGCTGCATACACTAAATGTAGGCCATATTGAACGTCTTAAATAATAATAATAGTATCATAAATAATTCGGAAACGGTAATTTGTAGACGTCTCATATTATATATCGTTGAATTCGAGTCTATCTAAAGATAGCATAATATACGGGGATTTGCATTTAAAAAAAATAAAAAAAAATGATGATGTACCAGGTACAATAACACTGTAAGATTTTTTTCATTGAAAATGCAAGTTTTGCAAAATAAATAAACGACAAGAGTTTTTTTTTATACGCAAAGTTAATAATAATAATAATAATAATAATAATAATAATAATAATGTGCTTCTTCTGTAGACGACCAATTTAAATTTAAAATAATACATCACATTATGTATATATACAAAATAAACAAACCAAAATTCTCCCTGTGCGGGATAGTAAATTTACCCTGCCACATATTGCAGAAAGTGAAGTTGATAAATGTTTAAAGGAACTGCAATTACAATTTACATAAAATACAAAGTCTAACCTACATATTATAAAATTTTTCAACGCAAATATTGCTTTAAATTTGTTATTGAGAACAAACAAATCTTTGTTATTTATTAGTGTATATGTATATTTTTTATTATATGTCGTTTACTTTTTGTTCTTTATGTATTTTTGTAGTGGTTTATTGCTTCAAGGTTTACAGATAGAATAAATTTTTTGAGATGCTTTTTAAAATCATCATCATATTATGGATCCCTGTCTTAAGTCCTCATCTAGGAAGTTATAAAAATGGGCCTGCAAAAATGTGTAAGATCTTTGGCCTATTTGTTATTTACACTTATTTGTTATCACATTTTCTCTATTTCTTGCATTGTAAGAATGACTTATATTTTGTAGTTTGGTTTTGTTTTTGAAAATATATAAAACCTTTGTTTTACAAAATAACTGCGTTACTGTCAAACATTTCGACTCCCTAAACAGTTGTACAGAACAATAGTTTCTTGTTTTTTTTTGGAAAACTATTTTTAGGAAAAACTTTTGCATAATTTCCAATTTTTTAGCATGTAAATCCAGTACTCCTCCCCATACCATATTGTAACATTTGGTGTTTACTTAAAATTTTTCTAAAATATTTCAATTTGAAAATTAGTGGCCTTAGATTATTTACTAGTGTTTGTAAATGTGTATTCCATTTTAATTTTGTATTGTATTGTATTGTATTGTATTGTATTGGTTTTTTCTTCATTAATCGCAAGTGACATGACAAAGTCATTTTCCACTTTGATTTTAAGATTTTCATTGGTCGTCCGCAAAACCATAATATGAGAAGTCTAAATTCACCTAGAGATAAGGTAGTAGTGTCTCATAAACTGGACACCCTGGACTTAAACTACTACTATAAGTACCTAGGGAACTGGTTATCATCATATTATGGGATACCCTGCATAGGGTTGCTTTTTGAAACTGAATCGCAAAAGCTCGGGTTATTTCAAAAACGGCTGAATCAAATACCGACATATGTGTTATCTTTTTTATCTTTACGATGATCATTTGTTTTTACTGGTATGTTCAGAAAATAATAACGAAAAATATGATACAATTTTTACATACAGAAAATTACCTAGCCTGTTTAATTAAGCTTTGAATTTTTGATTTGTTTTTAAATAAAATCTTAATACACAGTTTTATTTGATCGACATCTATTGTTAATAAGCAAATAAAAAACATTGTAAATTCATTTGGTCAGTAGTATTCGGCAACCAAATAAGGAAACGCACACAACTTAAACAATATTTCTGCAGCGAAATAATAGCCATATATAGCGATAGCGGAGTGTCATCTCGCGTAACATGCTTATACCTTCACTTGATTAGCGGCGTTTTCCTGTGGTTAAAGAACCTGAACTGCAATCGCATTTTTAAGTCTTTTCGAACTGCGAGGACAAAGAGAAAAACAATTCATATTTATCACGGACGGTCACTATAGGTAATTTATAGGTTTCCCGTTTTTTAGTTGCACTCGGAAAATACAAAGCGCTCATTTATTTCCTCCCCTTGAATGAATTGGTCTACTTATACGAGATTAATATATGAAATATGCATCAACTAAATGTATAACAAATAAAGAAAATGGTATATATTACGGAAACTGTCTAAACAACCTTGTCGTCCCATATCTTCGTTTTATGGCGTACCTCCTGAATTAATAAAGACTTTCGTGACCCAACGTCAACTTATCGCAAAATCGTTCGAATATTGTTTTTTACACAGGAGCCGATAGCGTAGTAACTCTTTCTTCTGAACCCCAGAAATGTTGCTATAAATTAAACTTATTTTCTTCAATGACACACCCCATATTCTTTTAATAATTTTATTAAGCTTGTTATGACAGTTTCAAAAGAAAATAGCATGCAATAAATAAATAAATAATTATATATATATATATATATATATATATATATATATATATATATATATATATATATATATATATATATATATATATATATATATATATATATATATATATATATATATATATATATATATATATATATATATATATATATATATATCATTTCTGGTGTTACATGTTACATACAAAATTGTTAAAATGCAAATAAGGTGTCCCATTAAAAAAACACCCTAATTTATTATAACTGAAGGTAGATAAATCTCCTCCAAACATTTATTATTTAAAATTTTAACCCAGTTCAGGGTGGAGATTTTTACCTCCTTCATATTACTTTCGCGATTTCTGCTCAGAGTGGGATGGTGTATTTATTTTCCTTATTATAAGCGTTAGATGAAGCTGAGTGCTTGAGTGCTCCAAAAACATTGAAATAAATAAATATATAAAAAAGAATTATATTATATTAGTGTGAAGGAGGACCAGCTTGTTTCCGCTTTTTTGAATTTTCTTTGCACTTTGAGAGGCGGATGGACTTTTTAAATTTTCAGCGAGTTTATAGATTCCTTATTTCTTATTCCTTTAAAAATAAAAACATGTAGAACAATAAAATATTACGCACGTAATTAGTATAAATAAAAGTATTATATAATATACATAAGTAATACAAAAACACGCTTTCTGCATATTTCTATTTTCTTTCTAAAAATGAGTTGAAATTATTTAGAAACTTTTTTGTCTCCTGCAAGTTTTTCATAATACTTACCCTTTTCAAATAAAAACACATCTACATCAATTCATTATGAGATAAAAAAAAATATTATCTATTCAGACCAGCTTTCCCTTCTTCAAGAAATTGACATACAAACTACAAAAGACGTCTAAAAATGCAACATTTTCAAAATCACGCTTTATCTAAAAATATAAGAGTAACAGCAACACCCGAAGTTTATTAATGAGAGTGATGTGCCATAAAACCAACAAAACTGCGACACAGTGTACAGTGTGTCCACATTTTGTTATTATTAGAGATAGATCATGACTGTGCGCGATTTTCGTGAAACAAAAGATGAAGTTTTCAAAACAATCTGGCCGTCTTTGTTTTTGAGATACAAGGTAAAACACGCAATTTATCCGGTCATTCAGTATTTTAAACACTCTATCTTAATAAGATAAATATAATAAAAATGTAATATTATAGATCTGTCTCATTATAATTTATAAAGGCTAAAGGTATATTCTTTAAATGGCTATATTTAACATATCATTATTATTATCAGAAAAATACAACCTACACAAAAACAAAAAATAGTAAAATTAAATAGAACTGGTCAAATCAATTTCCATCAGCTTCCAGATATTTTTAGGATGCTCGACGTAATTTCTTCTTCTTCTTAACAATGCTAGATCGATTTTTAAAAAAATATTCAAGGTGTTTCACCTATGGCTTGCATCTTAAACCTTATACTTCCGAGTACGACACTGCATTCTGGATTATACATTCTAGACTAATTTAGCCTCGAAAATATATGTAAAAATATGTAAAAATATTGTTAACTGGAATAAAATGAAGACAGAAAACAGAAATATTTTTTAAAATATCAAATAATATTTCATTTAAAAAATATATTTTGATAATTAAACATTTGTTGAAATACGAATAAAAAAACAAGGAGTTTTATTTAAAAAAAAAAAACATAACTTTAGCTAGTCTCCTAAAAATTATATCTTTTTCAAAAAATCTGGGTAGTCCATGCATTTTACGTAAAAAGGTCTGTAACATGCCGCTCTCATCATGTCAATCCAATGCAGGATGTTTAAAATGCCAACGGTAACTGAAATGGAAAATTTTTGTAGTTTAACTTATACCTCAAAAAACAAGTCAGCTCGGAAAAGCGCATCGCTCTACCTGCGATAATAACTGAGATGGACAAGCCTTCACTTAATAAAACATCTGGAAAAATTAAATATAATCAAAATATACAGATTAAAATGTATTATATTCTAGAGAAATTTTCATTTTGCAAATTTTAAGCTTGCAATGTTTCAAATCAATTGTACATTACATAACAAAGTACTTTCAAGGTTTTCCTTTAACCTTTCAGAAGCCTCATCATTTATTTGCCGACAATTTATTTTAAAGGACATTTAGTCTGTTTCGTTTCTACATTCACGTGATTAAACATCTCACGGCGTTTAAGCCCTCCCGTTCATGTTTGCTCACGTAGTAAAATATTTAACATTAAGCTCACGCTCAAACAAAAATTCCATTTCGATTTTTAAGGGGCAAATTAAATATCAAGGAATAGTTAATATTTAAGCCCTCCCATCAGGTTTTAATAATTCGAGAGTCTATCGTAATCAATGAAGCCTGAAGCAGTTTCTTTGAAAAATTAAATTACCAGTTGTTATTTATATCTGAAATGAGATGTAGTTTTAAAATTGGACTGAACAAAAATTCATTTATCGTTCATCCTCCTTGGTCGTCTCTAACCAACAATATCAAGCCAAATCTAATATCCAATTTATCGGTAATCAAATTAACGTAAACAACAAAATATTTGGACAAAATATGTAAGTTTTAGAATTAATGAAATGCATAACAAAAAGTAAAAATAAACAAAAAAAAAACTATTTTTAATGTTTTCAATTTAATGGAATCAATGAATATGTATAAAAACTAACTAAAACCAAGAATGAATGAAGTTAAATTATTATTATTAACCGACTCCATTAGAGGATAGCACGGCACAACACAAAACGGTTTTCAATGAACAGTGAAAAGCGCGATACGATATGATTGAACTGAGCTGGCTTTTACGTCATGAAAATCCATTTATCAAAATAAATAATTGTTACATTTGATAAAGACACGGTGTTGTCGAAACAATTGTCATGTGAAAATATATAATTTCGTGAAAATCTGAACTTTTAGTTCTTATTTATTTTGATACGATAAGACTTTTTTAGGTCTTTATATGACCAAATGCGGACCCAACAACCTAGTGAAAACAGCATTTCAATATCTTTGTCTTAACTTATAATTTTAATAAAAGAACTTCGCATTCAAAAAAAACCGTTGAATTTTGGGAAACATTTCCATTTTACGGTTTGTTATTAAGGCCTAATTATCCACAATTTACCAAATGACATTTAAATTAAAAATACTATGTTATTATCTATCCGTATTGCTTTTTTTTATATATACCCAGTAGGAAAACGCTACGCATCTTTCATATCATTGTTTGCTACTTGTAAAAGCCTGCCGTTTTAAATAGTTTAAATTTTTTAAATTTATCTTAGTTTCTAGAAGAAATCGACGAGATAGGAAATAAATTATAATTAATAAGTTAGTCTTCAACAATTCATTAGTTTTGGCTAGTTGAGTAAACCTAATTTTAAATGATATATTAATTGAAAACGGAAAAGGACAAAACGTAATACTGGATACTGGAGCACTCGTGGGCATTGGATAAATAACAAATTAACATTGTATTTAGTAAATTGGGGATAATTGGATACTGTTCACTTTTTTCTGCTATAGCTAATATTATCATTTTTGGTAAAAATAGAATTTCAAAATTCAAGTCAGCAATCAAGTGTCAAGTGATTTATTCTCAGTTTGGTTTGGCAATCCATTATGGATAGACTCACGTCTGAACAACGCTTGCAAATAGTGCAATTTTATTTTGAAAATGATGATTCTGTGCAGAATACGTATCGCGTATATTCATGTCAATTGAATAATCCATGGTTGTTTTATTACAACTTAAAGTTCTAAACATCGAAAAAAAAACACCCCTTATTACATATTTAAGGCTCACTTGAAGTCTTCGATTTTTGCTGCCAGCGCCTTATCTGAATATCGTAGATTATTTATCAATGTTCCGCTCCAAATATGAACTCAGAATCTAGGTTAAATAATAGCGGAGGGAATATGATCCCCTTCCCCTTCCGGTTTTCGATGTCCTCATCGGCACAGTTTTTGATTACTCTTATATTCTCCCCATTGAGGACAACAAGTCTCAGAAATTGAATCATATAATCATGTTTCACGATGTCAAACGCATTTTCATCATTTTCTGTACGACCAGTGTGTGTTGAAAAAAGCCTCCCTGTTCAAAGCCTTACGCTACTATAGGCTTTGCTGTTTCTTCGTTTGCATTTTTAATCTCAGATCAAGTTTCTTCAATATCTGCGTCAGCTACTTGCATTTCAGCCAATTTCTTGTTTAACTCAACTTAGAATGTTGTAATTGCAGTCTTTAAGCTTATTCAGGTTGATCTTTGGCATCGATAAAGCTTCAAGAGATTCCTTTTTACTTACTTACTTTACTTCTTTACAATTCTGAAAAAATTCCGTATCCTAATGTTAGTCAGCAGAAGATTTCTGCCTTCTTAGGTTATTTCACTGGAACGTATCTGCTATACCAGAGTAAGAGCAAGTAGAGTGCGGAATAGTGTATCAACCGGTGAGACATTTTATCATCGATTGACTAACTAAAACACCCATGATGATTTTTAACGTCCTTTAAGTCAATACCAAAGTAGAATATCGTTACAATAGTTGTTTAGCATTTACTATTAGCAATATTTAGATGGATTCTAAAATGCTGCACCATATGAGATTGGTGGAAATTGGCCTTGGATGTGTCTGACCTTTAACAGTGACTCCACTACTGATGATGTTAAAAATTATCGGCAGTGGTATAGTAGGGCAAGTTCTAAGCCACTTTTGGCGGGAAAAAGTTGTTTTTTACTGAAATCTAGCGGATTTTTTTTAAATCTTCGGTTCCAACTAGAGCACGCGCCATATCGAAATCTGTTCGTGTTACTTCGTTGCGTTATCTAAGCTTTTGAAAAGCTGATTTACGGCTCTTTACACTGGTTCGCGACAAGACGATGCACTAATTCAAACTTAATAGAGCTCACGGACCATATTGACGGACTTTAATGAGCCACTTTTTAATATCAGCAATAGATTGCTCCGAGTAAATTATAATGGATACCGGAAGGTACAGTTTGTCGCAACATCCGGGGTGCATCAGGGGTCTAAGATTGGACCATTATTGCTTTCGATCTTTAACAGGCACCTGTTTCACAAAAATTATTTCAGGGCCGGATCTCTAACCACTAGCTTTCGCTCAAATTGAGACTTCTCTTAAAACATGTCTGGTCTTGACAGTGACTAGTTTCCCATAAACTGGATGTCCAAGAATCGTGGACGATATTTCTATCCTTCTAGCCTAGAAATCTTGGGTTCAATATCACTTTCTTTAATAAACTCCAGGTTGTTGTTTGCAAAACAGGTTAGGAAGCAAGTCAGGCTTATCAATCTTCTGGCTCTTCAGACTTGGGACTTTCCCGCGTATTGTCGGTAAATTTGAGTCAAGGAAAAACGAGCCTGAACTAATCGGGATCGGCTCGTTTACTCCCAATCCAACAACAATCGAAGTGAATCGGGCAGTTTCAGTAGTGAATGCTAATATCAATGGTAACAAAGGGAAATACTTTTTAAAATGGAACGGGCAAACGATTTAGTGTTGGAATTATGGAACCCTAGGGATGCAAATAAAAAAAAACGAAACTTGGTTTCATGTGGCCTGAAACCGAACTGGAGTTAAAATGTCTGTAAATTTTTCAGTCTTCGATTTAAATAAAAAAAAAGATGCCTGCTAGTTGCTTCTTTTCGGAAGCTTTTGAAAAACGAAAGCAAATCGTTTGGATTCTAATCTACGTTGCGTTGGTGTTCATATGTTAATTAATTTAATTTGTGTGTAAACTGTTCACCTAGTTAAATCCTTGTGGAAACGCCACTGACAAACATGATAGCAACATTTGTCGGGCCAATCGGAGTGTACAGTACAAAGTTGCACACGTCGTGGGATCTCTAGCTTATACCACTTTTTATCACGTCGTCATCGATGACGCGCTTGCTAAAACTTGAGAGCACTGCTCTAAAAAATGTGAAGTTGCCAAATCGATTTTTTGATATTCTCGCATGCGTTACCATATTATAGTTGTATTACAAGTCTTTGGCTTAGGTGAATTTTAGTTTTTTATATACCTTTCATGGTTTTTTACTCTAAAATTGTTTTTATTAAAAACAACTTCTCTTGTGAAATGTACAAGATGAAGATGCAGCTAACAGTCTTTGCATAAAACTCATCGCATCTTTGTTACAGTATTTCGAAAATTCCTCAAAGAAACTTCCACAGACTACTGTAAATACTATTTACAAATCTGCGTCGGTTGTTAATAAATCGAACTTGCTCAATTTTCACCAATCATTCTGCTTCTTTTTTCAGAGCTCAAATGAAACTACTCTGTACTGTTTGAGGGAGGCAGAGCTAAAGAAGGGACATGAAAATTGTCTCGGATGACTGATTCCCATATTGGTAAAAGGTAAACAAAAAAATCTACCTTAGTGCATTGTCACATCACCACCCGACCCAAAAATCATCGGTTATCAACTCTTCCTTTTAGAGAGTCGTTAAACTATCTCAGCCCGAGTCACTGAACCTTTACCTAATTTAAACCTTACTAATGCGTTCCACCGCAAAATACACCACCACAACATTCCTAACAAAATGAATTCGTAAGGAAGCCCACACTTGCCACTATGGTTTCTCCTTACATTCGAAACATCACTTTAACCACGAATCGTCAAAGACAAAATTCCGTTAAGCAGGAAATGCAGCATTCCATCCATATGAGGAAAAGAATACATTGGAGAAACAGGACGAAAAATAACAACCAGGCTAAAGGAACATGAACGAGCCTTAAGACTACGACGATAAAACTAAAATTCTTGTACGTAATTAATTCTTCTACCCATGAAAAATTCGGGAATCTATAGAAATATTAGAAATATCTAAACAACCAAACAATCTTAACCATTAACTTCCGCCAATATGGGAATCATTCATCCGAGACAATGTCCATACCCTTTCTCCGCCCTCCTCAAACAATATATAAACAGGTACAAGAGTAATTTTTCAAAGAAACTTCCACAGGCTACCGTAATACTTTTTACAAAACTTCTGGATTCCTCCTAGGTCGGCTTTTGCTGAGTCTAAATTGCTGACGTTTCGCCAATCATCCTGAAACTTCAGTCAAGCTCTGAAGAAGCCAACAGCAAAAACCGACGCAGGAGAAATCCAGAAGTTTTGTAAAAAGGTACAGAGTAGAATGCGATCCAGTTTCAGTTAAGCTCTGAAAAAGTTTACATATTTCATGAACCAAGGTTAAAATTCAGAATTGGTTAACCGCACAAAAAGTCAATTATCCAAACACAGCATGCAAATCTGAATCAATCAAGAATTGAAACAATATTTAGCAAAATGTTTTACATCTTTACAATATAAAATATTGTGATTAATAAAAAATACGTAAATCACAATAATGCTGTCCCGGCCGAGTTTGATGACGTGACTAAAACTTTATTTTGTATGACGTATATTGTAAGCATCGACGCCAAACCACGCGCCGTGGGATTCAAATTTTTTTGTTAGATACTTTGTCGCTAAAAGGAAACATATCTGGAAATAAACGTCGATAACTACAAAATGACTTTTCCTAGGCAATACGTAAAATGATTGAGTACCGTACCACCAGATGGCGTTTTCTAACATAATGGCAAAAAAAGACTAAATTTTCTGAAAAAGAACATAATGCAACGATATGAATTTGTTTACGTCGAATAAGTGCCCAACAACCCAGTGAAAACCGCATCTCAATATCTTTATCCAAACCTAAAATACGAATAAAAGAATTTAAAACTCAAATGAAGTTGAATTTTGCCAAGCATCTCCAGTCTGCGGGTTGTTATTTAACTAAAAGTTCGTTGTCAGTTGATGTTGATATTTTGTATTATATTATTATACTATATAATACCATAGATTATTACTAGGTTGTGATACCCTTAATGTAATTCGTATTTATTTAGGCTTGATCACTCATCAATATTGTTGAAGACTAACTAAGATTAAACTTTTTAATTTTTTAATTTAACTAAGTAGAAAACCAAAAATTGTAATAAAGTACGAACTTGGATATTAGTAAAACATCGGTAAATTTATTTCTAAAACACCACTATCTACACTATCATATTGAATTACATCAGGCTCTTTTAGAAACTGATTTTGATAGGAGACCACTGCAATTGGTTAAATTCTATGGTAGATGAGGAACCTAATTTTTTATCTCGAATATTATGAACCGATGAAGCTATTTTTCAAATAATGGAGTCAATTAGTCGTCAGTCAGTCTCATTGGATGTATGAGGTGAATTATGTAAAGTAAAATAAGTAATAAGTAAAGTTAGTGGCCAAATTTATTTGAACTTTTTAAGAAACCATTTCTAGATTTTATTTTGTTATCCATTACAAACGAGAAGAGATACATAGCTGCAATATGATGGATGTCCGTTGGATAGGAATTGGCAGTTTTTTTCCATGGCCTGCCAAATCTTCAAACTTTACTGTCCTGGTCTTTGGCTAGAAAACAAGATATCGTTTATCAAACTCGCCCTACTACCCCCGAGAAGATGGTTGGTCGTATCCGAAATGCTGCAGTCAATCTTTCAAGAGCCGAAATTAATACAGCCTATTGAATACACGATGCAGGATAAAATCCTGCATAGAAAATGGCAGGAGGCATTTTGAACATTTATCTTTTTCGTGTCAATCAATTCTGTTGTTTTATAGTTATCAATGTTTAGTCTCCACAACGTTCGGATAGAGTTATTATTATTTATAAGCGTTACGTTAGGTTATGATTGTTAGAAAACGACACCTTGTGTAAGGTGATGCTGGTCACTCATAGATTGACATGATTTGACAGCCTAGGAAAAGCATTTTTTAACGTCTGCAAGTTTATTAAAATTCATGAAGCCATTTTATTTCGGTTTCTGTTGGAATAATTGTTTTTAAAAACGCTCTCCGCAATAAGATTATCTGTAATTTTTTTTTTATATTTTCGACAATAATAATAATAATAATAACAAAAATAATCTTATTTTCTATTCAGGCAAATTTTCTAACAATTTGTATATGGTCAAATAAAAAATTTTATAATGATAAGTATTTTTGCATGAGATTCTACTTTAATCTAATTTTAAAAGTTTCATCAGGAAGGGGATTAAAGACTTAGCGACCCAATATACACGGTGATCTAAATGAAACTTTATATTTGGCGAAAGGAATTTTGTTTTGCTCTATGGTGTTAAAAGAATGAACATCTTTATTTTGATTAAAGTTCTGTTGTTAACAAACTTGGTAAGGTCAGAAAACAGTAGTTAAATGAATTAAATAAAATTCGACAAAAATGAGAGCTCGGTAGCCCAGCAATACAACGAACCTCTCTTTTCTGTACCAAAAGCACTCTTGCCGATTGTGTAAATAAACCCGATAGTATTATTCCCTATCGTAGACGAGCTTCAATGTGAAATATATTAGTAAGATCACGTCAATTGGACCCCCATTTACCACTTGATCATAGAAATTTAATCCATATATTTTCTTTGTAAGTACTTATGATGGAAAATTGATCCCCAAACGATTTTTTAAAATTTTGATTTTAACAACATTTTTTTTATAATGAAAATTTTAAGTACTTTCAATTAAAAAATTGATTCAAAATCAACAGTAAGAGATAAATTTATGAAATTTACAGCATCCATGGTCAAATGTGTATACTTTAAGAAAATTATTAACTAACTTTTATGTTAACAAATGAAAATTGAACTAATTTCTTGGTAAGAAAATCATGTTTGTTTATCGGTCACAAGCTTTATTCATTTAAGTTTAAGATACCGGAAAAAAAATTCACTGCTCGTCGTTAGTTTAAACGAAATGAATCCATTTATGACAGCGCGCCGGGCACCGAGCGCTGTGGAAGCGCGGCGCAGCCCAGCGCTGTGGAAGCGCGGCGCAGCCCAGCGTCTCGAACTGCATTGAAGGTGTTATCAGTGATAGTTTATAATTTTAATACAAAATATTATTATAAAACAAATTTTATTATTATTTATATTTTATTATATTTATTATTAATATTTTTTCAACAATATTAACAATCATAACATACTGAATAGAACAAAGCTTAAATAATTAAATTGTAAATTTGTAGTCATTTATTTTTTTTTTTAACTTATTTCTTTTTTAAATAAATACTTTTTCATCCTCTGAAATGAAAAATTTTCCAATGGTTTGTAATAATTAAATTGGCGAGTATTTTTTATTGTAGTTAAGCGTTCCAATCTTGGTTGGTATTTTTTTTAAAGAACTTTGGGCCCACTGAAAAAGGAAAAGTGCTGTTGTTATTTGATTGTTTTTATCAGTTGGAGACTAGCATGATAAGCTTGTCATTTTACACTCCCTGCTAAGCCATCACACACTCCTTCGCCATGAGATGTAGCGAAAAAAGTCCAATCAGCATCAACACCAAAATCATTTTTATGATTAACTAAATTTTAAATGTTTAATACGTTCTTAAAGTATAGACATCTGGACATGGATGCTGAAAATTTCATAAATTTATCTCTTACGGTTGATTTTGAATCCATTTTTTAATTAAAAGTGCTTAAAATTTTCATTATAAAAAAATGTGCTTAAAATCAAAATTTTAAAAAATCGTTACTCATTTGTAATAATTTTTATACTGAAGATTCTCATAGATCAAAATGGTGGAATCTTAAAAACGTCTTATCTGGATTTAAAAAAAAAACTATGACTGTTCCCAGTTACTGACGTTGATCGACAAATCTTTGAATTTATTCTGCAATAAAAGGTCATCTATATCTATCTGAAATGACAATTAAAGTATCATCAGCATATACCGTGAAAGATGAATTAGTAGAAATGGTTTCTACATCATTGACATACACTCAAAACTGATCCTTATGTATCAACTACAGACGAACTAATCTGACGATAGAGATTATCTTTGTCACTAAAATACTGACAAACTGCTTGGGCTTCTGCAAAATGGAGTCTATTCAGTTAAGAACAATATCTGCAATCTAATATGAGTGCGGTGATCAGTACAATCATACGCCCTAATGGAGAGCGGTAGGGGGCATTTGGGGCCTGGGGCCAAAGATTATTCAGTGGATCTACGGTACGATGGTGGTGCCTATGTTCGTGGGGCAATGGTATGTTGGCATGGCTTTGCCCTCTCTCTCTGGCGGATCGGGTGCGGATGGAGGCGGCTAGGACGGCTGTCAGGCTAGCGAGCTGCGGGCTCTGGAGGGAGGGAACCTTCAATCGGGGCCCGTACGACATTTTAGAAGGCTGGCCCGGGGATCGCGGTCTCATGGTCGTGCAGAGTAACGTCATGATCCCCGAGATGAACTTCTTTGACTTCTTTGACAAATGGACCTTTTTCTTCCCATCAAGGGAAGAGTGGAGAGATTACAGAGTTGGCTCCTGAGATGGACTTGTCTGGTACACGGACGGGTCCAGAATGGGAGATTTGGTCGGAGAGCGTACTGCGAGACAACGGGATCGAGCTTGTCGGTCGCTCTGGGTCAGTACTGCACTGTGTTTCAGGCGGAAATTTTCACTATATTGATGGCGGCCAGAAAGGTGCTACGGCTCAGCCACGGAAGCAGGAGAGTATTCTTCTGCTATGATAGTAGGGCTGCACTTGACCATGAAGTCAGTGCGCACGCGCTCCTTGTTGATAAAAGAGTACAAAGACGTACACTAAATGGTTTGCAGAAATGGTTTGGTGTCATTCTTTCGGTTAACATTTATGTGAGAGTTAATTATTGCACTGTTTGTTTTAATTTTAATAGGGAAGTTTGACATTTTGAGATCAGGTTTACTCAGTTAGATTTTGGCGACAGAGTGTTGTTTGTGTTTTTTGTGATAAATTTAAAAAAATGTGACGGTTAGAAATGGAACTTCATCGAAAGCACTTCCGTGCGATAATTTTTTACAACTTTGGACGTGGACTAACTCAACAACAATACTTCGATGAACTTAATTAGACTTTTGGAGGTAAAGCACCATCTAGGACTACTGTTTATCGCTGGTTTTCGGACTTCAGTAGTGGTAGTAGTTTTCTTAACCCATTTTGTCCCAGTGGTGCCTTAATGCACCACCTATTCTATGATTTTTTTTTGTTACGTAAAGGAAATATTTTTGCACATCCATTTAGAAATTTTATTATTATCACTACTAAAGGACATAAAACCGTAGAAATCGCTAATTTATGTGTAAAGGAAATATGTAAGATCTTTCCTGACTTCAAAAGTTAGCAAAAGCGATACATAAATTTGTATCACATTTTCAAGTAAATCCAAAGTAGTAAAAAAATATATTTTGGATTTGTATTTCCATTTTTGTTAAGTCTATAGCATGTAGATTACATCGCCGAAAACATACATTGGAAACACTATATTGATTATGCTTTATTTTTTGAAAATATTTACTGGTGCGTGAATATACTACTGGTTTTATCTGTGAAACAAAACTTTGTTATTGCAAGTCTACACAAGGCAGCGCATGTAGAATAAACATCAAACAATTAGCGTGTTCTTTAGTATTAGTTTATGCCTTGTGCAGTGAACGTTATAGTTATAGTATTGTAGCATTCCATTCCTTGTAAATTTATGCTAAAAATAACGTGAAAAAATATTTTCAGAACATACTGACTGACGAAGAAGATATGAACGATAATATAAATCTACAAGAGTTTGGGAAACCATCTGATATAGTTGGAACTTTCGAGTTATTTACACCGAATGATACAGCTGTCCTTCAACAGACCTGTAATTCATCAACTGAATCTGAATGGGACTCATCAGATGATGAAATCCTGGAATTCAAAAGAAGACGTATGCTTTCTGGAAACGAAAGGCTTGCTTCTACTGTCAAATGAAAGAAAGGTCAGATTTACATCACGTGAGGAACTAAAAAATAGCCTTTCTGGAAAAACTTCGCTTGAAATATTATTTATGTTTTTTGATGACGAAGTGATTGATTTGATTTTAAATCTTACATTGCTTTGCGACTTTTAAAAATTGATAAAACAATTACTCAAAGAAATCTTGCACCTGCTATAGATGAAGTGCGTTATGATATTCAAGGTTATCTCATGATTGTTTACGTTTGTAATAACTGTAATGTGCATTTACATACTTCATACTGTGTAAAATATCACCAAAAATGAAACAGGATGTTACCAGTGGTGCGATCACGCACCATAAAATGTTATGCATTTTTTTGTATCAAATCAGGTTTCTATTTGGAAAACAATCTATTTTTAGTTGTTTTCTATCGAATTTGAACTTTCTTTTGTATATTAATGTATAAATTATATGTTACATCTTATGTGCCCCAAAACATTATTTAATGTTTTTTCCCAGTGGTCCGTTTATGCACCAATATTTGTTTGTTTCGAGTTTTTTTTTGACACTTGTCATGTATTCTCGAGTGCAACAAAATAAATAGTTTTAGAGCAAAAAAGTATTTTTTTTATGCTTGGGATAATATGGATTAAGGACGAATTTCGTGAAGGTCTTCCAAAATCGGCGGTTGTCCAAGAAAACATTGATGCAGTTCGGAAACTGATTTCGCACGATCGTCATGTGACTTACTATGAGTTTGAGATATGTTTGGGGATTAGTGGGACCAGCGTACATACAATTTTAGATGAACATTTGGCGGCCAAAACAAATTTTTCGCGTCACGATATCACGTCTGTGATATCGTGACAGGTAATGAATCATGGATCTATACAGATGAAACTCAAAATAAGCAGCAGTCGATTGTGTGGGTCTTTCAGAATGAGACAAAAGCCCACAAAAGTTGTTCGTGCGCGAAGCACAAGGAAACAAATGGTAGCCTGTTTTTTTTAGAAAAACTGACCACGTTGCAACTGTTTCTTTGGTGAAAGGTAAAAAAGTTAATTCCGAATTTGATGAGCCATCCACCATATAGCACCTAATGACTTCTTTTTATTCCCATATATTAAGAATAAATTACGTGGGCAACGGTTGACATCAGATGCGCTTAAAAAACATGTCTTTGAGGTGACCGAATCGATGTGGGAAAAGTGCTTGATGATGATCGTCAGGGTGAATATTTTGAGAAACACTAAAGTCATATTTGTTGGTAGCTTATAGTTTTTTATTACAAATTCCGAAATATAAAAGGTAGCCCTCGTAATTTTTAAAGAATTTATTAAAATATAAAACGATTCTTAAAATCTTCAAAAGAAAAACATAAAACTCTCGTATTTATTTTTATTATATTTGAACGACCCATGTAGGATCCGAAAATAGACTATTAAAAAACGGATGAAAATAGGGCAACGAAAATCGAACGGACGGATGGGAAAAAAACACGCGAGGGCCGAACCAGAACTCGATGTATTATAATAAACGGTCCAGGTTGCTGTTATTGCTTTTTTATCCCGCGATTTCGCTGTACCGTCGAATGACCGCGGAGCTTATACTAATTGCAAAAACGAAAAAAAGAGTAGGTATAGGCCAAAGACAAATTGGTATTGCGCTTTGGTTTGTTGCTCCGGCGATAAATCGGCCGTTTTTGCATTTTGCGCTTCATTTATTAAATTCACATCCCGGGATTTTCGTTTGCCCCTTTGGTTCAATTGAATGTAGGCAATGACAACGGCGAATTTCGAAAAATGGAATGCGAATATTGTAGCGAACATAAATTAAATCGGCCATGGGTAAATATCGAGAATGTGTGGGTTTTTCGAAAATACAAAGTTTAATTTTGTTTAAAAAAACATAAAATCAGCTGACAAAAATATGTTCAAGGTGACTCAAATTCGACGCTTACCATTGGCAAAGTTGCGCAACTTGATGCTCAATAAAATGACGTACATTTTGTAAAACTTCAGAAAATATTCGAAAAAAACCGGAATTTTAAATTTATGTTACTATTGTCTCCTGGCTTGATTTGTTGGGGCAACTTAAAACGAAAAACAAATTATCATGAACACTTCTGCTCTATAACTCAGTATGATTAAATATTGAATCTGACGCTTCGAGTTCCGGCGACCATCATCAACTTATATATTTGTTAAATACGGTCTTCAGTTTTTTTATTTTCAAAAAGGTCGTGCGCTGCATGTTTAAATAAACAAGTCTTAAGATGTCAAGGACTTCTATCGGGCCATCTCACGAAACCATTGTTTCCTATCCACTTATTAGGAAATTCCCTAATCATTTATGGAATTATTGAAAGTCGATAGCGTTGGGAACGTAAGGTCCGGTCGTAAATGAAAGTTTGGATTATCAGTAGACCAATCAATAATATTCATTGATTCTATTGAATAATCCGCTAGATAAGAAAATGCATTAAAGAAATCTGCATTTTCATCTATTTTTTGAACTGGCCAGTTATAAAACCGCAGGCGCCTTTCATTATTTTCCGGATTGAATGCTCGACTAACGTGTATTTTAAACGCTTCATAGCCATGAAAATGTAAAATATTTTGTATACGCAAATTATCTAGTTGTTATTAAACCTCAAATAGAAACATATAGTAGAAAAAGACAAACAAAAAAACTAATTTCATTAATAACTAATAAAAAGCGAAACGGCTATGATGAGTCTGCTGTCTTTCCGGATACAATTCCATATAAATACTTGAGAATTTCGATGGCAACTATAAGTAGATGAATAAAGAGACATCCAGCCGTACATAGCTTTTTATCATTTCGAAAGACGAAAATACCATTTTTCTATTAACTAGAGCCAAGAATATTATTGATCCTGTCAAAACTTTTAGAATAAAACAATTATAGCGCAACGCGTTGACACAGCCGCCTTATAAATTGCAAAGCAAAGCAAGAAAATACATCCAGGTTATCTCTTTGAACACTTTTAGCGATTAAATTACTTTTATTGATATTTGTTATTTTTAAGATAGTACAGCACAAATTGTTTATGTAAACTGATTTGTTGTCTACTTTTTTTTGTATCTTATGTTTAATTTCATGAAAGTTTCTGTCAATAAAGAAATTTCCGCTGTTACATCAAGAAAATGTAATCAGTTTAATCCTTTTTTACCGTCTCACCTAAAAATGTAGTTCAGGGCCGTATTATGGTTAAATAAATATAAAATATTCTGTAGGAAATGGAATTGTCTGTACGAAACGTCTACCAATATCAAAACGGCGATATAGCGTTTCAAATGTGATAAAAGGATTTAATTAAATTGAAAAAAAAACAGGTCCGTATTAAAAAAAAAAAAGCTAATGACGGTCGCCAGAAGCCGAAACGTCAGATTCAATGTTTAATCATATTGAGTTATAGAGCAGAAAAAGTGGCCATAAAAATCTGTTTTTAATTTCACGTTATTTTAACAAATAAAGCCAGGAGACAATAGAAACCGGAATTTTACGGTATTTTGAGCATCAAATTGCACACCTCTGCCTCCATTTAACCGACCCTGTATCTCTTACGGTTCGGAAATCCCAATGATGAGCGTCGAATTTGAGCCACCTTGTTCATAGTACACTCAGAATATCTTGATACTTCGTAAATTTCAGTGAATTTAAAAACGTAACATTTATACAACTACCCGAGATATTGATGAAATGCAACGAGTAAATACAGTATAAGCTCTTTACTTCGAATACATGCTAATCTGGACGCTCATCTTTTACAATATTTCCAGTTTAAAATTGTCAGAAGAATAGTGCCTAGAAGGCGACATTCTGTCTTAACTCATTTAGTTAACCTATTGAAGTCGTAGCATATTATTTAAAGAGTACCAAACAAAGTGTTGAATAATGTCTAAAAGAAGGCACGTTACTTTAAATTTCCAACGACAGTCTGGAATAATAAATCTAATAGAATACGGAGAACGTATTAGATCTATTGCTGATAAATAATACACGTTATAGACAAGAAAGGAATTATCAGAGAATGTATCACGGACTATGGACCAGGACCAAAAACTGTCAAACTTAGCGGCACTGCCACGCGGAATGTACAGGGGCGAGTCAACGATAGAGTAAAGTTCATTCATGGCTTTAAAAGTTACTAAATAAATAGTGAATACAAATTTGCAAAGGTTTTTATGATGTCCAATTTAAAATTATCAGCGTGTCTCAAAAAATCGCGATGAATAATAACTATAAAATTTAAAAAAAAAATAGCTTAATAAAAAAAACTGTTATATTAAAGAATGCGCTCTAGCGGGATCACTAATAATTAGACCTATTACTACTATATTAAAATGGGATTAATAGAAAAATAAAAGTTTTTCTTTTTAGCGGGGTCAATCCATTGAACGTGCGACATACTCTGTCGAATGTCTTTTCAAACCATATAAAATAATAGCTGCAATTCAGAATACTATTTTCTTCCAGCACACAGCAAATTGCTTAGTTACTGAAAGCGAAAATGATACTGGAGATGTTTCCTAAAAATATTTTCAAAAATTTTGGGAATTGCACTTATGGGTCTCAGGGTTCTGGGAATCTGGAAGCTCAGGACAGATTGATATTATATTAACCCAATTTGTATGGAGATGCGTTAATGCACCACCTAATTCTATGATTTCTTTTGTCACATCCAGGAAATATATTTGCCCATCCATTTAGAAATTTTATTATTATTACTACTAAAGGACATAAAACCGTAGAAATCGCTAATTTGTGTGTAAAGGAAAGATCTTATGAGTTTAAAAGTTAACAAAAGCGGTACATAAATTTTTATCAATTTTCAAGTAAATCCAAAATAGTAAAAAAAAATTGTTGGATTTGTATTGACATTTTTGTTAAGTCTATAGCATGTAGATACATCGCAGAAAACTTAAATAGGAAAAACAGTAGGAATCATTTTAGCATAACCAAAATGATCGGACATTCGGTTCATTTATGGCCGAATTCTGAAATTAATTTAATTAATTAATTTTTGCCCAACAAAAAATTGGAAATTTGCCTGTACTTGCATCGTTTCAAGTTTGGATTGTGAAAGGAACCATTAAATTATCACAAATTCAATATAAGTGGCATATTATAGCAACAAGACATCGTTGAATACCACGCCTTATCTTCATTCTACCGTACGTTCAATTTATCTTGATAACATTTTAAAATAATTAAAGCAATTAAGCGAAAGCATAGGTTATTCAAAAAACTCAAATACAACAGATCAGAGACAGTTTTAATCCAATATAAAACAATACGTGCGGACATTAAATGAATCATTCACGTCGCATATAGGAACTACATCTTTAAGGTCGAAAATGCAGTTACAGAGGATACGACTTCTTTCTGGTCGTTATTAGACCTAAGCGTTCAAATACGGAATTACCAGAGATCTTCACTTACAAGGAAAGAGTTACACCAGCCCTGAAGAGATTGTTAATGCTTTTGCTAAGTTTTTCGGGGAGGATATACAATACTCCACAACAACAGATCCCTCAGGTTGAATGCATTTATTACCATTCATCACTTAACTGATGACACTACATTAAGAGCATTAGCACGAGTTAAGAACAAAGTATCTTGTGGTCCTGATAAAGTTCCTTGTTTCTTTGTTAGAGATTGTGCACATGCTTTGGTTAAACCCATGTCTCTTATTTTTAACTTAGCGCTAGCAACAAACACCTTCCCAGATGTCTGGAAGGAGGCCAGAATAACTCCCGTCCTAAAGAATAGAAAATCGTCTGATATATCCAACTACAGGCCTGTATCGATAATATCACCTTTTGCGCGGGCTTTTGAGATGTCGCTGCATTATAGTATTTTCAATCAAATTAAATACTTGGTAACCCACAAACAACATGGTTTTTTTAAAGGTCGGAGCACCATCAGTAATTTGGCTTGCTTTACAGAATTCACTGCTAAGGCTTTGGACGACGGAAGGAGGGTAGATGTGCCATACACAGACTTTTCAAAAGTCTTTGACCGGGTGGACCAAAGTGTACTCTAAACTCATCGCTTAAATCCATGGCTAGTAGCGGCGTTCACCAGGGTAGCAATTTAGCGCCATTGATATTCCTGCTTTTCATTAATGATTTTGATAGTCAAATTTTGCTCTTTGCTGATGATGTGAAATTGTTTAGAATAATTGATTTGGAGATCATTGGTTCTCGGTGTGGTTCTAGTAACCTACCCCTGAATACAGATAAATGTTTCGCAATGACATTTCCGAACAAAACTGATATGATAAGTACATCACACAAATTGAAAACGTACAGAGAAAGTTTCTAAAATTTCTTCACTTTCATATAAATGGTAATAGTAACTCCAAGAACCAATTTTTTGATTAAAGGTTTTCTCTGTCAGCTGATGAAAATATTTAATAACTTTGCAATGAAATTGACGTTATTTGTCTTAGTCGCTCACAGTTTACCATCATAATTAAACGAAAATTTCAAATATTGTACTATTATTTGGTGGAGTGTACATAGTTGACTACTTATTATAATTATAGTTATAGTTCTCAAGATGAAATTGTCTTCTAAATGGACGTTAATCTGTTAGACAAAAAAGATTATTATTATTTTTATTATTATTATTATTAAATGGCTGTATTTTTTTCTTTTTAAAGATACCAACGTAAAAAAAAAACAAAATATAGAGTTAATAATTTAAAGTAATTTTCCAAGTGGCGTATAAAACAAAACACAATCAATTTTCTGACATATAAGCCTACATCATATTTTTTTTAAATGGCACGCCCTGTATATTATATACGTTTTTAATAGAATATCTAATTCCGATTACAATGATGTAACACACTCGTTGATGGTTGAATTATTGTCCAAGTCATCATTGTTAAAATGGTTTTTCTCTAATTTAGCATCCGCGAAAGGAGTGGTATGCTTCAAGTATACTTTTTGAATAATAAAAGTGCAACCGCAGCTCGTCGTCTGTATATTAAACAGATATTTTCAAGGTTGGCAAAGAAATTTGCAGCAAAATATTACTAGAGTATATGAAGAGACACGTATATCTTCATTTAAATTTCGTAAAACTCAAAAACTAAGTGCAGAACAATGTCAAAGGAGGATGCAGTTTTGTTTTGATTTTTGAAATAGACATAATGAAAATAATAATTTTTTGAAAAACATTTTATGGACTGATGAAAGTTCGTTCACTATAAGATAGGGTTGCAATAGACAAAATACGAGATACTGGTCTTTAAATAATCCTAGAAAAATACACGAAATAAAAACCCAGGGGTACCAATCAATTAATTAATGATGGCAAAATGGTGCCGATCCTCACAAATTTATGCCAGTTAAAAATTTAACTTTAATGGATTTTTTCTTTGGGGGACACATAAAAAATCAAGTGCACAGAACTCCTTGTAATAATGTTGTGGAACTTCGCCAAAGGATTTCGAGAGACAATCAATCAGTTAAGAGACAATCCGGAAACGTCAGACTGTATGAGAAATTTGTTCAGGAACATACAGCAGTATTTTGAATAGTTAAAGAATTTTGTTACATTTTGTTTTTTTGTTTATCTGGATATCTTTCAGAATAAAAAGTTACAGCCAATTAAAACGTTATCGACATAAATTGAACGCAAGGCACATGATTTTTAATTAATCATTTTTTACTATTGTAATTACAATCTGCGATGTTGTACCTAGTTTCACCATCATATGAGACACATAAATGGACAATTTAAACTTACCGGACGCGAAATAACTCTTGATTATTCAACTTTTGATATTGCATATACATTTTCTTGTAATTTAAGTAAAAGATTAAAACCCACAAACTATAAGCTAATCATTATAATGAAAACAATTGGATTTGTCCCTTAAAACCAATATGAGCGACGAAAATTCAAATACGACATCGATATAATTTACCTCCACATATGCGAATATAGCGAGGTGAAGATATTAATACACAAACAGACAGAGCATTTGTTAGACAAAACGCAGCTCGTTAAAATGAATGTAAGTTACTTATAAGTGTGACAAGATGTGTTTTGCGATATTCATAACTAACCAAAACTTAAAAAGTTATGACAAAAATATGGAGCTATGAATTACTATTTTCTAATTAGACACAAAGAAAACGGTAATATTTCTAATTAAAGCATAAATTTTGGTGTTTGATGGAAACATTTTCAAATTATATATCCCAAATTAAATTAACACCCAGCAATTAAACAGAGTGTTCTATACTTAACAAATAAAAAAAAATGAAAGAAATAAAACTAATTATCCACAAAGGAAGGAAACAACAAGTAAGATGGGGTTGAAGATTAGGCACAAAGCGCAACGAAGTACAATACAATTAAATAACAGCTAATGTCACAAACATTTGTCCCATAGGAAGTTTTGCTTCTTTAACGGTAAAATTAAAATAACGAATATTTTTTTAGAGGGAGATTTAAAACGCTTAAGCAAAAAGGCCTCTTGACATTTTAGAAAATTTTTAGGGTTAACTATCAAAATTTTCATTCTCAATATGGGCAAAAAAAAACAGAAAAACAAAAATTTCGCTAAAGCTAAAGGTAAATGTAATTTTAATAGCTACAGCGAATTGAAACAGATTTTAATTTCAATCAATCAAGATATTTTGCAAAACTTCCTAGTGTAACTATTATCAGACGACAAATATACAAGTAGCACGATAACATTTTTAACAATATTAAGTGTTTCAAAGCTGAAAAACGTTTGCAGATTCTCGTCGTTTTTGTTTTGAAAAAAAAAAACGTAAAATGTGACCCATTTTGTTTGAATGAACTTTACCCCATCTCAGTTGCGCCATCCCAAGCAGCCGTCTTATTTTACTGCAAGCACATGAGTTGAAAATGTCCTTAATAAGACGTCACTTTTATTAAACCTTTAAAATTAAAATAAAAAACTAATAAGACATCATGACTATAACTTTTAAAAAAAACCTTGGATCCAATTTAATCAGAAAAATATCTAAACCTCAATTATTTTGGGTGCCAATGAAAGTGGTTTAAAACATTTTCGGCAAAATGTGTTAACATTGTATTTACGTGTTTGCTGTATCACTGCAACGCTATTGATTCCTTACATGTTAATATAGCAACACCAAAGTTGATTTTATGATGAGAGAAGCTGTGAGGTTCCTCATGTACAGCCATTGAAACGAAAACAAGGGAAATGAACAATAAAAACTAGCTACTCACGAGAATTCGACCGGGTTGAGAAGCGACCTATTTCGTTTTAACTATTTTTAGTTTTTCACCTTTCGCCCCCAGATGGATTTGATATTTTGCTTTAATCCGCTGTCGCTCTACATATGAAAAAAATTTAAGGACAAAAATGTTTTATTAAAAATTGCGTATGACTAGTAACGGATAATTAAGATCATTATCATATCACAAACGCAGATGTTGCAACACTTAGTGACCTCAAAAACATTATTTATGCCATAAGTATTGCAAAAATTTTTTTATATACAATGAACAGTTAAAATATGGATCGAGTATTGCATTTTGAGAAGAATGCTCGCATACGTGGATTATGATTTTTTCTTGCGCGTTTTTTGCAACAAGCAGAAAATATACAGGGTGGGTGGAAAAGTACTCTTTTTTTTGAGCAAATGAATGATAATTCAAACTCGGAAAATTTTTATTGGATATGTAGACAAAACGGGAACTCGAAGATATTTGTAATATGTTAAACATCTACAGCGAGTAAAATTGGGAGTAAGTAAGTAAAGAAAAAACAGGACATGTCCCAGACAATATGCTAATCAACTCAAAATTTTAAGACTTCTACTATTTAATGATAAAACTACCAAATGGTACAGTAAATAAACAAAATTGTAGATATTGAAGTACAAATAGTCCCCAATGGATGAGAGAGAATCATACACAACATCCACGAAAACTAAATGTTTGGGCAGGATTTTTGAATAACAAAATCATTAAACCTACATTATTTCTTCTACCAAAATCTTACTGGAGCCCAATATTTCCAGTTTTTTTCAAATTCAATTCGGCCTTAGAAATCACCACAAACTTCTTAATCCCAATATTTCTTATTTCATTTTTTAGCTCTAGGTGAAATTAAACGGATTCGGTCTCATTCCATTTTGTCTGCGCGTTTGAGTTGACGTCTTTGTATGTGCGTATTTACACAAGTTATAATTTCGAGAAATTCAGAGTTTAATTGAATTCTAATAAATTATAAACTCCTTCTTGAGTTTCCGATTTGTCTCCATCTGCAATGAATATTCAAATTCTCTGAGTTTCATTTAGATGGGCCATATACACTTTCTTCGCTGATAGAAATGTAATTATGACAATTTAAAAACCATGATGACACAAGCTACTTACTTGTTTATTTCAAAATTAAATTTATGTCTTTTATTCTTTTGCTCATAAAAAGTAAGAGATATGCGTGGAATTTGAAGCAGAATTCGAAAATGAAGTTTAAAAAATGGTGTTCCTTTGAAAAAAGAACTTTATATTTTCTGTTTACTGAATAAAATGCAGCATTTTCCTTTAAAACCCAATACCTGATTTTTAGGTGAATTTGTTCCATATTTCAGCCGCTCACTGTATTTATATCGATCTGATTTTACTTTTATTATAGTTTTTAATACCATAGCCCTCAGCGTCGTGCTTTCAATTACTTCGTTAATAGAATAACCTGAGACTAATAATAATTATAATAATAAAATAGCAAGAAACAAAATATTTCCTATATATAAATATAAAATGTTTCAGTAGATTTAGTGATCGTAAATCGTAATGTCGATGCATATTTCATATTACTTAATATTAAAAAATTATACTGCCCGTATCCCTTTACTCGTATCGCTTTGAAATAATTTCAAAAATCGACCAATTCAGGAAAAAAGGAAAAACGGCACAACACAAAATTACCTTATAAACGTTACAACAGCGCAAATAAGTCAAAGAAAAACGTATACATTACACCTAAAAAAGTAAAATCAATTACATAAAACATTTTCGGAAATGTTGACTTTCTAAAAACTAAATTAAAAATATAGAATCGGCTAAACTTTAACTTGAATTAAAAAAATAAACCAAAACTTACTTGTGTCAATGTTCCTTTGTAAGTGCGTCGCGATACGGTGACGGGCGTCGTTATATTCTAAATGCAGGCCCAGCCTGAGAATCGTAGGATTCTTTTCGATAAGCTGCGTAATTTCCATCTCTATTTTGTTACCTAATATTTGCGTCCGCTGCAAAAATAAAAAAGTATTTTAAATAATGGACAAAATAGACTTAGCACTCTGTGGAAACTTAACCAAGAATCTAGATAGATCAAATCACAAAGTTCCCTTTGGTAAGCGGAAAATAATGTGGAGTGCTACTAGAACAAAAGATTTAAAATTCAACTGAAGGACCAAAAATGGATGCGGCTCAAATAACTATTAGGCTACAACTACAATTTTTGAAACCAACTTTTGTAATTGTACCAAAAAGTCTCGGATTAAACGTTATAAAAGTATTGCATGAAGGTCGCATAGGCATTAGTAAAACTATTAATTAATAAATCGAGAACACTATGTGCAAAAAATATATGCTTGGAAACCGAAAAGACTCTTCTATCCCACAACTTCGATTTAATAAAATAGGTGTGGACATTCTATTATAACGGATAATTTACCATTTATTTCAAATTACTTTCAAAGCGATGACAATGAAAAGAAGATTTTAGGGATTTATGAATTGAATATATTAACTCCTCTATAGTAGCCCTTAATGTTATCGAAAGCTCAGATATTATAAAACCCAATGCTAGAAACTTAACTTCCAGTTTGCACAATTGCAGCCAAAAATTCACTGTAACATTTTCAAGTGTCTAGCAGAACAAAGACGTAAAGTAGACCTGCAATACGATAGAACAGCTCAAAGAACTCCAATTATCAATAGAAAAGGAGATAAGGTTGTAGTTAACAGCAATAAAGGAAAAATATGAGCTGTAGTTACTGAAAAAACGGAGGAGCCCGGGTCTTACTGTCTAAGCAAGAAAGTCAAAGACAAAAATGTAAGGCGTAATATAAACCAAACGAAATCCTACAACATATATCAATCGACTAAAATAAACCATTCAATTCTATCTGTTATTTCTAGATGAACAAAGCATATAATTAATGAACAAAAAAAAAAACAGTTGAATAACTGCCTAACCTCTTCTAACCCTTAATGTTGGTAGTTCCCCTGATGATAATGATAAAGATCACTGATGTTTCAAGACCTGAGACAATGGTAAGTCATTTATGCAATAGATGAACACAGTTATATTGTGTTTTATAGTGAAGTGTGCACTTAGTGACATTTTGTCAAGATCAGATTGAAGTTCAAGATAACCATCCTGAGAGGAAATAGCCCCATAGCATTTTAGATCACTCGCAAAAAACCATAAGAATCTAGACGGGGTCCCTATCAGTTAGGTAAGCTAGTTATCCACTGGAGAAGAGTTCCCTGAAGACCGGCTGCTTACTTAGCAATACACCACGATTGACCCTACCGAATGCCTTGGAAAAGTTGATGTAGACAGCATGCATCTCCCCATCCTCATCCAAGACACGCGACAGATAGTTGACATAAGTAACCAAATTCAATTCTATGGACCTCTCATTAAAAAAAAAACAAGATGCTCCCAATCAATTATAATTATCATTATTATTGAATTGGATTATCTGGATCGCTCGAGACACAGAACCTAGTGAAAGATCTTGGAGTTTGGCTGGATTCGGAGCTCACATTTACATATCACATTGATTTTATGACGATTGCTTGGGTTTGTTTTTCGGACTTTGAAGGGTTTTGGGAACATCTTTACGTATAGGGAGCTGTACTGTGCGCTGGTGGGTTCAATTTTAGAGTATGCTAGCTGTGTCTGGCAACTATACTATGCAATTCACAAGGAAAGAGTAGAGGGATAGGTTTTAAATTGGGAATGTCATTTGAGGATATAAACTACGAGATTATGAAGCTTTTGAATCTGACATCCTTAAGAAGTAGGCGCATATTTTTTGACATCGCTACATTGCACAAAATCCTTAATAACTTGATGGATTCACCAGATCTTCTGGCATCTGTTGGTTTTCATATTTCTCCTATTAAGGCAAGAAATAAGGCTCTTTTTAACATTGATTTTCATAGGACCAACTATGGCGTTAACTCGCCTTTGAATCGAATGTGCAAGCTGACAAATATTTTACTCATTGATTTATTTTCTGACTCTCTCAGTAGTCTTAATTCCAAAGTAAAGAAAACTGTTTTTAATCAAAACTTGGTAGTTTAGCAACTGTAAGTGTTGGTGTTACTATTTTTCTTAGGTTAAACTATATTGTAATGATAATGTAAATGCTAAATGCTTAAATAAAATTTTTAGTTTTTTAATTTTAATTTTGAGCTAAATTATCAAAAATTATCTTTTCCAAAATTTTCGGAATTCAGCTTAGGTTACACATAGGTCTGTAGTTGCAGATGTGTGCCGTGATGCTTACCTGATTGGTCGCCCTGAACTCCTCGACGCTGTTCTGTTTGAGCAGCGATTTGATAAGTCTAACCACACCCAGCGGAGAAATCACATTACTTTCTACATTCACCACCCTTAGTTGGCTGTTTTTCTCGAGCGCCTGCGCTAACCTGTCGGCCCCCCGATCTGTCATTCCTGTATTCGCTAACGCTAACGTTTCCAGGTGCGTATTATTTTCCAGAGCTTCGAATAAATTATTAAACTTCTCGTCAGAGATATTCTAAAATATGCAACATACAATATCCACCGGTGAACGCTATCAGAAAATATACCTTAATATTATTCCAGTTGAGATCAATGAACTTCGGGTCGTCATTTTGAACCCGTCTTATAGAGTCGTCAACGTCCGCGTCATTGGGCGGATCCATGGGGAAAATTTTTGGTTTCGAGGCTTTGGTAATACCGTCCCAACCCAAACCGACCGGCTGGCCTTTGTTCAACAGAGAGGCGTGATATTGGTCTTGATTCATCATTGAGTGGAAGCCCAAGATGGCTAAAAATAAAAATTTTAAGTTATGACTTTTTATGTGAATCATAATCAAAGTATTACAAAAGTAAAACCCACTTGCATAATTTTCATTTTCAATTAAAAGGGCCTATAATATAATAATATAAGGTTGAATAATGCTTATATTATTTATTTTTGTTATTATTTAAATATTTCAACAAATATTTTGTCAGACTAAGGTAATTTTAAACCTTAATTGTAATTATTAATGAATTATGGTAATACTTGTAACACTTATGAATACCTAAATCTAATTAGGTGCTGATGTCTTGATGTACAGAGTGTCTAAGCCTAATAAATAATAAATTTTCAATTTTATATCAAAAATGAAGGGTGTCCCAAAAAAATTAACATTTTTTTTCTATATGAGAGCCTTCATTATTTAATTTTGTTAAGATTCCTTATGCAAGAAGGACTATTGTTATATACTGAGTTAATATTTAAGATGTAAATTTCCAAAAATTTAGGTGACATTAAACATTTTCCTAATATAATAATGCCATAATATCTAAATTAAAATAAAAATTAAATTTAAAAATGTAGATGAAACTATACAACTTTTCTATTTAATTTTGATTTCTATCGTTCGTAGTTTCTGAGTTAAGGGAATGAGGAACCTTATTTCCGACACCCTGTGCAATTGGCATTTATTAATTTAGTTAGTGATATAAGTAACTCCAAATAGCTGCAAATGTATTCTTTTTTGCCTGTCATTGAATTTATGTCAATTTAGTACTAGGATTTATTAATATAATTGTATTGAAATTTTTATGACTTGCGTTTGCAGTTTTGTAAGTTATTTGAATGGTAAATAAAGTTATAAAAGTTCTATCATGGAAAAGGGCATTTAAAAAGACCCTTCTCATATCAAATTGAAGATATGATTAATCAATATATCTCCTTAATAGACTTTTCTCAGAAGCTATTGGCACTGAAAAATGAATTTAAAAATTGCTTTTTTTTATTAAATTAAATAAACTTTTACTTAAATACTCCCTTGCCTTTCATTTCTTCCCTCCCACTCCCATTAAAAGCATTGTTTGTTTCCCTTTCTATCTGCTAATTTTATACTAAATTTGTAACAGTATCTGGCAGTATCAGTTGTATGACTTTTTTAGCACTTTGCTACCAATTTTTTTTGTTATAAATGGATAAAACAATAAGGCTACTTATTATTAGTTATTCGCCAAAATAGCAACCTTTAAGCTTTAATGTATAACCTTTAATACATATTTTTTTGGAAAATTGTATTTAAATCTAAGATAATTTGCCTACAATAACGATCGAAAATCATTGTGCATTTCATCTCACCAACCAGGTGGGTTCCATTCAACCAGATACCAAGCAGGAATCAATAAAATATATAAGTTAATAATTGCTAACAAAAAAAAAAATCAAATATTTTGAAATTTTGTATTACCTGCCAAATCAATGATCTCCTCTTGGGTTGCATGAGTCAAAGCCTGTTCATACTCATCTCCTAAATCTACGGCAATCTTTTCATCAGCTTCAATTTCCTTCTTCGGAGGAGGAGGTGGAATCCACTTTTTCCCTCGTATCACCCCGGCAACATAGGGCTTCAATTCAGGTATGTCCGGAGTTTCGATGGCTTCTCTGTTTATATGTTCGATTAATTGTTTTCTATTTAAGGGTCCAGTGGGTTGTTTATCACAATCGTAACTTGTCCTTTGAGAGGGAGGTAAAAATGAATCCTAAAAAAACCAGAAGAACTACAGTTAAAACAAACTGCTGATGTGTTGCTTATTTTATTCATAGGTTAAATTTTTCAATTAAAATTTATTCAGAATTAAATCAAAACAAATGTGGTAATAGGGCGACACTCAGGATACAACAAATGGTGATCAGTTTTTTGGGGAAACATTAAATATTAGGTTCTGGTGAGTGTTAAAATTGTATTCTAAACATCATTTAACCAACATTTTGGCAAACTGCCCGCTTAGGGTGTACACATATTCATTAACTCCAATTCTTTTAACAAAGGGTAATATTTCACAAATTTATATTATAGCAGGTGCAGGTATGTAATCATTATTTTTAGAAACACCGCAATAAATATAATTCCTTGCAAACAAAACTGTTCAAGTGGTTCAACGACGTCTACACGGGTATCTTATCAAATTAACCTTAATTTTAATTAAGTGCTACTTACGTCGGGGTCTACTTCTTTGGCTAATATATTGATTTCTTCGGGTGTTAATTTATCTAACAAGGTATCTACATCAATGTCCTCGTACACACTGAGATCTTTTCCGTATAATTTCGCTGGTGTGGTCATCGTAGTGGTTGTGGTTGTAGAGGAAGTCTGAAAAAAAAGCGAAAAATAGGTTAAGGACATTTCTACTAACCAAAGTTAGTACCAATTCGTCGTTAACAACAAACCAATTCCAATAGAATGTAAATACCTGATCGAATTCGTTGTAAAAGAATTGAGTTTATTGTAAAACGCACACACCCAAAACACGAAATAACAAATTTGTGAATGACTTCAGACTGACACACAAACATTTGACGGAAAATGATCAATACAATTGCTGCCGTCTTTGTTTGATTTGAAAAATCTTGGCGTGGCAGATAAGGACGGGAATAGTTTACTACCATAAGCTCAAACAAACGCAAATAAGGACAAACTTTCAATGGTGTAGCCTACTATACCTCAAATCGCCCAGAGTAATTGCCAATTAGATAAAACGCAGAGGGAGAGAGACAAATAAAATTTAAAAAAATAAAGGTTTTCTTATTGATATTGTGAAGATTATAAATAGTAAATAAGTAAATCAGCAATAATCAATAGCGAACACGAAAACTAGAGAACTAATTTATCCCGGTCTGCTATGCTCATAATCGTCCGGACTTTTCTTTTTCCATTTTAAGGCATTGAAATCTAGGATTCTGGCATTCTGGGCACAATTGTTAAAATAGCATTTTGACGTTAACATTTATTTAGACAGTATTGACAAATATAAGGTCGTTATTTTCCTCTTACCCGATTTTCTGTATTAAATACTCAAGGTTCCTATTGAAAATTGTTAAGTGGTCATCACGTCCGGTGTTTAACACTGTAAAAGTATTAGCTTCGTTTATTCAGAGTTTGGCTTATAATACCATATATGAAAATAGGGCTTTCATTAAAATTATACTTATTTATTTATTCATTAACAATTTAGGTTGCGTACAGTACAAAGTACCAAAAAAAGCGTCCCCCGTTGTATCCAAGAAAGATAGGTTTAAAAATAAATCTAAATTTTAGCACTCACCAGCACAAAGTGAATATTGCATGATGCAAAGTGATATAATAATATGAAGACTATTAGAAGTTTACATTTTCATTAGGGTGTTCTATGTCGTATTATGTCTTTGAAAATATTTTTTTGCCCTGCATTTAGAACAATTAATAGGTGTAACAAAAATATCGACATCAAGAAAGCAGTTACGAAAATTAAATATAATTTGTAATTTTCAAAACAGCCGCAAAAAAACGCGGCTGTTGGTATTATAATCATTAATTACTACTTTTCTGTTTGCTCAATGCAAAGGTCCGTAACAATGGGTATAATTTATTATACAGGGTGTCCCAATAGTTGGTGGTTCATATATTGAAAACCGTTGTAATTTTATTTTATAAAGTTTATTTTCATGAAAACAGGATGCCCCATAAATGTGTAAAAAAGTTATAAATTTTCTTATGGAAAATCTCGAACATATATCTCTTCATATTTGAATTCTACTGTTAATTCTAAACTTCTATTGATATAACATTTATATATTTGAAAAAAAATATTTTTGAGGCGAAATTATGTTTTTTTTTTCTGTTAATAGAAGTGTAGTAGTTAATAGAAGTGTAGGTCTAGTATAACAAAGCAAAATTGCCATTTAACAATTTGTTGTGGCCTTTCACGACTCTTATTCATACACATCGCCTATATACTTTTCAAAATTAAGTTGTACCATATCTGCCTTCATTAAAAAGTACATTTTAACAACACAAACGATCCACAAATTAACAAAATTAAGAATAACCCACCACTGAGAAAAAATTTTATATCTCCATAACATTTAATTTTATCGGAAAAATGTAAGTGCTAAATAGCTACATACAACAACTTCCTTACTTTAAAAGGAACATCTGGGATGTCATGGAAATCGAATAGTCCTCTGCAGTTAGTTTAGATTTCAAGAAATTTTTAGCTACTACAGGTTTTATTAATGTCGAATTAGTTAAAAGATTCTGAAACCAACCACGCCTGATTTAAAGCCCTTAGATTTTAGCCCCTAAAGCAGTAAGTTTTGTAACATTTTAACTCTTGATAAACGCTTATGCAGTAGAAGGAAACACAATAATGGAAAATGGAAATAAAAAAAAAGCACAGCGTTCAAAACAATATCATAATCTTTCAAAATTTTTTTAAATTTTAAGTAAGAAACTACTTAGACTTAAAAAAAAGCTAAATTTTGCCAGATATACAAAAATAAAATACACAGCTGGGGTTCTATTTAAAATTAAGTCGGGTGCTGCGAGAAACTTATGAGATAACGTGTATAATGGAAACTATTTTCACAGTTTCATACAAATAAAACTTGTATTTAAAATTTTTCCATAAAGCAAACTCTTATGGAGACGCAAAAGACAATTTTGCAAAGGTTACTTTTATTATTTAGAGAAGCAAATAAAAACTATTCAAAAGCGGTGACGGTATAGGAACTTAGCAAATCAATTAACAATGAGGAAAAATTTCACTCCGTAGTAATTCCCTTTAAATTTTGAACTGTTTGTCAAGGAAAAATAAAGAAAAGAATTAATTTCAACCCATAAATCCTTCACTTATTTAAAGCAACCAAATCCGCAAACAATATATTTTTCAACTTTTAGATTTAGAGTCTTCTAATTATTATAGTTTATAGAGATATATGTGCCTGCTAGATGACGCACGATCTTTTTTTTAAGTCAGTAAAAATATCTTGATTTTTTCCTGATATTCACTTTTGATCATGACGACCGTAGCATTTCCTTTATCTGAATGCGTTCAGACCTTTAAATCTTAGATTTAGGAGGTTTGGAGAATGTTGGAGCGATGACACATTTACCATAGTGTTTGGTAGTTAAGAATATTTTCATATATTCAATACAGTTCACATTAGTTTTTCAAATTTTTGAATGTGATTCTGGGTAGAAGATAAACGAAGATTTTCAACTTTTGGCGTAATCAACAACAAATTTTATATAAGCAGGTATAGAGTACAATGCGAGTCAGTCAGTTTCAGTTAAGCTCTGAAGAAGCCAACAGGATGATTGACGAACAACGTCAGAAAGTTAGATTTACAAACAACCGACGCCTGTAGAAGTTTCTTTGACAAATAAAAATTCAAAACATGTTGTTCTAATTTTTGTATCTGTAATGCATTTATTATGTTTGTTTTGTATCTATTTACAATATTATCCACCTGTAACACACACTCTTTTGGGCCGAACCGACTACAGCATTCTCGGTAACGCTGTGTAGCTTAGATTTTTTTAGAAGGCCTATATTTCAAATCTCGCTTTCAACCAGCCATACAGCGTTCGAAAATCAACATGAAATACGCCGAAGATATAGATAAAAATAGAAAAGTATGTATTAAAAATAACATTATAGGTAATTAAATTTAAATTAAATAAATAATAATTAAATAAATGATACAATGCAAGGGTCCAAGAATGATACCTTGCGGCATACCGGGTCTAATAGGGTTCGTTGTTGTTAATTTTTAATAGTAACTGCTTGTGTTCTCTGTTCCAAATATGACCAACCACAACAATCACCACACAGACCGCTGTTTAGAAAGAAAATGGCGTAAGGTGGAGGTCGGTAATGAGAATAACATAGCTGTTGTTATTTTTTAGTATATTTACTGCTCCTAGGCCATCTAATAGCTATGTAGTTCAACCCTCACATCTTTCCATACATGACACCTAACAAGTAACCGCAAAGTTTTTTTTCGCTACATAAATTTCCATTATTATTGCTTTGATATATAACTAAGCTCACAAACATGATTCATTCCAAAGTTGAAAATTTTCGTCTATCTTCTTAACAGAAAAACTAACGTCGACGGTATTGAATCTATCAAACAGTTCTTGCAAAAGTTTCATCCTTGCCCGACGTATTATCAAAAAAAAATCATTTAAAATGTCGAGTCTATACTAAACAAACTGCTATCTCAAAGAGCTAATCTAAATCTAAGTTTCAAAGGTCTGAACGTATTCAGATAAAATAAATACGAATACGAAATACAAATTCGATTTGAAAGGAAATGCTGCGGTGGTCATAAACACAAGTGAATATCAGCAACAAAATCAAGATATTCTTACTGACTTAAAAAAAAATCCTGCGTCACCTAGCAGACACATGCCATCGCTATAAACTATGATAATTAGAAGACCCTTGTTAAATTATGATTTTATATTTTAAGAGTTAAGTTAGCAATGTCTATTTTGTATTCTGTGCCTTTTGGTTGTGGTCTGTGTTTTTTGCTTTGGCCATAAACTAAGAGGAACAACAGAACGACGGAACTGTGGTGGTGGTGCACATGTTTTAAGCGATAAAGGTACAGTTAGAAGAATCCCGTTTTATCATTTTTTAACAACCCTAAATCTAAAAGTTGAAAAATATATTTTGGTTTGGTTGCTTTAGTTGCAGTGGAGCACTAAGTTTTCAAATAAAGTGAAGGATTTATGCGTCGAAAGCGTTACAAGTTGTAGCAGCTCAATTAACTCACTGAATTAAATGCCCGAAATTAATTATTTTCTTTGTTTTTCCTTGACAAACAGCTAAGAATTGAAAGGGAACCACTACGGAGTGAATTTTTGTTCATTGTTAATAAATTTGGTTAAGTAACTTTACCATCACCACTTTTGAATAGTTTTTATTAAAGTCTGTTCATAGATATAAGAAAGTGACTAACTGATACGAATTAAGGAAAGACCTGGGCAAGCTGTAAGAATGAAATATGGCGGATCAGGTCCGTACTTTGCTTAGAATGTAATTATTTGGGGTTTTATCAGGAAAGATACTAAACAATATTTATTTATGTATGTATGTATTTATGTTTAAATATTAAATAAAACAACAAATTATTTTTATTACCTACATAAATTACTTACAACTATTCACATAATATATCAGTATCACTGTCGCTATCATCGCCTATTCTAATTACTATTTGTTCTATATTATTTGTAATATGGATGTACGATTGTTCTGCTTTTTCTATATGTTTAACAGAATTTGCCCAACTTTGTGGAGGGATGTCTGTTTCTATAAGTTTGAGGACATTGGAGTTAACACGGAGAAAAACATTGTTACGACTAATGGCAGATTTCAGTTGGTGCCAAACATAGGATTAAATATACAGTGGTAAGGTGGCCTTAAAACTGTATGCCCTAGATTTTTTGCATAATTATCACAGACTTATTCCTTTTGTAGGTTCAAGCGTTGTAGAATCTTAATTAATTGCTTTTTGGTATAATCTTCGTGAAAATAAATGTCGTTATTATACATGTAGTTTTGCATTGTTGCTTTTGTGTCACATGAGGAAGGGGTTTTAGTCAACCGTCTACTGTGATAACTTGCATTGTCCATTACAATGACGCTATTAGGAGGAATGTTTGGAACTAGTTTGTTTTTAAAACAACTTTCAAATAAATCAGCGGTAGTGTCTTCATGGTAATCCAGAGAAGAATTTTTCATATTTTTCGCAGAAAAATCCATTTGGGACTCAACCATCTTTAGAACCAGCATGCAAAATAGTTATTCTTTTACCTTTTTGATGGCCCGTTTGTTTTATACTTATGGCCTTTGTTGTTCTCTGTAAATCCCAATTTTTTCTAAATATTCCAGTCGCCATTTCCGAATTCTAAAAGATTCCATTAAAACTTGACTTTTGTCATTTTTTTTTAAATCTAAAACCCAGGCGTTGAATACACTTCCATAAGGTAGTTCTGCCACATTTAACACCGGTTTCATCTTTTTCAAGCCTCCTAATTAAGATATCTAATGTAAGCAAGCTTTGTTTCTCGTATAACTGGTAAATTTTACGCCGTCTTATATCATGATCACTTTCATCTACACTCGAGACAGCATCGCTTCCTTTTTTCATCGCTGAAATGGGATTATTCACAATTTTCCATACAGTTGATGTTGGAATTTTCATCAGTGTAGCCGTTTCTTCTAAAGATGCTTGCTTGATGGCACTACGTTCAATGAGAGTCAAATAAACATTGTTTATAATTCCTTAATCTCAATGAAATAGTGTTTTCTACATTTGGACGGAAGCATCTCCTGAGATGCACTAGACTCGCACATATTTTGCATAATTTGCATACGATTCAACACACGCTGTATTACACACGAAATCAGAATGATTACTAACAAACTTAAACTAAGTAGTATACCAAACCAAAGAATATTAAACACAGTTAGGTATAAAATTATTTTCTATTACGGACCACAATTTTACCTGAATTTAAATTCCGAAACTTTAGGTAATAATCTTGTTGCATTGTATGTTAATGACCACCCTTGGATAATCCCATTCAAAAGCAATTGGTTACTTTCTCATATCTATGAACATACGATACCCTCCCTAAATATTATAAATAACCTTTGTATCATTGTTTGTCTTTTACGTCTCCATAAGAGTTTGTTTTATGGAAAAATTTTAAATACAAATTTTATTTGTATGAAACTGGGAAAATAATTTCCATTATACAGTTCATCTCATCAGTTTCCCGCAGCACCCGACTTAACTTTAAATAGAACCCCCGCTGTGTTATTTCATTTTTGGATATCTGTCAACATTTAGCCTTTTTTCAATCCCAGTAGTTTCTTATTTAAAGTTTAAAAACATTTTGAATGATTATGATATTGTTTTGAACGCTGATTGACTCTTAATAGTATTTATGGTAAATCTTTTGTAAATTGATTTTGAGAATTAATTTATCGTATAAATCAAGTGTCGGATTATTAATTTCCATTATTGTGCTTCCTTCTACTGCATAAGCGTTTATCAACAGTTAAAAATGTTACAAAACTTAGTGCTGTAGGGGCTAAAATCTAAGGGACTTAAATCAGGCGTGGTTGGTTTCAGAATCTTTTAACTAATTCTACGTAAATAAAACTTCTAGTAGCAAAAAATTTCTCGAAATCTAAACTAACTGGACAGGATTTGGGGTTTGATGGAACTATATTTGAAAGGAATTATTTATAAATTTTTAAAGTAGTCAAAATATCTAAGACACATTTGTAATTAAGTAAATCGAAACCTGAAGAAACCTACTATTCAATTTCGAGAACATACCAGGTGTTCCTTGTAACGTAAGGAAGTTGTTGTATGTAGCTATTTTGCACCAAATTTTTAGGTTAAAATAAAATGTTATGGATATAAAAGCTTTCCTCAGTAGCGAGTTATTCGTAATTTTGATAACTTGCGGATCGTTTGTGTCGTTAAAATGTACTTACTTAATGAAGCCAATGGTAAAATTTAATTTTGAAAAATGTGTAGGCATGAATAAATGAATGAATAGGTATGAATAAAAGTCGTGACAGGCCACAACAAATGATTAAATCGCAGTTTTGCTTTGTTATACTAGGCCTACACTTCTTGATTTGTAATTGCTAACTATATTAACAGCCAAAAAACATAATTTCGCATCAAAAGTCAAATTTTTCAAATATATTAATATTATATCAATATTAAGTTAAGGTAAATTTGAGTCTAGCCATAGCATAATGTTATAGAAAAAGTGTTTAGAATTAGTAGTAGAATTCAAATATGAAGAAAAATATGTTCGAAATGTTCCATAAGAAAAATCATAACTTTTTTACACATTTATAAGGCGTCCTGTTTTCATGAAAATAAACTTTAGCTTAAGTTTCTAATAGAAATAAATAAAATAAAATCACCAACGGTTTTTACTATATCAACCACCAACTATTGGGGCACCTTGTATAATAAATTATACCTATTGTTACACCTTTGCATTGCCGTGAGTAAACAGAAAAGTAGTAATTAATGATTATAATACCAACAGCCGCCTTGTTTTCGTGGCTGTTTTGAAGATTACAAGATTTCTTGATATCGATATTTTTGTTATTCCTATTAAATATTTTAAATGCTGCGTGAAAAAATATTTTCTAGGACACAATACGACATAGAATACCCTACTTAAAATGTCAACTTGTAACAGTCTTTATATTATTATATCACTTGGCATCATGCTATATTCACTTTGTGCTGATAATTTAGATTTAGACGGTTTTTTTAAAAGTTTAAAGACTAGATTACGTCAGTAAGATAGGTAAGATTTTTCTCAGAAAGCAATAAAAGACAAACACCTGATCTATGAAAATAAACATTGCGATGTTGCTTTCGAAAAACCGTTATTATTTTAATACCGCGACCGTTCAAGGTCGACGGGCGGTGGACGTCCGCCGCCGTCGCATCCTGGGGCCCCGACGACGACAGCGCGGCGCTGCTTGGCCCACCTCCAACACCCTATACTTGGACATTTTGTTGCGGTGCCGCGATTATTTATAGAAAAAACGAGGTTGCCGGTTGCCGTTCATTTTCGTCAATTTCCCGAATATTAATATCTTCGTTCAAACTGAAAGCTTTAATAAAAAGTTCTATCAGCGAAGCACACGTACGTCTTCTTCGACAAATATGTGAGATGATGACGTATTAGTGACAGAATGTCATGAGTTTTCCGATATCTATTATCGTTATTTCTAGTTTTTCGCGACGTAGTCGCATTGGCAACGGAGCTTTAATCGGACGTTCGGCCAAGTAAAAACCTGCGTTTTACGTGAAAATGACCATGACCTGCGAGTCCCATATGTTTTGCATTTTTATATCATTTGTGGGCTCGGACGTTCCATGATCACTTCTCTTCCTAGGCTTGTTTATGGGCTCGTTCCTGCACTATACTGTTTTAAAAAGAGGGTGTAAAGTCAATCGGTAGATAATTAACTCCGTTTTTCCTGAAGATTTCAAGAGCTCTAGACATATGTTGGTCGTCAAATGACGCAATGCCTACCTTCTAGTCCGGGAGCCCTGGACCTTTTTTCAAAATGCTAAGCAAAAAGCTAATTCTTTGGAAATCGTTTCATTTCATCAAGACGCCCAATCTTTTTCTATACGAAAATTGTTGTATCAGTTAGCTAACTATACACGCAGGTATAAATTCATATCAATTTAGTTAAAGTCTCTTCATGGATATAAGAAAGTGACTAACTGATACGAATTAAGGAAACACCCGGGCAAGCTGTAAGAATGAAATATGGCCGAACAGGTCCGTACTTTGCTCAGAATTTAATTATTTGTAATATTTATGTTTAAATCTAAAATCAAAGTACAAATTATTTTTATTACCTACTTTCCCTATTTATGTTTAAATATAAAATAAAATTACAAATTATTTTTATTACCTACTTAATCTTGTTGCATTGTATGTTAATTCAAAAGCAATTGGTCACTTTCTTATCCCTATGAACAGACCATACCATACCAAAATGATCAGCCACTGTTTAGTTTTTAGCTAAATCTATAGATATTGAAATATATAATTTGAAATTAAATTTGGCCTACAAACAAATAGGTTTGATATAAAGTGGCCACCCCCTCAAAGTTGTCGCTATTATTTATTTATGAAAAGTGATGAGCAACATGCTAAATTTTTTACTGTAGCTTGCTAATAAGTTTTATAAACAATTGATCACGTTGTCCTACAAATAAACTGGTAGGATTTTTCAGTCCTACAGTTGAAAGACGTTGAAATCACGATAATACCTTATTCATCAACAACTATAGGACACCAAAATTAAATGAAGCTTTATGACATTTTCTATTTAAATCAATTAATGTCCTACATAAAAATAGGTAGACTTCGCCAGTCCGACAAAAAATAGGTTGCAAGTTCGACTCTTGAACATTATTCCTGCTTAACCTCTAAATTACGGTCTAACCTATAAATTAAGTTTGAGCGATTAACTTTTTTTTTGTTCTAAAAATGTTCCTACAGCCATTATCTATGATGCGATTTTATACAAACGAGTTTAAGTCGTTTCATTTATATTTATAATTTAAGAAATCAACATTTATTTTTTTTCACTTTTTTTATGAATATTGTCATCAAAAAACTTTTATCCATGAAAATTATGAAAAAAATATGTCGTTATTCATAAAACAATCACCCATTTTACTTTTTTTTTTCACTTAAACGATAAAAGAAAAATAAAAAAAATTCAGCATTTGCATTTTACATTTACTTAAAAAATAAAGCATAAACTTACCTTTCATAACATAAATATTTAGCTTTTACTCTGAACTCCTTGTAACAACAAGACTGGTAGCCTATACATCGTCATCCCAATGGTCAGGCAATTCAGCATCATTATATTTGTGCAAGATAAATGTCTTTAGTAATTTTTTTTATCGTCTCTCTTTTTTCACGAAAATTAGGTTTATAACGGAGTATATTACAAAAAAAACACTCCATGATCATTTTCACAATTAAATGTTATAAAAGAAAATTAATTAACACGTGTTGACAAGCCAAGTAAACAAAACTTTTTAATGCACAATGTGTATGTATACATATACACGTATATTCGAATATACACGTATGTACATGTGACCACGTTTAAGTTAGGGGCAATTTTCGAATTTTTCCAGTGTAGGTCTGAAAAAACCTACCGTTTTATTTGTAGGACAAATGTTGTTTTAGATTATTTATCTGATTATCGCAAAACTTAGTTAAAAAATAAGCTGTTGCTGATCAATTTTACATAATAATCAATTTGACATGATTTGATACCTGTTCATTCTTCCAGCTACCTGTTTTGCAACTTTTCGCAAAATAATAGCTGGGCGTCTTATTAAAACGAATCCACTCACAAAAATCTAGGCAGTTGCGGATGGTTTTTAAAAATAGTTTTGTACAACAGTTTTAACTTGTAGGACTGAAAAATCCTACCAGTATATTTGTAGGACAATGTGATCATTTGTTTATAAAAATTATTAGCAACCTACAGTAAAAAAGTTAGCATGTTGCTAATCACTTTGTATAAATAAATAATAGATACAACTTTGAAGGGGTGGCCACCCTATACAAAACCTATTTGTTTGTAGGCCAAATTTAATTTCAAGTTATATATTTCAATATCTATAGATTTAGCTAAAAACTAAACTATTGCTGATCATTTTGCTATGGTAACTAAATTGACATAATTTTATACGTGCGTGTATAGTTAGCTACCTGGTGGTCATTAACATACAATGCAACAAGATTATTACCTAAAGTTTCGGAATTTAAATTCAGGTAAAATTGTGCTTAGTACTAGAAAATAATTTTATACCTACATGTGTTTAATATTCTTTGGTTTGGTACACTACTTAGTTTAAGTTTATTACTAATCATTCTTATTTCGTGTTTAATACAGTCTAGTGCAGTGGCTCTCAACCTTTTTGGGATCACGGAACACTTTTAAGTGGTCTCGATTTTAGCGGAACACCATTATCATAAAATTTGTAAATCTAATGTAAATCACACAAAATAATTGGAAGATTAATATTTAATTGAAATAAAGATATATATATTACATGGTAACTTATTTTAATGAGAAATTTGCGCTTGACGACCTTTACAAATTTCCTCAAGGTTGGGTCTTATGTAAGAGAGCGCTACTCTCATTTCTTCTTCTAAATTGGTAAGTCTTTATCTTTTTTTGCTTTTAATATTTGTTAGAGTTGAAAATCCAAGTTCGCACAGATAGGACGTCGAAAAGAGCAACAAGATATTCAACGCTCGTTTTGCAATAAATGGATGTTCATTCTCGATGGAAATCCAAAACCTTTCCACTCCTTCTTCTTTGAATTTTAGTTGTAACGTTCGATCCGTTAATATATTAATAAACTCATCTGCTTCCTGAATAGAAAAATCTTGGTTCATTATATCAAATTCACCAAATGGATTTCGCGCCCAATCAAAGTCTTCAATATTAAGAGATGGAAAGTAATGAGTTATTTTGTCTTGCAATATTGACAAATGCTCTGCCACATTTGAAATCATTTCGTTAATGTTAACAATATTTTCCGTTGCTAATAACGGAAACATATCAAATTTGCGATTTTGAGCAATACGATTTTTCCAAAGCAAAAGCTTTTTCTGGAAAGCTAGCAATTTGTCTGTGAATGTCAGAATATTTTCATTTTTTCCTTGAAGAGATGTATTGACTGAATTTAAGTAGCTGAAGATATCGGCTAAATATGCTAGCTTAGTACACCATGCATCATTTTCCAAATATTTTACGTATACATCATTACCCTCTTGTCTAAAAAAAACTAGCAATTCCTGTTTCAACTCATGAACTCGGGTTAGCACTTTTCCTCTTGAGAGCCACCTCACTTCAGAGTGCAAAAGCAAACATTCATATTTGGATTCCATGGTGTTACAAAGTTGTTTGAACATACGGGTTTTTAATGGTCTCGATTTAATATAATTCACCATATGTACGACTTGTTCCAAAACAGACTTTAAGTTTGCTGGTAGACTCTTCGAAATCAAAGATTCCCTGTGCAGAAAGCAGTGAGTAGAGACTATATTTGAATTTATTGCTTTAACTCGACTACAAAATCCCTTAATACTGCCACGCATGGCTGGAGCTCCATCAGTACAGATTCCTGCGCAATTTTCCCAGGATAATTTCCATTCTTCCAAATAAGATGATACTGAATTAAATATGTCTTCTCCAGTTGCGTGACCAATAAGTTCCTTGCAGAATAAAAACTGATTTATTATTTCAGTGTCGTCAACAAAGCGAATAAATCCGATTAATTGGGCTTTGCCACTTATGTCAGTGGATTCGTCAATTTGCAGCGCAAAATTTTTTGTACTTAATTTCGCCGTCACTGCGTTCTCTATAAAACCTGACATATCTATAATTCTTCTTTTTATCGTATCGTCCGAAACGGGAATTTTTAGGACGTCTCGCTGCGCTTCATTGCCAAACATAATCTTAACAATTTCTAAACATGCGGGCAAAATTAGCGATTCTGCGATATCATGCGGCTTTTGCTTCAATGCAATTAGTTCTGCCACTTTATAAGAAGCGATTTGCGCTTTATCCGAAATTGTAACGCTCTTTCGAAAGCATGTTGCTTGCACTTCTTGATTTTTCAGCAATCTTTCGAAATAATCTTTACGTTTCGAAGTTAGACAAGAATGTTTTGTTGAAAGGTGTCGCTGTAACTTAGCTGGGACCATTGCACTGTTAGCCAATTATTCACCACATACAATACATCTCGGAATAGGAACATCTTGACTACCGCTCCATGTAAAACCAAACTTCAGATATTCTTCCGAATAATGCCGAACTGATTCGGATATCTTTTTACGTTTATTTTCGGCATTTTTGTTGCCTTGCATATCTCCTTCAATTGAAAAAGACCTGCTTGTACTCGCCCCAACATTAACCTCACTTTCAGTCTTTCTTTTCAAAAATTTGTCCATATTTCAGATTTAAAAGTCTTGTATAAATGCTAAAATAAGCAACTAAAAAAGATATGAATACTGTTAAAACTACACAACTTGCATTTCATCTTACCAATTTCCAACAATATAAAATATATATATACAATAAAAAACACACTCACGAAAACTCGATTATATATTAAATTATGGCTGAACCGCAGATCGAAATTGCGCTTTTGTTATTTACGTACGAAGAAAGAGAAACAGCACGAAATCAACACTACGTAGCGCTCCCTGCGTTATCGAGTACACTAGAAATTTAGTGGTATTCCCCGGAGTAACTCCAAACGACGTAACTGCGTCGTTCGATAATTACACTGTTAATATTATTGACTGTTCCGCGAAAATTTAGAATAATATTGAATATTTTTGCTAAATTTCAAATAATTAACAAAACTATGTAGTATTTATTTTATAGTAATAAAAAAATTTACTGTTTCTTATTATATTATATTCAAAATTTTCGCGGAACACCTGGGACAGCTTCGCGGAACACCAGTGTTCCGCGGAACGGCGGTTGAGAACCACTGGTCTAGTGTATCTCAGGAGATGCTCCCGCCCAAATGTAGACTAAGGACGTTATAAACAATGTTTATTTGAGTCTCATCGAACGTGGTGTCAGCAAGCAAGCATCTTTAGAAGAAACGGCCACATTAACGAAAATTCAAACATCAACTCTATGGGAAATTAAGAATAATCCCATTTCAGCGAGGAAAAAAAGAAGCGATGCTGACATTTTCTCGAGTGTAGATGAAAGTGATCAAGATATAATAATCAAGAACAAATAATAACAAATAATAATTAGAACAGGCGATGATAGCGATAGTGATACTGATATATTATGTGAATAATTTTAAGTAATTTAAGTAGGTAATAAAAATAATTTGTAATTTTATTTTAGATTTAAACATAAATACATACATAAATAAATAAATATTGTTTAGTATCTTTCCTAACAAAACCCCAAATAATTAAATTCTAAGCAAAGTACGGACCTGTTCGGCCATATTTCAATCTTACAGCTTGCCCGGGTGTTTCCTTAATTCGTATCAGTTAGTCACTTTCTTATATCTATGAACAGACTTTAACTAAATTGACATTATACCTGGGTGTATAGTTAGCTACCTGATACAACAATTTTCCTAGAGGAAAGGGTTGGGCGTCTTGATGAAATGAAACGATTTCCAAAGAATTAGTTTGTTGCTCATCATTTTGAAAAAAAGTCCAGGGCTCCCGGACTATTCTCTTTTTTTTTGTAGTTGCTTCATAAGTTGCTATTGGTTATATTGTCCGAAGTCCCAAGCATCTGGCAACATTTTTTTTCTACTCCCGTCTGTAAAACACCTAATTACACACCGATCTAGCGTGCGGGAAGCGTCACTTTACCACTTCAGCTTCATTCCCCGTCTGGTAAACTCTTTATCTCACTCGTTTATTAAACGCAATAAACTCGTGACTCAAATATCGTTTAATGTACTATCATTAATGGGTTCCATTAAATTTTGTTCAAAATTTCAATTTATACACCACCTTTGACATTTTAACAAAAACAGTTATTTTCCGAAATATTGAAAATTTTGATTTGAAAAAAAGTGTTTCTGTTTGCCACGTTTCAGCAAATGCAGATGATTTTTATCAATTTTCTCAAATCTAACTTTTTTTCGGTACATACTAATTTAAAGCAATGCGAATCAAACTAGATCTACTAGGCTGAAAACTTAAACGGTAATAAAATTAGCTAAACTTTATGTAGTTGTAAAATATTAAAACCATATTCACTTTCGCTCAACGATTTCTATAGATGCATTTCAAGTCCATTGTTTTTGTTTTAAAGCAAAACACTTTAATAACGTATGTGTATTAGCTTAATAATTTTTTAAAAATATAATGTACCAAATAAAAGTTAGGTTAGAAAAACTTTAAAGAATCAGTATGATTTCTTGTAGAAAATTTCTACAGGCAACGGCAGATCTTTAAGAACTTTTGTAAATTGATTTATTTTTTATTTTCGATGCATAAGGTATTCCAAGTGTGTGTTTCCATATGATGCGAGATAGGTAGCATACGTTAATTTTCCAACGTGCCGAGCCAATCAGAAGGCAGGAGATCAATGTAATCCGAAGTGCGCTTCGTTTGATATCAAGTTTAATCCTATAGCAGCCCGCCAATTTTAAACGGTTAATTTTTATTTTACCGCGAAGATGACAGAATCCGTTGAATTTTTATTTCAGGCCGTTTGACTTTAAAATGGAGCTTGAAAGGCGAGTTAATTGCTTTAATTTGATATTTGTAGGTTATGTTATGATGTCTCCTAATAATTTAATTTTTAATTTTTTAGAAATAACTTGACTTGCCAATTTTGAGAGATGGAATTTTCAAGTACATCGAGCAAAAACCGACATATACGCGCAAAACACTCTGGCCAAGAGGGATCTGGATCTGAAAGAATGCATCATATTTTATGCCCAATATGCACAGACAGGACTATTTCTTTTTTACTTCATACAGACTTAATTATACATTTAAATTCTTTTCATAGCTTAACTATTAATGAATCTACTTTGCATTTTAGGAATTTTGAAGAGTTTTAAGCTTGGAGGACCCAAGAGGATAGGGAAGTAAATTATGCTTGACGTACACGAAAAAAATATCAACACGGTGAAGAAAAATATTTTATGAGTGTAACAGAAGTAATTACAAAGGTTGTGTGTTTACTAATATATGAGTAGGCATATAATGTCTCATATTTTTTAAGGATTTGTCAGCTCAGCTAAAAAACGAACTGGGAAAACTGGAGGTAGTATTCATATTCATGGGACATGTCCTTCATAAATAATATTATAATATTATTGTTGTCCACAGATTAACTATATTTTTTTAGAATTTGTGACGGTAAAGTTTATCGAAAAACGTGTAGGATACACTGATGAACTAAGGACCAAGAGATTATCAAAAGCTGAACAGGAGACTATTGTCGAAAAACTAAGTGCAGGAGTTTCAAATAATAGAATAATTGTAGATTCATGAATAATTCAAAATTATCATTTGCAGAGAATAAATCTTGTCACGAGAGGAGATTTGGCATACTTAATCAGGAAATTTAAAATTGATAAGAGGAGAGATGCAGATGACATGATAGCAGTAGCACTAAAAGTTGAGGAATGGAACAGGCAAGGAAAAAATAATGCGTTTTTATTCACGAAAAGTGGTAAGTACAATTATTATTATTTAAAATGTAGGAAAAGGCAATGTATATTACTTTTGCACGAAAAAATAGTATGAATAGTGTTATATTAATTAGATATTTAAGTTTGGTGTGGGTAAATTTAGGTTGGTTAGAGTTTTGTATATATTATTGAGTTATTCTGCTTAACTTTTAGTGTGTGTTAAAGCAATATAAATTCCTTGGTAATTTGCTTTATGGTGAAGGTGGTAGAGATTTGCTTTCATTGTAGGTGAGAGTTTTTCTGGGTTAAATGATGAAGATTTTGCAATTGGGTATATGAATGGTATTATGGAGAAAAAGCTTCAAGCTTTTAGTTAATTAATTTGTATAGATGGAACACATGGAAAAATCTGGATTTAACTATAGTATTGGTTAAAGATGAGAATAATATTGGTTTTCCTGTTGCATTTTTATTTTCTAATAGATTAGATCAAGCAATTCAACAAATATTTTTTAGTGCTTTACAGGTTAGACTAGGGGAAACAGTAAAGGCTGAATACATAATGAGGTGATGATGACCCAAAATAGTACAATGCTTGGTGCCAAGTAGTGATGGGTACAAACCAGAAACCTAGAAGACTTCTTTGTACATGTTATGTTATCAAAAATTGGAATATTCAAGGTAATGATGGAAGCAGATAAAATAAATAACAATAATTTTATATTCATCTAATTAAAGGACGATCTAAAATTAAGAATCCAGATGTAAAACAAAATATGAAAAAAGAAATGCAAAAAATACTAAGAGAAACAGATCGTGCGACGTTTATGGAACTAAAAGATAATTATTTGACCCATTTAAAGAAGAAGGGGAAAATGATTTTTTAAATTATTTGCAAAAGCAAGTACCTAATGATAAATTTTTTCAAGATTAATTTATAATTTGCCCTTTATAGGTATTACTTTCAGCAACAGTGTTAATTTGGCTTCTGCAATTTTTTTTAACCGTGTAACAGCTTTTTTTTTTTCGAAACGAAAACTTTTAGCTGTTATCGTCCTTGAAATTGATGTATAGGCATTCACATTGATCTTATAAACAGTTAAAAGATAAATTCGAAGAATAGAACGGAGATATACGGAAAAAATGTGGGCGATATTTTCGATTATTAACGATCCGTTGTGTTTTTTTTTGTTTTTCGGGTTGCATAAACCGAATTAATAATCTCACTCACCCACATATACAATGTTTCTTGGTGGGAATTTATTTTTGTCCGCCATGGATAGCGAGCATCTAAAATAATAGAAAAAAAATGCTTTGTATGCCAGCACATGTTCGCATTTAAAAACGTATGCGTGTAGGTATGATTGTGTACTGTACCGAATTCTATAAATAAAGAGATATAAAAAAGGTTATTGCTCTTTTTCCCTATTAAGATATCGAACTATTAAACTATTAATAGGAAGATTTTGAGATCTGAAATGGGGACTTTTTCTATAATATTTTATAATACAATTTAATAGCTTTGGTCCAACCGTAATCAGAAACCGGTTTGGAATTGTAGATTTCTGTAACACAGCTGATTTTTTGTCAGGCAAAAAACATTCATCGTATTACAGAATCACAAAGACACAGAATCAATCCTTCGGCGTAAAATTTTATTTGTAATTTAAATAAATCTAAATGTATATAATATCTTACCTAACTTAAACATGAATGATTTTGCAACAAGATTGTTACGACTAATTTGATTTTTACAAAACTTCTGGATTCCTCCTGCGTCGGTTTTTGCTAAGTCGAAATTGCTGACGTTTCGCCAATCATCCTGTTGGCTTCTTCAGAGCTTGACAAAAACCGACGCAGGAGGAATCCAGAAGTTTTGTAAAAAGCATTACAGTAGCCTGTGGAAGTTCCTTTGAAAAATTACGACTAATTTGGTTACTTGACTAGAATCTATTATTTTGTAGGAAACAGTCAATTAACACAAAATATAGAGAGACACTAACTAGTTTACGAATTCTTCAGTTCATGTTAATACATGCCGATTACAAAAATATTCTTCTAAACAAACGTTTTTAAGAACTAATTTGTTATACTTACATTTACTGACAAAGTAAAATTTAAGTAAGTACCTCCAGTAAAGTTTAAAAATTACTGAGTTTACTAGCAACTAGGACGATTGTAGTAATCATCTTAACTAAAGTATTCAAACTATCTAAAACATTTTGTTAATATAAAAAGAGTAATGGAAAATATGTCCATCACGTCCGAAATAACTCAGTAAATAAATAAGTTTCATAATTTCATCTACATTTTTTACTTTTTCATATAAACAGGGCATTCCATTCATCTATGGCAAATACCAGGACACCCTGTATAATATCCAATTTTTGAATAACCCGGGAAATTCAATTTTTTAATAAGTCTAACCGTTTTCGACAAATCTATAATTTTTGGCTCTTGACCCAACGTTTTTATAACATAATAAACTTTATTTTAAACAAAAAAACCCCTGTATAAATGTAACATTTTAAAACTTTGTTAAAAACTATTTGCATTTCATTGATTTACTTTATAAATCTTTTATGAACAGTACCATTCTTTTCTTTCTTGGTATTTTGACCCTACACCATTTATCTGTAAATTTTTCTCGGCTTTCATTTGCCTTTTTAGTTGTGTCCGCATTGAAGGCGAAAGACTTGTCAAATGGATAAACCTTTCGGCCCAAATGAAAATCACTGATGGCTCAGGTCGACACGAAAGCGACATATTTTGGCTGTTGGGAAACACATTGTTAAAGAATACTAGTCCTGAGGTGTCTTTTGGTATTACCTAAGTTTTTACGCCAAGTTTTTGTCAGGTTTGGTTAGTGTATTCGAAACAATCAAAAAACTTACCACCATATATTGTTAAAAACAAACAAAACTAAAAATTATTGTGAAAAGCTTTTGAATCTTCACATTATATTGTAAATTTAAATAATTTGCTCCTTCAATCTATATGTGTACATTGCACATAGGGTTTACTTGCTGGGTCAATCCAATCTGGTTATTTTACTCTCTGTGAAGTATGTTGTAGTTAAAACTATAAGTGTAAAAAAGGATATTTTTGTACTCCCGACTGTAGAATACTCAATTACACACCGATCTACCGTGCGGGAAGGGTCACTTTAGCACGTCAGTTTCGTTTCCCACGAATCCGAGCCACTTCGGACATTTTCGGGATTTTACCGCACGGGCTTGGGAGCAGTCGGATCTTTTCGGATATATTTCCCACGTTTTGAATTTTGACGTTTGTTTATTCTGACGGTCATGTGAATGAATATATTTGTGTTGTTTTGCGAAAATGTACCCAAAAACTAACGGTCGTAGAAAAAGTATAGTATGCAACACGTTCGGTAAACTTTTTTTAACTCACTCGTGTATTAAAAACTAGTGAGTCGAATGCCGTTTACCGCACTTGTTGCATAATATACTGTTGTTCAATTCTTTGTAACATACAAAAAGAGTAGAGGTTTGAAAGGACTGAATAAAAAGTAAATAGCAAAATAGTTTACGAAAATGCTCTTCAAGTTGGTTGAAGGTACAAAATTATATCGAATTAGGATTTCTCTATTTCGAAAACCCTGCACGGAAAATATATTACCAATTACGAGTATCTTATTATATAAATTAAGTAAAAATAGAATCCAGCTGATCTAAACGCCTAACGAAACATCATCAATCGGCGAAACGAATCTTTCCGATTATTTTTGTTGTGCCACAAAAGTTTCTTTCGACGGATGAAAACCGTGCATCTTCACCGCGGCCTTTACTTTGTTTCTCGATAATGCAAATAAATCGCGTCTAAATCAAAAAATAATGCCTCTTTACTGTTATATCATGATGAAATTATGGCACTTTGTGTATACTTTTGCGAAATGTGACCTGAGTGACCTTAAGACTGTGTCTCTACGATGTCATTTTGAAACATGTTTTCAACTGTTTTGAAATTGAATTACAGTTGAGAATAACATTGACAGTAGGGGAGGGTCGGTCAAGGCGGTCCTCTGAGGCAAATTTTTTTTCTTTATTATAATTATAAATTCTGGTTATAGACCGCGTAAAAATTCTTTTAAAATAAGCTATTGCATATTATTATAAAAGAATTGTAATTAATTTATTGTAAGTGTTATTTTTTGGGTAAATCTGTAGGCAGAACTTCTACTACCTTTTTTACATTAGCGTCACTTGTGTTGTGTACGTTATCAAATTCTGTAATTATTGTTATGGTTTCTAATTGGTACTGTCTGGTAAATAAGTAAGTAAATAAGTAAATAAATAAATGACAAAATGATTATCAAAAGCAAATACCAATTTGCTGAAATATTTGAGTTAAATACTTCAACACCCTCTCTACAGAACAATACCAAAATGCCGATTATAGGAAGGATTTATGAGAGAGGCTAACATTTTTTAAAAAATTATTGGAGCTAAACGTAAGAGGACAGAAAGGACTTTGAGGTATCTCAAGTTAGACCTCATTCACTTCACTTTTAATATTTCATTTTTTGATTTTCATATTCCGAACATTTACAATAGTGAAATTCTGATATATTTAGAGTATATACTGTGGTCCCTGTTCTAAATAATAGTACCAAAACGCCGATTGTAGATCGTTCCAGTGGCCGTCAAGAACGATTTATGTAAGAAGGTCATAAAATTTTAAAAAATGTATATTTTAACCAACTGAACTGACCTTCAGTAAATATTTTGATATCAGTAATATTGTACTGAATTCCTTGTTGCGGACTAAACACATCAGTAGAACCAAAAGTAGCAATATACTAAGCAATTCTAGAATCAGTATTGACATATATTGAAACATTTCTTTTCTCGTTTTTTTTTGCGGGACCGTCTTTCACCGTAACATTGAGACTGTAATTTTTGAATATAATGGTCAATTGTCGGATTTATTTTTTATGCAACTTATCCCTTTACCAGATAAAAATATAAGATAAAAATATATTTTTCTATTCACTCTCCTAAAATACCCTGCAATGATCAAGCATGCGGAAAGTGACACTTCTTTACCTACGGCCGCCAGTCACTTTAGACGTTTGCGGTACTTTAGTCACGGGTTTCGTAGCAAACGCATGTTTTCGATAGATTTTCACCAAGGTATGTCATGAGGTGTGTCACTGTCAGTCAGTGAACACATTTAACAAAAACCAATGCAGGTAAAGAAAGAATACTATAAAAAACGTTGACAAACTTGTTCAAATCTAACTAATGACTAAAGTGGCGTTTTATCAAACATGTTGCATTTATATAATAGTCCAAAATATCCAATCCAATGTGGATGCGTCAAGCTTACACAAAGCTTCACTTTGGGAAAATTTATCAATTCTGGTGGTCATAAAATATATATAAAATGGTCCAGCAATATCGCTTCATTCTAAAAATTACTAAAATCTGCATTTATGTGGAAAATGCTTCATGAGTTTGACACCTATTTTTTGTTGCATCATATTACAGTTTTGGAAAAATTTATATTAGACACTCAACAGATATCAAAAGTCATCCCGATTTTTTTTCCATTTTTGACGTGTCAATTTAGGTATTTAGATATTTATGTACTTTTTAAGGTCTAAAAACAGACCACAGATTGCTGGTTCTCTAGCAGCTAAGATTTTGATAACAACTGATTTGGAGGACTACAGCTGACCAAAAACCACGAAACCGGTGGGGTGGGGTCGTTATAACTTATTTTTTAAATGAATATCTGAAACAGTCCTAATTACCAAAATGAATAAGAACTAAAAGTTCAGATTTTCACGAAATTATATATTTTTACATGACAATTGTTTCGACAACACCGTGTCTTTATCAAATGTAATATTTAGAAACTACCTGCTACTATATATACCGAAAAACTTTATTTTTATAAATTGATTTTCATTAAGTAAAAGCCACCTCAGTTCAAATAGTCTAAGCAAATTTGATTGGTTTTATATCGGACTTATATGAATAAATAAAAAATATAAAGCAGATAAAATTTAATAACAATAAAAATTAAGAACAGTTTTCTTTCTTTTCTTTTCTTTCTTTTAGTTTTTCTTCCTCCATATGTTACTGCGACAAAGCAATATGAACTAACAGGAATTTATGCAGTCCTGCTCTATTTTGAATACTTTTTCGAACAATATAAAATTTATTTAATAGTATATTATGCAACAAGTGCGGTAAACGGCATTTGACTCACGAGTTTATTTGACACGAGCGAAGCGAGTTTTTAATAAACGAGTGAGTTAAAAAGTTTACCGAACGTGTTGCATACTATACTTTTTATACGACCGTTAGTTTTTGGGTAGGTACATTTTCGCAAAACACGAATACATTCACTGACATGACCGTCAGAATTGACAAACGTCAAAATTCAAAGCGATCCGATTGCTCCCAAATCCGGGCGGTAAAATCCCGGAAATGTCCGAAGTGGCTCGAATTCATGGGAAACGAAACTGACACGGTAAAGTGACGCTTCCCGCACGCTAGATCGATGTGTAATTAGGTATTTTACAGACCGGAGTAGAAAAAACTCTTTTTGATTTTAAAAAGGTAAGTAATTATTTCTTTGCAGTTATAACACTAATTTAAGACGCTATGTGTTTATTAAGTTCATTTAAAAGTCTAGGGTCGATTCTTATTGAAAATCATTAATAAGGAGATACTGTCTATTCGAAATCTACAAAAAATTTTGATTGAGTGTTGATTGTCACTAAAGGATAAATCTGGTTTTTGACATGAGCAAGAAAATGACTAAATTAATAATTTGTAGTTCATTATAGTAATTGTTCTAGTTGAAAATAAGTCATTAATAAATAGAGATAGCAAAGCGCAGATATCACGGGTGAAAAATGATTTTAAATTAATGCATTTTCCAGTTTCAAATTTTTATGTAATAGACTTCCAATTAAATAAATCCTATAAGCCATTCATTAAATTTTGGCACCCCAGAGTGTTGCGTAAAAACGAATGGTTGATATGGCAATCACGTAAGGCGGGGAGTAATTCCCGAGAAGAGCAATGATTCAGTGGTAATGATGTAACAATCACACAGGTCCAACTAAAAGAGGCCACATAGGTCATTCATAAAATTCCCAGTGTTGTGATGCCAATATAGATATTTAGGCAAAGGAAGAGTGGTCTCAGCAGTGTTGCCTAAATATTAGCGTGAATTTTTTGCAGACAAAACTAAATCCAAAAAAATATCATCAGGTCAGATTATGCAATCCAATAAACAAGAATAAAATGACAACAGATCGTTATCAATCAATAATCATCAATATCGCCCACAGTTTTTAATTTTCTGCATATTTCCATTTTATTTTTCGAATCTATTCATTAACTGTTTATAAGATAACTACATTTAAGGAAATTTCAGTCCTTCTTAAGAGACTTTTAGTTAGCTAAAAAAAATGCAGAGGCCTAATTAGTACTGTTGCTGTATCGTTATCATTAGTCACTCATTTACCAGTTAATAGGTCTTTAAGAATTCAGTACCAAAATTTTGGTTAGTTTTCAAGTTAAAATAAGCCCTTCGTAGTATTCGCATTAAGTTCAAAAACTTCTTAATAAATAGAAATGACAACGTGTAGAAAATCAAGAGTTAAAACAATTTTTAAAATGAATTCATTGATAAGTTTTTAGTGCCACCCGTAAGAAGTAGCAGAATTTATATGGAATTTGGAGTAAAGTCTGTTCATAGATATGAGAAAGTGACTAACTGATACGAATTAAGGAAAGACCCGGGCAAGCTGCCAATTAATTTAATTATTTGGGGTTTTGTTAGGAAAGATACTAAACAGTATTTATTTATTTATGTATTTATGTTTAAATCTAAAATAAAAATACAAATTATTTTTATTACCTACTTAAATTACTTAAAATTATTCACTTAATATATCAGTATTACTATCGTTATCGCTAACTGTATGCCCTAGATTTTTTGCATAATTATCACAGACGTATTCCTTTTGTTTGGAACTGGTTTGTTTTTAAACCAACTTTCAAATAAACCAGCGGTGGTGCCTTCATGGCAATCCAGAGAAGAATCTTTAATATTTTTTGCAGACAGAGAAAGTCCATTTAGAATCCAACCATCTTTAGAGCCAGCATGCAAAATAGTTATTCTTTTACCTCTTTTTGATGGCGCGTTTGTTTTACACTAATCAGTTGAATCAACCCGACCCTTTTCCGGGGTATCATAAGTGTCGAACCAGGTTTCATCCAAGTAAGCCTTTTCGGTTCGGTTTCTATAAGTTCGAGGACATTGGAGTTAACACGGGGAAAAAAATTATTACGACGAATGGCAGATTTCAGTTGGTGCCTTAAAACTGTTGCCCTAGATTTTTTGCATAATTATTATTTGTAGGTCCAAACTATGTAGAACCTCAATTAATTGATTTTTGGTATAATCTTCGTGAAAATAAATGTCGTTATTGTACATGTAGTTTTGGATTGTTGCTTTTGTGTCACATGAGGAGGGGGCTTTAGTCAACTGGCTACTGTGATAACTTGCATTGTCCATTACAATGACGCGAACTATTTTGTTTTTAAACCAACTTTCAAATTAATCAGCGGTGATGTCTTCATGGTAATCCAGAGAAGAATCTTTAATATTTTTCGCAGACAGAGAAATTCCATTTGGAATCCATCCAGCCGGCATGCAAAATAGTTATTCTTTTACCTCTTTTTGATGGTGCATTTGTTTTACACTTATCAACCCAATCCTTTTCCGGGGTAACATAAGTGTCGAAGTGTAAATAATTGGCCTTTGTTGCTCTCTGTAAATCCAAATGTTTTCTAGATATTCCAGTCCATTTCCGAATTCTAAAAGATTCCATTAAAACTTGCCTTTTATCAATTTTTTAAAATCTAAAACCCATGTGTTGAATACACTTCCATAAGGTAGTTCTGCCACATTTAACACCGGTTTCATCTTTTTCAAGCCTCCTAATTAAGATATCTATCTATCGCTTTGTTCCTCGTATTACTGCGTATAATCGCTCCTTTTTTTTGCTCGCTGGGATTATTCACAATTTTCTATACAGTTGATTTTGGAATTTTGGTCAATTTTGCCGTTTCTTCTGCCGTTTCGTGCTGGCGCCATGTTCAATAAGAGTCAAATAAACATTGTTTATAACTTCCTTGGTCTCAATAGAATAGTGTTTTCTACATTTGGGCGGGAGCATCTACTGAGATACACTAGACTCGCACATATTTTGCATAATTCGCACATATTTTGCATAATTCGCACACGCTGTATTACGCACGAAATAAGAAAGATTACTAATAAACTTAAACTAAGTAGTATACCAAACCAAAGAATATTAAACACAGGTAGGTATAAAATTATGTTCTATTATGGACCACAATTTTACCTGAATTAAAATTCCGAAACTTGAGGTAATAATCTTGTCGCATTGTATGTTAATGACCACCCTTGGATAATCCATTCAAAAGCAATTGGTCATTTTCTCATATCTATGAACAGACCATACCACAATTGAATAATCTATACCAACAACGCACAGGTGTTATTGTAGCGCGACCTATTAAGCGTCGATAATTTTCCCAGGGGCAGTTATTTTTAAGCCTTTTTATTCGCAAATAGCGACAAGGAATTTCGAACGTCATAATTATTACGTTTTTATTTCGAAAATAACTGTTCGGCACGTGTGCGATACTACCGAAGTAAACAGGTGAGTTATATGTCGCATGACCTACGAATGTCTTCGAAATATTTTTTTATATTTATTTCTACAAAATTATTTTGGACATTAATAACATGTGGCTCTTGGGATTATGTTTTTTTAACAAATCTTTATTTAACAATATAAATATATATTCCATGTTGGTACTTTATCAAACATCTTCAAGAAGTGCTTAAAAGTCTTGCCTCAAGAAAACTAACTATTAAGTTACAGCATTAAATATATACGTTAAATATATAGATTACTACTAACCCATTTGTATACTAAGAAGATAGTTTCAGACCTCTTGCTAAATCACTGAAAGCTCTTGACGCACTCTTATGTTGGTTCTAAAATATATATTGTTTATAATTCTCCATCTCATAATTATGCACCCGATTTTATAAAATTATTGATTTGTTCATTATTTAGTTTTCGTCGGTTGATAAATTCTAAATATTGCAGCGATCATAAATATCTAATAATATTTACTTGCTTTATTAATATTTATTTGTAAACTTACATCTTTCTCATTTCTCAGATCCACGAACAATACTCTCTTTTTGAAATATGATTGACGAAATCCACAATAGCACTTACAATGCTGCTGTTTGTAAGGAAACCACACTGACATTTTTTTGCTACCTGAGTTGAAAATTACACTTATTTTGCTTGTTTTAAACTCATTTGGAAAAACTCCTGTCGAAATCGCATTATTTATTCGCTTAGTTAAAATTTTTATCATGTTTTATTTTATGCTAATTATATCTCTGACTGCGACCTCATATGTATGGTATGTATAATACAATTTAAAATCTCATTCAGCGAACTCATAGTACATCAAGACAAAGATAAACAAGAATGTCACACCAACATTCCAACTTTATTCCTTCTGCTTGGCAAAAATGTAATCAAACACCAATGATTGATACACTTCTTCAGTCATTCATTTATGAAACACTTTCTCGGCTAGTGTCAAATCAAACTCGTAACTAAAGTGACGTTTACCAAATTTGTAGCACATTATACCGTTTGCTGCTTAATGCTAGTATTTTGACAAAGAATGTATTCGTACTGTATTGCAAGACGGTATGGTTATAAACTACTTTAAGCACTACTGCATTAGACACACGATTCGCACGTTCCCAAACGAACTCGTGAGTAAAGTATAGTTTATAAACCTTCTTGCATGATATACTATTACGCAACATGAACATTTAAAACCGCCATTTCAGCCAATCACATATGGATAGAATGAACTCCAGAAGATATTCTTTTAATTTTAGTTTCTCTATAACTATAATAATTTCATTATGAAATTATGCCATTAGCTGTGTTATAAATTGTTACCATCTTTTGTCTCTTTTCGTAAGTTTTTGTCAAGCCCTAGAAGTAAAATAAAACAAAATAATTAAGCAAATGAAGTATTTATAAGTTGAAGATCCAATAAAGTGATTCAAGCAAGTGGTCTATGTACGTACAATATTTCAGGAAGTGATAGAAAAGAATATCTTGTTTAAAAATAAGCTGGGTAAACGTGAAAAACTTTTTAAATTAAGTACAAGAAAAGAAAATTATTTATTGGTGTACGACAACTGATTCGGTAACATTGTGCTTTTATAAAAAAAATCCAGTGTTCCCGAAACATACAAGAACAAATAATTTGGGAAAATGTGAGCAAATTATTTTGTTGAATTTTCATCGAGTAAAAGTCACCTCAGTTCAATTTTAGGGGGGAGTTTTGTTCCTCTTTCTTCTCACACTTTACATTTCAGTTTAACGGTCCTCAAAACAACATAAAGTCGCCCAGGATAAAATTGAGGATCGACATTTTGAGATGTAGTTCGCGGGCCAAGCGAAAATTGGAATTTTCCACGGATGACACTGTTATAACGTATATTCATCCGCGCAATTCGAGCTTAAAAGTTTTGGCAATATAGAATATACTTTATATTATGCGAAAAATATTTACGGACCCCGGCGAAACGCAAATAATTTCACTTGGAAACGTTTAAGAAATTTAGTTACTGTTTACGTTTGCTTAGAATCTTTCTGGCTCAGATTCAGTCTGAATACAGAATTTATCTACCAAATAGTATCTTCCAATAAGTTTTTTTTGGAAACTAATATTAAGGTAATGATTCGAAGCTTCTATGGCGAATATTTAAAGCGAAATCGAAAGAAACAACTTATTTATGAAATTTTCGGCATCCATGGTCCATATTATTATTACAATTTAAAATTATGTTACTAAAATATTAATTAAAAAAACACAGCTTAACAACACTTCAGTTTTTATTTTTAATAATCATTTCATAGACAGGAGTGACTTCTAAAATAATATTGGTAACGGAGCCATTTTTCTTTTGTTAACTAAAGATGGAGTGTTGACCAATAAATTTAAAAATAATAATTTACTAAATTACCTAGAAATTCAATCTACTATTAGCCTTTACAAACGAGGCGTCGAACGTACATCTTTAAGGACATGGCAGAATAAAGATGATAAGATGATGATGAGTCTCCAAATCAAAAGCCGGAGGGTGCAGAACAGAAATAGAATTGATCACAATAGAACTATCGGAGACTACAAACTTGAAAGAGTTAAATAATTCAAATATCTCAGGAATATTCTAGGAAGTAAACAACAGAATACAAGTCAGAAGCAAATGTCTCTACGGTCTTTAAGACCTTAGGAGATCGAAAGAACTCACCAGACTACCCAAAATCAACCTATATGTAACCTATGTGACTGTCGCAAAACGAAGAACGACTGCGCATACGGGAAAGAAAAGTCCTCCTAAAAATCTGAGCACTGAGGCGACGGGAACATGGAGGATGAGAACCAACAAAGAAGTGAAAGAGCTTTTCGGAGGCACCAACTTTAAAAAGACCACTGAAACGACCTCAATTTCGGTGGCGAAATAACCTAGTAAAAGGTTTGGAGAGAAAAAATGGAGAAAACGCCCACAAACCCAAGGTGGTAACGCGATGAAACAAGCAAGCAAGCATCTATTATGAGAATCACTTGAAAAGTTTCCAACCACGCCCTAAAGTTAGCGACAGTAGTTACTGAAAGCTAGTGATCGCAGTTGTGGACCTCTTGATAGTTACGTATTAAAGTTTCAGCCATTTTGGACTAGTGGTTTTTAGTTTATAATCGTTTGAGTGAGTCGATATGAGTGTTCCCGTGAAAATGGAAAAAATTGACTATAGAGCTGTTATAAAATATTTGTTTTTGAAAGGCAAAACGCTTACGCTAATTAATAGTATATTATGCAACAAGTGCGGTAAACGGCATTTGACTCACGAGTTTATTTGAGTTAAAAAGTTTACCGAACGTGTTGCATACTATACTTTTTCTACGACCGTTAGTTTTTGGGTCCATTTTCGCAAAACAACACGAATACATTCACTGACATGACTGGAAGAATCGTTAAACGTCAAAATTCAAAGCGTGGCAAATATCTCCGAAAACATCCGATTGCTCCCAAACCTGTGCGGTAATTCCCGGAAATGTCCGAAGTGGCTTGGATTCATGGGAAACGAAACTGTCGTGGTAAAGTGACGCTTCCCGCACGCTAGATCGGTGCGTAAATAGAAATAAAAAAATTTTACAGACGGGAGTAGAAAAAATCATTTACCCCACTGAAATTTTGGGCAGCTGAATCTAAACGTAGTCGTAAGAGCTTCGGCGATGATGAACGTTTAGGACGCCCAAAAACTGTAACTACCGACGATAATATTACTAAAGTTGCTGGTGTTAAACGACCGTTTAAAGACGAAATTGTGAAAAAACGATCACGTTTGCAAAAAAATCCTGTTTCACCAAGACAACGCCGTCTCTTCCCTCAGCGGTATTCATGGCAAAAATTCACGAATTACAGTTTGAACTGCTTGACCATCCCCTTAATCCCCAGATCCAGCCCCAAGCGACTTCTTTTTGTTCCTTCATCTGAAAACGGGGTTCGGAGGACAAACATTTTCATCAAATGACGAGACAATCACGTTCGTGAACAATTATTTGGCGATTATAAAAAAAAAGTTCAATAAAGATTACGAGGTTTCACTTTCGGTCACCATTTGCGAATCACCCGGTACAATTTTAAAAAATTAAGATTATTTTTTGAAATTTCAACATTTTAACTGTTTTTTCGGTAGAATGAGATTGACTGACGTATATAGATAATGCCTTAGCATAAATAGTACAAATAGAATGTTATTAATGAACGCGTCTACACATCAGAAGGAATGTCACGCATAATTGCCAAAACATTGTTGACCTAGTAGCGGAATTTGTCCTATAGCCAGAACCGAAAACAAAAATCTCAGTCCACAACATATAAATTAAAAATCATCTGATCTGGTTGCGTTTTATCCGCGAATAATTTTTTGATAGTCCATAAGTGAAACGGCGTAGTTTAAAAAAGAGGAAAAGTGTCGAGCCAAATTTACGAACAATGGAGATACTGTCCCAGAATTTTATATGACGATGTGAGGTATATCAAAAAAACGTCCTAAATAACTCGCCACGAATTTTATTTCAATGCCAAATGCCAGGTTCGGTGATTTACGACACGTACCATTCCAAGTTTCTTCGCATATCAAAAAAACGCCACGGAATTAGAAATACGTTGTGTTATATTCTTGTTGACGTTTTGTTTTAGAATATCCTAATATAAAGCGGTATTTCAAGATCACGGCAACAACGGGTTCCGTTAAAAATTCGTTTTCATCCCTCACTTAATCGCCTTTTTAAATATATTTCAGTATTTTGGAAATATTGTTCTGCATCAAAAACGAGTCAAAATTTGGTAATGAGTTACCCAACTTTAATTTCTTCATTTCACATTTTTTACAAAAAAAAATCAATACAGAAGTTGTAGGGTTTAATAAGTGTTTTTATTATTGCCTCCTTATTTGTATACAAGGTGTGCTAAAAAGCCATAGTATATCAAAGTTTTTACATTGGAAGCCTTATTTATTTATTTTATTAAAATAAATGCTCTGATTTTAAAAATATATCGCCCGTTGAAGTTCATTTTTACATTACGGCCAGAATTAGCCAAAAATAAAAGCGTTACTTAATTTGCAATGCATAATAATGGCGTCAGGCAAAAGCTACGTCTTTTGTTTAATTGTGATAGTCGTTACATATCTTAATTATTATTATTATAATGGCTCCAAATTCGTTCAAACAATAACTTTTTTCCACTTGAAAATTTCGAAATATTGTGTAAAATGTTGAAAATACAAATAGGGTCTGACACGAATATTTAAGCTACGAGGTTAGCGCCAAACTTTCCCGGCCTGTCATAGATGCAGCTCCAGTCTGCCGATAAAACTTTGTCTTCTTTTAAATATATTAGTAGGGTGCGAAAAAAACAATTGAAGTCTTGCGACAAATAGTTTTTTATTGACAGCATTTTAAACAAGACGTGTCCGAAAAAACGTCGCAAATAACGCAAATTGAGTATATAGCAGTCATAAAGTTTTTGACAAAACAAGGGTTAGCACCTAAAATTATTAAAGAAAGGCTGGATGGTGTGCACGGCCAAAGTTCTTCTTCGTATTCGAATGGGGCAGGAGTCCCTTGAAGATGATTAAAGAACTGGTCGACCAGTGGAGGTCATAACGGAAGATATTGTTGCGATTGTGGAAGAGGTGGAATTGAGTGATCGACGTTTAAAGGTCAAGGAAATCTCAGAAATTACTAAGCTTTCTGATACAAGTGTTCGTCGAATCCTGCATGATCATTTAGGTATGCATGAGGTTAGTGCAAGATGGGTTCCTAAAAACCTTTCGGCTATTCAAAAACAACGCCGTGTAGAGTGTGCGCTGTCTTTTTGGAACTCTGTGGGTCGGAACCGAAGTCTGTGATAGAAACTATTGTGACGGGAGATGAAACTATGGGTCTCTATTATGTCCCTCTATCGAAAAAAGAATCAACAGAGTGGCGTCGTAAGGGTGAAGCACCTCCAAGAAAATTCAGAGTCTGCCAGTCAACAAAAAAGGTGATGGCCATGATCTTTTGGGATTGTGAAGGGATTCTTTTGATAGATTTTAAAGAAACTAATACCACTGTCAATGGTAAATATTACGCAACATTATTACATAAATTGTGAGACTGCATAAGCGTAAAACGTCAAGGAAAACTGACCAAAGGCGCGCGTCTTTTTCACGACCATGCACCTGTCCATACTGCTGGTGTTGCAGAAGATGCCATTTTAGAGTGTGGGTTCCAACAGATAGTTCATCCTCCCTATAGTCCAGATATGACCCCCAGCGACTGTTATTTGTTTGGATATTTGAAAAAGAATTACGTGGATGGCGGTTTAACGACGAAGTTGAGTTAAAAGGGGCGGTTTTAGCTCATTTTGCAGACAAACCAAAAGAATATATTTTTAAAGGGATTGAGTTGTTAATAAAAATATGCAATAAGTGTATTGAAGTTAAGAGGGATTATATTGAAAAATAATAAAAAAATATTACTCTACTTTGTTTCTTTCATATTCAGGCCGGGAAATTTTAACGCTGCCCTCGTACATAGGAAAAGTGGGCGCACACTATCTAAAATTAAATTTAAGCTCATTTATAAAACATTTCGAAGAAATGAAACTTTGGAGATAAAAACTGGGCAGTGCGATTTAACTCCTGGTGAATAATTAAATGTATATTACGTTTTTTAAAAAACTTGTTTAGACAAATTGATTAATATGACATTTAAAAAAAATTGGAATATTTGGAGAATCATAAAAAATCATTTTTTTACTTTTCCTTTTTTGCGGATGATGCAGTTTCTACCCTTTCTGCAGCTTCGTCTGAGCAACTTAGTATTGCAACCAAGACAACTGTTGAGCAAATGAAACATTATGCAGAAATGAACAAATTGATATTGAACGAAAGTAAAACTGAAATGATCGCCTTTTCAACACGGGATTTAAATAAGAGCTTATTAGTACGCTTTAATGAAAGCACAATTCAACAGAAAAGTGTTGTAAAATTCCTCGGAGTATATGTAGACTCGAGACTCTCATGGTTCGAACAGGTGGACCACATTCTCAAAAAACTTTCTGTTTACTGCTTTGTCATATGGAGGCTCCGCCATCAGGTTTCTTTCCCCTTGTTAAAAATGTACTTTTTTTCTATTCCTGTCTCAACTACGCTTTGGTTTGGGTCTCTTACAGCAACTCCCCAAAATGTATAATAAATTGCCTATCGAACTGAAGGAGATAACTAGTCAAACAAAATTCAAATGCACTCTTAAAGACGAATTGCTACGCCTCGCCTATTACAATATTAAGGATTTTCTTTCTTGTGATACTTTTTAATACGTATTCGTTGTTTGTTATTGTTTATATATTTGTTACTTATCTATCAGTATTACTTATTATTATTCTTAAATTACTAATTATACTAAGATAATTTTATACTTTTACGTTCGTATTATGCTGACAATATTCAACACTTGTTAATCAAGTCTTATGGAAATAAAGCAATCTTTATTTTTATCTTTTTGTGGGAGAATTTAAAAAACAAATTTTATTTTAAACTTCATGACAATATACATTACATTAAAGAACTAATAACGTCTGAAATAAATAATATCAACGATTTGCATCCCGGCTTGATAATAAAAGCTTTAGATAAGTGAAAAATATGGTATCAACTGTGTATTCAGAAAAGTGGGGGAAATTTTCAATGTTTAACATAATATTCTTAATGAATAAATTAGTGTATTTATATTTGTAGTATCCGGAAAGACAATAACGAAGTAACTTCAAGTTTTCGCACAAGAATGGAGACTTCATCAGCAAGACTAAAAATATGGAACAACATTCTATTACAAAACGAAGTACCTAATAATATTTTATACAAGAAACAACAATATGTTATTTTTTAAAAGAGCACCAACCAAGAAAATGTTATTTAATCCACTATGATAAATTTGTTTTAAAAAGTTTGTGGTTCTTATAGAATATACACTTAATATATCGCCTCAGCGGCATTTTCTTGTTGGTGACACATGTCATGTATTGAACAATATTGAAATAATTAAAACACACGACGTTTATTAATTAAGCGATGATTTTATTTTTGGCTAAATTTGAAATTAATACGTAATACTAAAACTACGACTTTGAACCCTACAACTGTATTAAACTTTTTTTTCTAAAATATAAAATAAAAAGGTCTAAGGGGTATAACATTATTGGCATTAGTTTATTATTTTGGTATGTGCTGTTCGATAAAATTGATAAAAAAAAATAGAATAACATAAACTTAAAATTGTAAAAGTACGAAATAAATTTGGTACGATATGCCATATTATCAGATAGCAACAAGGAATTGAAGAAAATTTCTTTCGAACGTGTAATGTAAGGGTGTAATCTAAGAATCGTATTTTATTAAAAATTGAAAACTACTGTTTTATTTTTTTTTATAGGAACAATTTGTATTATGGGCATCAAAAAAGACTTTTTTTTTGTAAATATGCGCGGAACACAAAAAACTGTATGATTTTCAATGGGGCGAATAAAAAATGTACTGATATACATGTCCCACAGAGTGCTACTGCATGCAACTAAGAAAAATGGATCATATCCGGAGTTTTCTCATTCTAATTTAGGTTGACATTAATGAATTGAAATTTGACAGACGCAGTACATATTAGAGGCTATTAATGGTTTTTCTTTATCCACACTTCTAAAAGTCTACAGTTAGGACAAGTAAAAAACACTGCCTGGCAAGCAGAGTCGAACATAAATAATGAAATTTCACGTCACATCTGGCACATCTGTATTATAATACTCTCTTCTAATATCTATACACTTTGAGAAACGGAATATATTTGGCACACCAGGCTGTGGCCAATAAATGTTGACATTTTCGAAAGACCATGACTATCATCCATTCTACTAAATTGTAACCTCGAAGTTGACCTTTCTAATTTTAAAGGATGCAAAATCTTTCGGAAAGTCTCAACCGAATTAAAGTTCAAGTACAAAAGGTATGACCACTAGAATCAAGTCTTCAAAATACGCTCACTAGGGACAAATGCAAAAGTTTAGTAGTGTTGCTTTTCAATTCAAAGTTCTTTACAAAATTTAATACACTGTTCACAAACAAGTCTTCTTCATATTATTTTGCACATCAGAACAACATATTATAAGCGAATTATATAGAGTAAATATTTTTGCAATAATTAGAAGTATATAAATAAAATTTGGCATATATTTAGATAAAACTTTTAATATATTTTATTTTTAGATTGAATTGAAAATAAATAATGGAAACTCTGAAAATGCTTCGATTCATAAATTATCCCTGCACAGAATATAATAATCCAACAAATTCAAAAAATTAAACAAAGCGGACTTTCAGATTTTATCTTCCGCTTTGTTCTAAGTCTATAGTTCGGTATTTGTATGCGAAACTAAAATAAAATCCAAAAAGCTTTGAACTGAGGAGGCTTTTACTTGATGAAAATCCATTTATCAAAACAAATAAGAACTAAAAGTTCATAGTTTATTTTAGAAATTATATATTTTGATTTGATAATTTTTTTTAATTAAAATTAATTTTCAACGTAAATTACATTTCATTTTGTATTTACTGCGATCCTTGTTACTTGTATATAAGAGCATGTCATACAACTAGTTCACTGAACTGCATCTTAGATCAGTCTCAGTGTTGGAAAAACGATTAATCTTTATATTATGAATCATTTAAATAGGTACAATATATTATATGAATATCAATTTAGGTTGATACCCAAGAAATCTACCGAGTTAGCGATATTTGATACTATCGCGTATATAAATGAAAACATTAATAAGAATCATAGAATTGGTGGTCTGTATTTTTAATCAAGACTCCATTACAAGATATGGAAAATGCTTTTGGGGGTCTTCCAGAAAGGCATTAAATGTTTTTGAAGTAAAAAACCGAATATTGAAATGTCCGTTGGCGAAAAAGAATATACATTTATCATTCCCAAAGCACGTAGATTTATATGCTGGTGAAATGGAAATGTTGACAATCCCAGATTGCAAGTTAAGGGGCAGGCAAGCTCGATTAAAACCACTTTTCTTTTTTTTTATAACTACTATTTTCGGTGGATACTTAAATCCTTGCTCTCGAAGAACTAGCTTAGCTACCTCTTCATCTCATTGACGTTCTCAGTTTACGCCAGGGAGGGACATCCCGAAGTTATGTGCGAAATCGTCTTACCGTTGCGAGCGCACATTTTACTCACATCGTGTACAGATTGGTACTCTGTTATAATTTTATCTATCTATGCCAGCGCTTCTCAGCTGCCTTGCATATTGATCATGCAATGCTTTTTCCTGCTATCTTGCTTGTGAATCATCCTGTTCTTCTGGTATATCTGGTGTACATCCAGCGTCCACCATTTTTATGATGTTTATTATGGAAATGGTGTCCGCATAAGTTCTGAATATTCATTACGCCTCTTCCACCTTTTCTTAGTAGCCTTTTGAATGGTGCATTCTGAGCTTCGCAATGCTTGTTCCGGTTTGCCTATCTTGTCCCCTCAGGGCCGTATCCGAGTATTTTAATATTTCGAATAAATAGATGAGTACTGCTATTGCATAGCTTGCTATTAATAACATGTTGATTAAACAAATGTCTGTAAAACTGTTTAAGCACTAATTGAAAAATCTAAAACTGGATAGTAGTGATCGTTATCAGTAATTAAATATACAGATTCCTCATAACTTATCAACCCTAGCAAAAACAAATGCTATAAATTAAAACATGAAGACGCATTCAATAAACGCGGCGGCAAATAATAGTTGTTCAAAAGATGCAGATACAAAAATTGAAATGAAATAAACTAACTTTCCCTTCAACTCATTAAAGCTTAACAGTCAAAAACAGGAAGTAGTAGACGCATGTTCAAAACGAACGGTTGCAATTAAATAATAGAAAACGCGTGGGAAAGCCATTGTCTACACAGATAGCTAATGAAGTTATCTGTCAACACCTTTAAACAATGTGTATTTAAATAAAAAAAAAAACAAGTTCGCTAGCCAAAGTTCCAATTCTCGTTTATCGGTGCGAATTGCTACGTAACGTCGTTTTCCCTTTCGTTCCTTGCATTTTTTTGTGCAGCATTTTCCCGTTTTTCGCTCTTGTTCCTCTGTTAGTTCGCCACAAGTAACGACTAAATGTGCCAACAACACTTCACGCCACACTTTGAATAAACTGTGATTAATCGGCGAAAAGCATTTGTATTTTTTCAGTAATTTTTCAGACGGATATAAATAAAATTAGTGACGCCATTTCGATCGGAAGGACGAATTTTAAAATTTCCCGACGCGTTAAAATCATACGAAAACCTAGGAATGAATCACTGATCCGTAAATAAGCCGCTTTAGCTCTGTTTTAATAACACTTTACATTGTTAAGAGCAATGAAAATGATTTGGTTTTAAACTACTATTTAAAGCTATTTAAACAATACACACGGTATCAATTTTGCCAGTGATCTTGATCGTAAAAACATATTTGTTATTAATGTTAACCTTTTTGATATTTTAATAATTAGGTATGGTCTGTTCATAGATGTAAGAAAGTGACCAATTGCTTTTGAACGGGATTATCCAAGGGTGGTCATTAACATACAATGCAACAAGATTATTACCTAAAGTTTCGGAATTTAAATTCAGGTAAAATTGTGCTTAGTAATAGAAAATAATTTTATACCCACCTGTGTTCAATATTCTTTGGTTTGGTATACTTCTTAGTTTAAGTTTATTAGCAATCATTCTTATTTCGTGTGTAATACAGAGAGTGCTGAATCGTGTGCGAATTATGCAAAATATGTGCGAATCTAGTGTATCTCAGGAGATGCCCCAGCCCAAATGTAGAAAACGCTATTCTATTGAGACTAAGGAAGTTATAAACAATGTTTATTTGAATCTCATTGAACGTGGTGCCAGCAAGCAAGCATCTTTAGAAGAAACGGCCACATTGACGAAAATTCCAACATCAACCCATTTCAGCGGGGAAAAAAGAAGCGATGCTGACATTTTCTCGAGTGTAGATGAAAGTGATCAAGATATAATACGGCGTAAAATTTACCAGTTATATGAGAAACAAAGCGTGCCTACATTAGATATCTTAATTAGGAGGCTTGAAAAAGATGAAACAGGTGTGAAATGTGGCAGAACTACCTTATGGAAGTTTATTCAACACATGGGGTTTAGATTTTAAAAAATTGACAAAAGGCAAGTTTTAATGGAATCTTTTAGAATTCGGAAATGGTGAGTGGAATATCTAGAAAAAATTAGGAATTACAGAGAACAACAAAGGCCAATTATTTACTTGGATGAAACCTGGTTCGACACTTGTGATAACCCGGAAAAGGGTTGGGTTCACTCAACTCAAGTGTAAAACAATCGTGCCATCAAAAAGAGGTAAAAGAATAATTATTTTGCATGTTGGCTCTAAAGATGGTTGGATTCCAAATGGACTTTCTCTGTCTGCGAAAAATATTAAAGATTCTTGTCTGGATTACCATGAAGACACTACTGCTGATTTATTTGAAAGTTGGTTTAAAAACAAACTAGTTCCAAACATTGCTCCTAATAGCGTCGTTGTAAAGGACAATGCAAGTTATCACAGTATGCAGTTAACTAAAACCCCTTCCTCATGTGACACAAAAGCAACAATCCAAAACTACATGTATAATAACATTTATTTTCACGAAAATTATATCAAAAAGCAATCAATTGAGGTTCTACAAAGCTTGAACCTACAAAAGGAATACGTCTGTGATAATTATGCAAAAAATCTAGGGCATACAGTTTTAATCCCATTGAACATGTTTGGCACCAATGTTTTTCCCCGTGTTAACTCCTCAAACTTATAGGAACCGAAGTTTTTAACATCCCTCACAAAGTTGGGAAAATTCTGTTAAGCATATTAAAAAACCAGAACAATCGTATATCCATACTGCAAATAATATAGAACAAATAATAATTAGAACAGGCGCTGATAACGATAGTGATACTGACATATTATGTGAATAATTTTAAACAATTTAAGTATGTAATAAAAATAATTTGTAATTTTATTTTAGATTTAAACATAAATACATACATAAATAAATAAATACTGTTTAGTATATTTCCTAACAAAACCCCAAATAAATAAATTCTAAGCAAAGTAGGGACCTGTTCGGCCATATTTCATTCTTATAGTTTGCCCGGGTCTTTCCTTAATTCGTATCAGTAAGTCACTTTCTTATATCCATGAACAGACTTTATATATACTTTGAACTATAAGTGCTAATTATAATAAAAAAAATATTATGAATAATTTGTTATAAACGATCAACTAAAGCCAAATATCCAACGCACATTCATTCCCTAATCTATTAATTAAGATTCTCCATAGTTGCCTATAGATTCGTCTAGCTGCTGCTAGGGCAGAGTAATTCAACACGACCACATCATCTATTGAGTTTAGTAAATTTATCTCGCCTTGGCTCAAATTGTGCAAGTCTTCTAACAATACTTATCAGTTGGTTAAATTGCATTGATAATGCTGGTTAATTTAATAGATGCAGAAAACATAAAGGAGTCGAAGTCGGACATTGTACAATGTATAGGGTGGGCCTTTTATTTTGGGACACTTACCTTATCTCAGAAACTATTGGGAATGGAGCCAAACGTTAAATGCAAAAGTTAATTGGGGTATTACAAACTTTCAATTTATTTTAATGTTGTATATACAGGGTGTTCTATTTCTCGTGGGCTAGTACCAACTTTTTTATTTTAAATGGAACGTCACATTTTGTGTATAATATGCTATACCTAAGTCTAACCGTTTATAACATTTTTATTTTTTCGGAAGCATTTGTTCATTCGGAAGCATTTATTGTGTGACTTGATAAGTTTTGGACTCGAATAACGGATTTCATAATAAATTTCAATACATAATAGTAATACAGGGTACGAGAAAAATAAGATTAAAAATTGAATTAAAAAATTTGCAAAACTTTTTTTTTAATGGAAACTACCTATTTTCATAATCTTGTCATAAAATATCTGTTAATTAATAAAAAATTAGCATTTATTGTTTCACTTGAGTAAGTTTTGTTGTTGACAAAGTACTCGAATAACGGATTTCATAATAAATTTGGGCACATCATAATACAGGGTCCGCGAAAAATAAGATTAAAAATAAAATTAAAAAAACTGAAAAAAAACTTTTTTTTTAATGGACACTACCTATTTTCATAATGTTTTCATATTTAGCATCAAAAATTAAGGCAACTTTATGTAAAATTGTATATGCCTAATATTTTTACTTTTTGAAATATTTCCTTTTAAACATTTGTCAATCACAAATAATATGCTGTTGCCATACAAGTTCAGTTAGTGTAGGGTGGCTATGACGATGTTTAAACAAAACAATGCCGCTTGCGTATTATATTTATCACAGAGGAAAAGATTGAAATGTTAGAAAGTTACGTATCGAACAATTAACACCGGACCCTGGCTCTTAGAGATCATATAACAAAATTTCCATTAAGGAGACGCCCAGAAAAAAGATCTTCAACAGGATTTACGATCAAGAAAAAATAGACGTCGTCATATTTTGAATAATGAAGAGCAACTTAATATTTTGTTATATTTTGCAGAGAGCCCTGAAGATTTGACCCGAATCTGTTAGAAATGCGATTATATATTTAAAATCCTTGTATTCCTCAAGACATATTGAACAACTGTTACAATAATTATTATCCTTTGTGTTAGCTATTAATTTTTTATTGATCGGTCATTAACAAATTCACCAACGTTACCCTTATTCTTGGTCTTATTTTGTATAAATAATGCAAACATAATCTTTGGGTCTTCATAAGCACATCGACAAAATTATGGTCAACTATGAAATGGTAAATCATAATGGCAGCACTTTAGCAATTGTTTTGTTTAAACTCCGTCATAGCCACCTTACACTAAATGAATTTATATGGCACAAACATATTGCTTGTGATAGACAAATGTTTAAAAGCAAAAAAAAGTAAAATGTTAGGCTAATACAACCTTATATAAAAGTGCCTTAATTTTTAAAGCTAAATATGACAAGATTATAAAAATGGGTGGTTTCCATTAAAAAAATTTTTTTTGGCAGTTCTTTTAATTTCATTTTTAATCTTATTTTTCGCGTACCCTGTATTAATATGTATCGAAATTTCTTATGAAATCCGTTATTCCAGTCCTTCGTCGACAACAAAACTTACTCAGTGAAACAATAAATACTTTCGAATGAAGAAATTGGCAAATATTTTAAGTCTTGCAAACGTCATTTTGCGCATAAAAAATTAAAAAAGTCAAAAACGATTAGACTTAGGTATAGGACAATATGTACAAAATATGTTTAGAATTTTGTATATAATTCAAAAATGAAGTAATTGTAAATGTACCTGTCAGCAAAATTCAAATATTGAAAAATGCAGCCAATACATAATTTTTGATTAATCTTTTAAAAGCATTTAAAGTTTATTGAAAATAGTATTCAAAATATGTGTAGTTTTATATCATTAATTACTAACATATGACGGCGTTAGTTTATTTTTTGTCTTAAATATAAATATAAAGGCATCAAGCATTACTTTTTTTTGTACAGTTAATATTTGTAGCACATTTAATATCGCCATCACAGATATATACGACGGCAGCGCCAAAATTTCCCGGCCTGAATAAGAAAGAAACAAAGTAGAGTAACAATTTTTTTTTATTTTTCAATATAAACCCCCTTAACTTTAATACACTTATTACATCTCTTTATTAACAACTCAATCCCTTTAAAAAAATATTATTTTGGTTTGTCTGCAAAATGAACTAAAACAGCTCAACTCAACTTCGTCGTTAAACCGCCGCCCACGTAAGTCCTTTTTCAAATATCCAAATAAATAGTAGTCGCTGGGGGCCATATCTGGGCTATAGGGAGGATGAACTATCTGTTGGAACCCACACTCTAAAATGGCATCTTCTGCAACACCAGCAGTATGGACAGGTGCATTGTCGTGAAAAAGACGCGCGCCTTTGGTCAGTTTTCCTCGACGTTTTACACTTATGCAGTCTCACAATTTATGTAATAATGTTGCGTAATATTTACCATTGACAGTGGTATTAGTTTCTTTAAAATCTATCAAAAGAATTCCTTCACAATCCCAAAAGATCGTGGCCATCACCTTTTTTGTTGACTGGCAGACTCTGAATTTTCTTGGGGGTGCTTCACCCTTACGACACCACTCCATTGATTCTTTTTTCGATAGAGGGTCATAATAGAGACCCATAGTTTCATCTCTTGTCACAATAGTTTCTATCACAGGCTTCGGTTCCGACCCACAGAGTTCCAAAAAGACCGCGCACACTCTACACGGCGTTGTTTTTGAATAGCCGAAAGGTTTTTAGGAATCCATCTTGCACTAACCTCATGCATACCTAAATGATCATGCAGGTTTCGACGAACACTTGTATCGGAAAGCTTAATAATTTCTGAGATTGACCTTTAAACGTCGATCAGTCAATTCCACCTCTTCCACAATCGCAACAATATCTTCCGTTATGACCTCCACTGGTCGACCAGTTCTTGAATCATCTTCAAGGGACTCCTGCCCCATTCAAAAACGTTTTGCCCATTCTTTCACTACAGAATACGAAGGAGAACTTGGGCCGTACACACCGTCCAGCCGTTCTTTAATAATTTTAGGTGCTGACCCTTCTTTTGTCAAAAACTTTATGACTGCTCTATACTCAATTTGCGTTATTTGCGACATTTTTTCGGACATGTCTTCTTGAAAATGCTGACAGTTGTTTATGTTGTTTATGTTTATTATTTCAAAAAGTAAAAATATTAATCATATACAAGCTCATATAAAATTGCCTTATTTTTTAATGATAAATATGCTTCCCTCTCTTTCGCACTCTTCATTGCCATTTCTTGGCACTCTGGCACGGTATGTAGTGCATACCACGAAGATAAAAAAAAATGGGACTGGGAGTTACGACCACAATGGAAAAAGTTGCCACGGGTTGAAACATTTTAAAAAGCTAAATCCAAAAATCGGTACTGTAAGTCACTAAAATGAAAAAGGAAATTTTAGAAAACTAAATCCAAAAATCTTGTCACTAAAATGAACTGAAGAAAATACTATTATTTTATAATTGTAAAAATCTCAGTCCACAATCTACTCCTACCTATTAAGCTTTGTTATTAATATCCTTGGCAACATTCATCTGTTTACTATGATTAGCAAACTTAATAAGTGGATATGTTTTTTAAAATTTCGACATTTTAAATACTAATTAAATAGATGAATTAAAACGAAAATATGGTAATGCTGGTAATATGAATCTATAAATCTTTGGAAATTATACAAACTGCCGAAATTTGAAACAAAAATGGATGCGCGATTCATGAATTTATTCTTCTAACCGGTCTACTAAATTCTAAAGCTCAATAAGACTTGCAGAAAGTATTTTAATGAAAAAAAAGTACAAATTATATAAATAACAAACAATAAATAAATAGATAAACATAAACAAAAAAGAATTTATTTCTTTGTTAATTACAAGGTACAGGATATTTATTAACTTACGTTTCTGTTTTGGTATTAATACGACGAAAAATATATGCCTTTCACCTCAGAATTAGGAGCAAAGGATAAAGTGTTTTTAGAAGTCGATACCAGAGAAGTAAGAAATATTTATACCGATTCTGACTTTGCGAATAATAAAAACAGTGTAATTGACTATTTGATAAAGGCATGCAAAACAAAAAATTTCGCTTTATCTAGTGCAGACTCGGAATACCGGGATATTAAAAAGTACCAGAACGCTCATAATGTCAAAATTTTGTTTGAAGTTACCGCTTTTTTAGTAAAAACTACCGGAACGCTTAAAGGTCCAAAAAAAATTGCTAAAGCTGCAACGATAAAATTCAACACACAGCAATGTTGTCAGATTTACCACTTTTACGTTACACATCATAACATTAGGCAAAAATATTAGTCATATACAACCTTACATAAAATTGCCTTAATTTTTAATGCTAAACATGACAACCTGATAAAAATAGATAGCTTCCATTTAAAACAAATGTTTTTCTGGCAGTTTTTTTAATTTCATTTTTAATTTTTTTTTAGCGTACCCTGTATTAACATGTATCGAAATTTCTTTCTTTGTCTTCAACAAAACTTACTCGAGTGGAACAAGGCTTTCGAATGAAAAAATTGGCAGATATTTTACGTCTTGCAAAACGTCATTTTTCACATACACAATTAAAAACGGTTAGACCTAAGTATAGGACATTATACACAAAATATGTCTAGAATTTTATACAGAATTCAATAATGATGTAATATAGCAGGTGTTCCGTTTAAAATAAGAAATTAATGAACATAATATAATAAAAGAAGAAAATTAAACTCTCTGTATGTACAAAACTAAAATAAATGAAAGGCCCGTAATACCTCAATTAACATTTTTATTTTACTTTTGGCTGCATCCCCTATAGTTTCTGGCACAAGGTAGTGTCCCAAGATAAAGGGCCCACCCTATTCGGGTTATACGAAAATCGATATATTAAAACCAATTTTTTTCACGCCCACGAAATGAAAATAAAAATGAACGTCCGTGCTATACTGTTTGCGCTAAACTCGTGACATAATAACAAACGTTCCCGTGCCAAGAGGCGCAAATGCAAATTTTCTCTTTCGTTCTCTTTCGCGGTGCGGGTACCTTCTTGGTGACGGTCCTCGTCGTCTCTTCGGACGCCCATTCCTGAAAGTACTCCATCGTCCATATCACCGCGCACCGGAAAAAAAAAGCAACGTGAAACGATGGAATCGAAAGGTTCGGTTTGTGACCTCGCACAACCAAAACACTGTCAAACACACACAATAACCATATCGGAGAGTTCGCGACGAACGGTCATGCGGAATCGCGATTCTACTACTAAGGCGCCTCGGCCGGTCTCCTTGTTTCGGGAAATTCGGGAGACGGGCACTTAAGTCAGGCCTGCAACGCGCGACTAGCGCAGCAGCACGCTGCGTTTAGTTTTGACATTGATCGCGGGTTCGGACTATTTTCGAAATTTTATTGTCGCCGTACATCTTCTCGATGTGCTTTAAAATTCACGCAACCGTGAATTGTGCCTGGTGTGTGTGTGTGGCGACTCAAACCACCACGCTGGAAACGAGTCGGTTCCAAACTCCCAATAATTCGATGACGCCGATGTCCAATACAAAAAAAAAACTAATTTCATTAAGTTCTTTTCCCATCTTCAATGGCATTTGGCAGCTACATCGACAACATCGACAGCTAGTTCCCCAAGTCTTGTTGCAGGCTATATTTACCCCAAATAAGTAACTATTAAACTCGTTTCTTGTCCTTCTTCTTCTTACGTTAGGACTGGGTCCTCATCAAGGATTTGCCAGGAGTATTTGAGATGTTGAGGACCAGCTCTCATACCATCTCATAGGTGGACGTACAGGCGATCGGGTTGTGCCTGGTTTCTTTCCCTTTGCAATTTTTGCTAATCGTTCATTTTGCATTCCGCTAACATGGTCTCTCCATTCTCTTCTGTGACTCCTTGCACATCTAACTACATCCTGCACATTACACATTTCCCTTATTTCCTCATTTCTCTTCCGATCGAATAACGGATGGCCTGTTATTAATCTCAGGGTTCGCATTTCCGTTGTTTTTAAGAGCCGTTTACTGGTTGTGTTCTCCGCTCTAGTTTTTATTGCGTATGTCATGACCGGTCTTACGCAAGCTTTATTTATTCTAACTATACTTGTCGTACTTATATACTTATTTCGCCAAATTAAATCTCTTAGGTATCCTGATATTAATGCTGCCTTTATTGTTTGGGCTTTTACTTCATTCATTAGGTTTCTATCAGTTGTTACTTTCGAAACTCGATGAAATCGAATTTTCGAAAGTATCTGCGCTCGTATAAAAATATCATATCTCGGTAAGGGTAGGTCCTATGGGATCGCTGTTGGTACAGAAATGATCACCGTTTTTGTCTGTTTGGCAGTTTTCCGTTCTCCGTTCTCCGTTCTCGTCTTTTGATTTTTCCTGAATAACTTTCGAACCATTGGAGCTACAAAATTGAAATTTTGCCTCCTTTTTAACCCTCAACGACGCACATAAGGTTAAAAAAAATGCCCCTGATCCGACTCCGGTATCCATCTTTTTTTCGCGATTTTCGACCGTTTTTTGGACCATGAAACACGATAAGTGTCCGAAATTTGAAGCAATCGACTTCATATTTGGCATATATATACAGCTTTGCTTTGTGACGGAACGTATTGAAAATGGGGGCTGGGAATTAAAAACATTAGGAACCGTGCTTGTAAGGGTCTACAAAAAACATCATTTTTCAAAAACTGTTTAGGAGACCAAAAAAATTCTTGAACCAGTTACGGTTCTATAAACTTTTATTCGTGACAATTTTTCAAAAATATACAAATTCAAATTCAAAAAAACTGAAAAATGAAAATTGAGTATAACTAACTGAGAGAATATGATTCAGATCTCACTTTCTTTTATATTGCGATATAGCCCGCAGAGATATTCCGTGCTAAATGAGAAATGTGTTAAGTGTCCTAAAGAAACTGGTCGCAAGTATTTTTAAAAAATTATTGATTTTTTTTCGCTAATTTTAGCTTCCAGAAAAATATGTTTTCCTCCATAATCGTTCTTCCGATTGGCAAAATTCTTTAACCGGCAGACGCAGAAGATCCAGTCCAATAACATTTATTTCAGGGTTTTCAAATTATAGGCAACAATCAAAAAGACCTAGGAAAATGATCTTTTACGGAGCAAATCAAAAATTGTAAAAAATATGGCTAATTGGTTCAAACGGTGTCATTGGCCGCATCAAGAGATACAATTTTTGTATTCGCGATTTTCGCCTATCATATACGTTGCTCGGGATATTTGAAAAAATGGACAATCCAGGGCTATAACCATCACTTCGAACAATGATTGTATCGTATACAGGGTGTGTCGTTTATGGGCAAAAAATCTAAAATATACTAAAAATTTCCGTTTTTGTGGGTAAATTATTGGCGATAAATCAAAAACCGTTAAAGATGGGATAATTTTATTTGAACAGTATCGTAAGCCGGGTCGTGAGAGAGTTTCAGGTTAATTATACAGGGCAAATTTTAATATTTACTGATGTTTGCTGTAACTTTTAAGTTCGACGAGATGCGATACAGGGTGCATGCACAATTGCAGGAGCACGGTAGCAAAACGATGCGTCACTTTACCACACGAAACCGCGAAGTTCTTTCCTTTTATAATAAAAAGCTGCTTCGCGCTAGGCGCTACGAACTTGCCCCGCCCAGTGACGATTTTTCGAAAGCCATCTTGTTATGTGTGTTCCTAAATTTGTTCCTAAATATTTTGTTCTACACTCTGATCACTAGTTTGCATCTTCTCAGTTCTTTGGATATTGTAAGAGATTTCGTTTGTTTTTGTAGATATTTGTTACATGTTGTTCGTTTTCGCTATTTGTTGGAATTTATATAGGAGCTGTTGTACGTTTTCTTCGTCTGCCGAGATTATTACTGCGTCATCAGCATAGCATATTATAGCCTATTATTTTTATTTCTTTGTCTCCCTTTCGATAACCTAACCCGGCTTGCTCTACTTCGTTTATGATTTCGTCCATTATGATGTTGAACGAGTTTGGGCTTAGGCTATTCCCTTGTATGATGCCCGTTACCACAGGTATTTTATTGCCTAATTTGTTTGCCGTTCTCAAAAAGGTATAATTTTCAATAACTCTTATTATATTGGGGTGAATGATCCTTTCTGTTAGTAGAGTTATGAGATCATTTAAGCGTACCCTTTTAAACCTAAATGCTGCCTTATTAAACTCTATGGCATTTTCAGTTATTTGGCGAATTATAATAATCGGATCTGTTATTTCTGAATCCTTGCTGTTCTTCACGTATCCCGATAGACTTTACTTCTGCTAAAATTTTAGTAAATAGTTTCAGAACCGCATTCAATTTTGGGGATCGGTTTTTTCTTATTTGTTATTTCGTCGACGCCTGTGGCTTTTCTGTTCAGGGAGAAAATCCTATTTTGGGTTTCCTTGATGTTTTCATCCTCGTGGCGTAATTCCTGTGATGGTACGTTAGATTGTGTTAAATCATAAAGTTTTTAAAAATGTTTGTATTTTATATGTATTCATTTGTTGGTTTTCTTCTATTCTATAGGTCATGTTGCATATCGTTCGAACACTTTTTCCCCGTGTTCTCTTTTGATTTTTCGAATATTTTCTTTGACTCTGTTCCTTACAGCTTTATGGCCATTATGTATGTATGTATGTAAATATGTATGCAGATGCTATTGTCCCTTCTGTTCGGCTAAGATCTTGACTTCTTGTCTTCCAAAGACTTCTTCTGATGCTTTTAGTATATTAGTTCTTAGTTTTGTCCATGCAGTTTCAATCTCATCTGTCCCTTGGATATTATTAACATCTATTCTCTCTCTGAACCTTTGTTATGTAGATATAAGAAAGTGACCAATTGCTTTTGAATGGGATTATTCAAGGGTGGTAACTAATGTACAATGCAACAGGATTAATACCTAAAGTAATTTTATAGCTACCTGTGTTTAATATTCTTTGGTTTGGTATACTACTTAGTTTAAGTTTATTAGTAATCATTCTTATTCCGTGTGTAATACAGCGTGTGTTGAATCGTGTGCGAATTATGCAAAATATGTGCGAGTCTAGTGTATCTCAGGAGATGCTCTCGCCCAAATGTAGAAAACACTATTCTATTGAGACTAAAGAAGTTATAAACAATGTTTATTTGACTCTCATTGAACGTGGTGCCAGCAAGCAAGCATCTTTAGAAGAAACGGCCACATTGACGAAAATTCCAACATCAAGTGTATGGAAAATTGTGAATAATCCCATTTCAGCGAGGAAAAAAAGAAGCGATGCTGACATTTCCTCGAGTGTAGATGAAAGTGATCAAGATATAATACGGCGTAAAATTTACCAGTTATACGAGGAACAAAGCGTGCCTACATTAGATATATTAATTAGGAGGCTTGAAAAAGATGAAACCGGTGTTAAATGTGGCAGAACTACCTTATGGAAGTGTACTCAAAACATGGGTTTTAGATTTAAATATATTGACAAAAAGCGAGTTTTAATGGAATCTTTCAGAATTCGGAAATGGCGGCTAGAATATCTAGAAAAAATTAGGATTCACAGAGAACAACAAAGGGCAATTATTTACTTGGATGAAACCTGGTTAGACGCTTATGATACCCCGGAAAAGGGTTGGGTTGACTCAACTGATAAGTGTAAAACAAACGCGCCATCAAAAAGAGGTAAAAGAATAACTGTTTTGCATGGCTGGCTCTAAAGAGGTTGGATTCCAAATGGACTTTCTCTGTCTGCGAAAAATATTGAAGATTCTTCTCGCTTACAATGAAGACACCACCGCTGATTTATTTGAAAGTTGGTTTAAAAACAAACTAGTTCCAAACATTCCTCATAATAGCGTCATTGTAATGGACAATGCAAGTTATCACAGTAGACAGTTGACAAAAACCCCTTCCTCATGTGACACAAAGGTAACAGTCCAAAACTACATGTATAATAATGACATTTATTTTTACGAAGATTATACCAAAAAGCAATTAATTGAGGTTCTACAAAGCTAGAAACCAACAAAAGGAATACGTCTGTGATAATTATGCAAAAAATCTAGGGCATACAATTTTTAAGGCTTCCACCTTACCCCTGTATATTTAATCCCATTGAACATGTTTGGCACAAACTGAAATCTGCCATTCGTGATAACAATGTTTTTCCCAATGTTAACTCCAATGTCCTCAAACTTATAGAAACCGAAGTTTTTAACAACCCTCCGCAAAGTTGGGCAAATTCTGTTAAACATGTAGAAAAAGCAGAACAATCGTACATCCATATTGCAAATAATATAGAACAAATAATAATTAGAACTGGCGATGATAGCGATAGTGATACTGATATATTATGTGAATAATTTTAAGTAATTTCAGTAGGTAACAAAAATAATTTGTAATTTTATTTTAGATTTAAACATAAATACATACATAAATAAATAAATATTGTTTAGTGTCTTTCCTAACAAAACCCCAAATAATTAAATTCTAAGCAAATTACGGACATATTGGGCTATATTTCTTTCTTACAGCTTGCCCGGGTCTTTCCTTAATTCGTATCACTTAGTCACTTTCTTATATCTATGAACAGACTTTACCATAAGAGTTGGAAACAGATTGCACATTATTTTCGCTATAAACTCACAAAAAATACAGCTCTTTCCTATTGTCATCATTAAGCTAATTAGATATGGCATAGTCATCAAACAGCTTTTTTTTTTAGAGGAATGACAGTTGAAGTTAATTTGATAAAGAAGAAACCTACAGAATTTCTATGAAAGATTGTTTAATCAATCCTTTGGGGAAGTGATATCACGGAACTAGCGAAAAACTGTGTTATTAAAGAAGAGGTCTTAACTACTTTATCCGTTCAACCGTTAATTATGACGTCAAGCCAGTTCCTCAGATAACGAAAAATATTACGATTTTTGATAATTTAGTTTCTGTATGATGTTTAATAAAAAAAAAGAGTAAGAATACCTAGCATACCTATATAATGCCCACTTGTTAGTAAATTAAAATAAGATGTCTTCCTTTTTACAAATATCCTACCGGGTCGACTTTGGCACACGATTTTCTATGTTGATGCCAAACAAGAAAAGTGGCTTAAGTGTTGTTGAGTAACTACTTTGCATTCCTGAAGACGTTTTCTTACTCGACAACTTTCTCAAATGGACCCCGGTTAAAAAATCAGCTGTTTAACGACCGCCATTTTTAAAATTTTAATAGGACTGGCGGTTTATAAGCTAATAATTTGGCTTCGTATCAGCTTTGAGGATTTTCATTTATTTTAAAAGTAAAAGTAGAAACATCGGAGCATTAAAAAATCCTTATCCTTACACTCGAATTACTGTTACTTGTACTTGGACAAATTTATATTTCTAGAGCAATCTTTTCACCAACTAACAAATCTGTCTCTTATATTTGAGTAAGAACGATAAGTAGGAACATTAGAGTACAAAAAATGTTGGTGAATGAATTGTTGAGTGCTCGCTACCTTCGCAAAAACCTTTTCGATTGATGATCAGATTCGTTTGAGTCACGTTGTTTCGCGCGCAACTGGAAAGGCGTGAATCCTCGGACCAAAAATATCACATAGGCAGACATTACAACAAATACGCTAATCTGAATATATTTTCGGAATGTTTTTCATGCCAACCGACATCATTTTATGAATTCATAATGCCCGCATCTTCACTGAGGATCCTATTTACAAACGCGAGAGTGTTTTATTTCAGTTTTTAGTGCCAATTATCTTATATTTATTTGCATCCAAACAATCGTTAAATTAAATTGTTAAACTGCGGATTACAAATACGCCGTTTGCGTTGGAACGCATCACGCTTACGCACTTTGGGACATTATTATTTTCCGATTATTAGGTCCGAGGTTATTTCGCACGTAAAACCGGCACTCAATAAAAAAAGAAACATTCAAATATGCAGTTGTACGTTTAAATCGTGTAAATCGAAGACATTTTTTTTGTGGAATTAAAACAGAGAAGATTTTAAGTTTTTTAACAACGAACCTCAGTTTATTTGCAAACCGTACAACCTACAGATATTTAGCTCTTTGTACAACTCAGTTATATTTTTACGATTTGTTTTGCTAATGTTCAACATATAAGAAATAAAAAAAATATTGTAGATCATGTCCTTAGTTTTTTTCGATAAATAACTTCTAATAACATTTAAATATTGCAGTTGAAATTTAATTTACCATCCACCGTTGCCCCTAAATATTTAACATAATTTACTTGCTCCAGAGGTGCGTTAGTAATAATTACTCCCTGCCAAATCTGATAATTATAGGAAATAAAAGTATTTTTGTTCGATTTCTTTTAATGGACATATGTTAGAATACCTTTTGCAAGGAAAGTGGTGGGGGATGTTAGAATATTTTCTTAAATAAATATCGAAATCTCCAAAAATACTGAACGTATTTTAGTATACTTGGGGTGGTTAAAAAGGACTTTGCATCAGTTGTGCCATGGGTGACGCGATTGCAATTGCTTACGTTTTCACCAAATGGCGTTTTAGAACATAACAAAAAGAATAAATGAAATGACATCAATAGATAGTCAAATCCCAGTGAAAACAGCATCTGAATATCTTATAGAAAATAAAAGAAGTTTACTGTACTGTTTTTACAATACAGTTGGTTTTTATAAAATTACACAACACTAGTCGCCAACAACTGATTAGAGACCGAGTAATTGACACTAATTTTTAATGAAAAAATAAATGGTAATAATAAATATTTGAAAACAGTTAAGCATGTCAATACCTAAAATAAAAAAAGGAGTTTTTACTGAGTTTTAAACGAAGTCAATATGTTAAGAACAAAGAAAATTTCGCCTCTCAGTTGTAACCTCCAAAGACAAAAGACCTTATCGTTAAAGTTTCGGGACAAACTGTCTTACTACAATTTATAATATTAATATTAATTTTGAACCATTTAGCTAATTCAGACGACACATTTGCATATCATCGAAAATAGATACACAACAGTTACCCAATACAACAATTGTTGTATCGCCGCAATATTCAAAAACCAACCCTTCCGCGAATCATGCTTAAAAATTGAAAAGGTAAGAGTCGCTAGACCGCTATCCTTAGATGTTGCAAAATACTCAACATTCTATTTAATATGGAATATATGAAAAATGTCTTATTACAGTACAATGAAAACGCAGAACATTTCCTTAAAAACAGTAGCACATTAGGTGCTACTGAGGATCTTGACATTAGTGTTTCAAACGATTGGTGTAGTAGGTTTACATATTTTAATAAATAAATCGGAAAATTTTGGAATTACTGGACCTATGCTTAATTTAATTAAATCTTTTAGGAAGATAGAAATCATTTCTCAAACTTAAACTTAATAATGTTCAAAGTGCTACACGGTCAGATTGCTCGGGAGTATCACAGGGATCAGTCTTGGGCCCTCTGTTGCACTGTCTATATGTCTTACAATTAAACTTAAAACTTGCCAGTCTATTGGCAGGATTGCCCTGCTTTAGCCTACACAGGTGTAGAAGAAAATGTTTTGTGTGGGTGAGGGTTGGTTGTATAGTAATAAATTTATAGTATTTAAGCAACAAAACAAACAAATGCCCAATGTAAAGATAAATATTAATAATACACCTCTAGAGCAAGATGATAGATATTAATGCTTTTTCGTTGTTTCCCTCTCAGCATTTCTCAAAATGTTCAAATCTGAAACTATTTTTAGAAATAAAATTATTAAATGTGTGTGAATACAATTTGAAAATGGTCTCCAGTGAAGCTTATTCAAAATGTCACATTGGTTGTCATTTCCAAAAATGTCCGTGGATTGTGACCTGCATGTAGACTAGTATTATAAAGAAACAAACATAAAAAGTGTTTAAAAATCTGCAGTTGTGCCAAAGCCATTAAAAATTCAACGAGTTGCTAAATCATAAACCATAATTTAATAATATGTGGATTGGTTGTATAGTAATAAATTTATGGTATTTAAGTAAGAAAACAAACAAATGCACACTGTAAAGGTAAATATTCATAATACCCCTCAACAAGTAAATCATGATATGTATTTTGCTTTTATTATGTTTCACTATTAGGGTGCTTCAAAAATCCTCACCAAAGATGAGCCCTGTAACTCAACTCTAAAGGGTGGCTATTTTTATTTTAGTTTTAATTTCCCATGGGAAAAATTGTTTTTTCACTAAAATTAAATTTACGTATAATGTTCGCGATTTTTTACAAAAAACCAATTTATATTGTTAATGTTGAGTCTTTAAGCTTTCCAAAACCGTATAACAAAGTTTCATTACCATTAAAGGAAGATTAATTACAGCCATTTAAAAATTACTAAATTTTGAACTTTTCAGAAATAGCTTCTAATAATTTTGTATCCACATAATTTCTCAAAATTTTTATCCAAACTAATAGTGTTTTATTTCTATGGATTTCAAATTTTAAAATGGTTGTCAGTACGTAATGTAGGTGGCAGCACTAATTATAACACATTAACACATATATTAAGAAATTATATATTTCAATTATATAAGTTACATAATTACATTAAGAAACTATTGTGTAAAGCTCTCAGTAATTTCAATTACTATCAGTAAAATGGCTGAAAAGAATATTTATTTGGTTGTTTTTTCATGTAGAAAATTAAGTAAACGAAAATTACCGAGTATAAGAAAAGTTCTACAATTATTTTTCTACAAGCATACAGATACTAACCTTACAATTTGACAGTGTTTTGATGAAGTAATTCATGATGTTATGAAAGTTTGGAAACCTACTGGTATTCCCGTCTGTCAACCATATAACGCTATTACTAAAATCATGAAAGTTTATCGAGAGTGGGAACTTTTGAAAAAAAGAAAAGAAAACTCAGAAACATAAAATTAAGGAGCATACATTTAAAAATCGCCTTGAGAATTTGTTTGATATATCTAATCATAACTCAGCACGTTGTTTAACAGAAGCTCGGTCTAAATATTTAAATGAAGAATGGAAAACGTCAAATAGACATAGTATTTTTTTAACTTCTGCAAACTTAGAAGTTTCGACAGGGACTCTAATGAATTCAGATTTAGGTAAGGAACCAAACAATGATTACGCAGGTACCTATAATATGATTGATTCCACAAATAAGTTCTGTATTGTTTTTGTAAAAAATCGCGAAAATTATACGTAAATTTAATTTTTGTAAAAAAAGAGTTTTTCCCATGTTAATTAAATGGGAAACTAAAATAAAAATAGCGACCCCTTAGAGTTAATCTCCAGGGCTCATCTTTGGTGAGGATTTTTTTTATATCAAAAAGAAACATTTGAGAAGGTAAGGGCTAAAAAAAATTAAAAATTTTTTTGAAGCACTCTAATATCTATTTCTTTTCCAAAGGATGCAGGAACTTTAGTGCATTTGGGTTTCTAATTAGTCTAGACCCAATGGTGACATAGAAGGCCACATTTATGATTTATTCCCCAAGCTAGTAAACTTTCTTATTATGAATAGTAAAAGTGAGTGAGTAATTTTGGATTGCTCTTAAAATTCTAAGTAATCATCATGTCACATACCTTGTAGCTAATTTAACCGTTTTTGCGGTGTGAGTATATTTATTTAAAGAATAAAAAAAGGACATGTATTTTGTGAAAATCTGCGAAGTTGGACCTATTCATCGCGTTATTTTTTTAAACATAATCCGGTCTAGTTATTTAATTCAAGCTTTGAACCAAACTCCATTTTTAAACAACAAAATTGGGAATGTCCTTATTCTGACATAATTAAAATAATTGATACGGGTTGTCTAACACTGGAAAATAATATGACGACGTAATCGTCATATCTCGCAATTGCAAAAATACCATAAAACTTAACGTCATTTGACAAATTAACCGAGCAAAATTTTGAAAAAGTTTTCGGCTGGATACTGTATAGAAACCCAAATGGAATTTTTAAAGCTTTACTAATGTACTACGTGCACGGAAATCGGTCTTTTTTGTGCATCCGTACGAACATAGTTTCAAGGCGTTTTAAAAATAAAACCAAAACGTCATTTTGGTTATAAATGGTCTGCAGTCTAATAATAAATGACCAAGCTCGAAGGTTTAGCATTTAATTTTGTTCAAGAGTTCGTTTACCCTACGCGTTTTGCTTTGTTTTTCTAGATGTTATACTATAGATACGTGTGTATAAGAAGAAGAGTGAGATTAATCTTTAAACCGTTTTATTAATATAAATAAGGTACCTATTTTTGGATGTGCGATTAAACCCGGTGATCATCACTACACGGGTGTTGTAGGATTAAAATGACTATTAAAGTTCGCCGATAGCGGCAGGTCTTTGTAGAGAATTAAAGGAACAACATGGAAAACAGTTGTTTATTTTACGGATAAATTTAAACCTGTCCCCACGTTTGTTCTGTGTTTTGCTGCATCAGTTTCGTTTAACACGGGATCGAGTCACTTCGGATATTTCCGACAGTACCGCACGGGTTTGGCAGCAATCGGATGTCTTCGGAGATTTTACAACATTTTAAACGTATTCTCTCTCTTGGTTGCCATCACAAAAAATGTTATCAGTGATATATCGGTTGTATACCAGCATGTCGAATAGTAAGTAATAGTAAGTAGTCAAGAAACAAAAACATTGGCTACAAAAAAGGTTATAAAAAAATAAGCAGTTGTGCGAAAGCCACAAAAAATTCAAGTGGTTTCTTAATGATAGACCATAATTTCAGGTGCGCAATTTTGAATCAAATTCAAATGTATGTGCATTTTAAGTATTGTTGCCAAGATACAGGGTGTCAAATTTCTCTATTAATATCTCTAACAACTCTTCGCCGATTCTAGTAGGCAAATGTTTTTTTAAAAATCATTGTCATAATAGTCTTGGGAGCTTCAGAAAAATTATTATTAAGGAAGTCGACCAAGAGAAATTGTTGCCACAACTTTGGAATTTTCTTTGCAAATTTAATCTATTTTTCAAATTCGTTTAATTTGGTTTATTTAAAATTACGTGGTCAATGCAGAAAAACGGCGAACTTCCTACATAACGCCCTCTGGCGAATGCGGCAGTAACCAACATGACGTGGCTTTATTTCAACCAAATAGGTTAATTCAATATCATCGTCTGAACTGTACTGAATATCGTATGAGAAGAACAGAGATATATTCCCGTTATCAAAGATGTATAATTTATTTAATTGAAACTTGGACCTTAATGAGGATTTACCCCCCTCTGCTTGCTGTTGTCTCGCTTAGAAAAACACCGAATTTGTCAAATGTATCATTGAAATTCAAAAATATTTGTTCCATTAAGGTACAGGAAAAGATAACTTTTGGAAATGTAAAACACATATAAAATTAAAAAACAATATTCGTGTGCATTCTGTTTTAGGTCGTCTTCCATATCATTGTATATTTAACCCCATAGAATATTTGTGGAAGCAAGTAAAGTCAAATGTGAGAACAGAAATTGTACTGCTACTACTAATTTAATTAAAAATGTAATTAACAATACACCTGCCGAGAGTTGGAGAAAAGCAACGCAGCGCATTTTAGGAATTGAAGACTTTACACTTTTCAGAATTAAATTTTGAAGAAAAACGTACTCGTTAAGATGAATATTAAAAAATTGTATATATTTAGTGTCACTGTAAATGAACATAATATAATATTTCTTGTCTCTGATGCTATGCCCTATAATACTGAAACGATATGAGGTAACTTTAAAAATTACGCACCCTAGGGATAGAAATATAGATTTCAAAGATATAAAGATATAAAAAAAATACCCAATTATGCACTACTCGAGTGTGCGTAATAAGAAGTGTCCTTAAGCAGAAATATTACCATAGAGAAAAGTTATACTATAAGTACCTAGTTTAAAATTTTGTAGCCATGAAAAAAATTTTGAAGCAAATGTCAGATAAGAAATGAATTTGACGACACCAAATAATCTAAGGATCTTATTTTTTAAGCGTGGCGGTTTATTTCTGATCCTATTAGTTTCGGTACAGGATTTCTGCAAACTGGCCAATTTGCCTAGCTGCTCACTTCGGCGCTGAATCTATACATAAACATCGCGGCCTGCTCTAGTAATTACCGCGTTAAATTAATCAAAACAAAGCGTCTAAAACGTATAGCGGAAGCATTTTCGGCGATTTCCTTGACCTAACTTTTATTTTTAAGATTGGTCATATCGCTGCGTTCGTATATGCGGAGATTTTAATTTCGAAAAAAAGAACCAAATTTAACTAGCTAGCCGTGCGGTAAATTGTATTTGAACGTAAGTTCCAAGTGTTCCCTTATAATTCACAGACTATCCGATTCTTATTTAAAGTATTAAAAAAATAAATTAAATCGTTTGTCAGAGTTAATTTGCGTATTAAGTTCAAAACTTTATATCCGCGGGAAATTGAAGAGCCTTTAGGGAATATAAATCTGCCAGATATAGGGAGAGAAGAATTTGTTGTAACCAGATGGAAGCAGAAAGCAAAAGGCTTGTTTGATAAAGGCGTTAAACGAGCTTGTAATTACAACCTTATAAATGCGACCGTAGACGCTTTATACGAACTTGCATCATGCCACACTTCCTTGTTACCACTAAGCAAGAATTATTACAAGCTTACAGAATAAGAAGCATTGTTCCAAACTGGCAGAAACTTGGAAATTGAGATAGGAGTTAGGTAGGGTTACGGACCTAACAGAGAAGTATAAAAATAATTTACAAAACTATCGGCTTTACCCATTTTATAAGAAAACTAAATATCTTGGGTTTTTCATAATTTAAAAATAAATTATTGTTATCAAAGCAGTCCCCAATCAGTGATTTGCAATGTTTCATTCTGTTATGACTGATTTATTTTACATCCAGACCTGGCCAGCCAAAGCAGTGAGATATACAGTTACAAATTCTAGACCAAGAAATTTGTAAAGCTAAAGTCTGTTCATAGATATAAGAAAGTGACTAACTGATACGAATTAAGGAAAGACCCGGGCAAGCTGTAAGAATGAAATATGGCCGAACAGATCCGTACTTTGCTTAGAATTTAATTATTTGAGGTTTTGTTAGGAAAGATACTAAACAATATTTATTTATTTATGTATGTATTTATGTTTAAATCTAAAATAAAATTACAAATTATTTTTATTACCTATTTAAATTACTTAAACTTATTTACATAATATATGAGTATCACTATCACTATCATCACCTGTTCAAATTATTATTTGTTCTATATTATTTGCAATATGGATATAAGATTGTTCTGTTTTTCTATATGTTTAACCGAATTTGCCCAACTTTGTGGAGGGATGTTAAAAACCTCGGTTTCTATAAGTTTAAATATACAATGGTAAGGTCTTAACACTGTATGCCCTAGGATTTTTGCATAATCATCACAGACGTATTCCTTTTGTAGGTTCAAGCTTTATAGAACCTCAATTAATTGCTTTTTGGTATAATCTTCGTGAAAATAAATGTCGTTATTATATATGTACCTTTGGATTGTTGCTTTTCTGTCACATGAAGGAGGGGTTTTAGTCAAATGTCTACTGTGATAACTTGCATTGTCCATTACAATTACGCTATTAGGAGGAATGTTTGGAGTTAGTTTGTTTTTAAACCAACTTTCAAATAAATCAGCGGTGGTGTCTTCATTGTAAGCGAGAAGAATCTTTAATATTTTTCGCAGACAGAGAAAGTCCATTTGGAATCCAACCATCTTTAGAGCCAGCATGCAAAATAGTTATTCTTTTACCTCTTTTTGATGGCGGGTTTGTTTTACACGTATCAGTTGAGTCAACCTAACCCTTTTTCGAGGTGTCACAAGTGCGAGCCAGATTTCATCCAAGTAAATAATTGGCCTTTGTTGTTCTCTGTAAATCCTAATTTTTTCCTAGATATTCCAGTCGTCATTTTCGAATTCTAAAAGATTCCATTAAAACTTGGCTTTTGTCAATTTTTTAAATCAAAAACCCATGTTTTGAATACACTTCCATAAGGTAATTCTGCGACATTCAACCCCGGTTATCTTTTTCAAGCCTCCTAATTAAGATATCTAATGTAGGCACACTTTGTACCTCGTATAACTGGTAAATTTTACGCCGTATTATATCTTGATCACTTTCATTACTCCCAAGAAAATGTCAGCATCGCTTCTTTTCTTCCTCGCTGAAATGGGATTATTCACAATTTTCCATACCGTTGATGTAGGAATTAGTCCATGTGGGCGTTTCTTCTAAAGATGCTTGCTGGCTGGCACCACATTCAATGAGAGTCAAATTACCATTGTTTATAACTTCCTTAGTCTTAATAGAATAGTGATTTCTACATTTGGGCGGGAGCATCTCCTGAGATACATTAGACATATTTTGCATAATTCGCACACGATTCAACACACGCTGTATTACACACGAAATAAGAATGATTACTAATAAACTTAAACTAAGTAGTATACCAAACCAAAGAATATTAAACCCAGGTAGGTATAACTTTAGGTAATAATCTTGTTGCATTGTATGTTAATGACCACCCTTGGATAATCCCATTCAAAAGCAATTGGTCACGTTCTTATATCTATGAACAGACCATACCTAGTTTACATGCTGTCTTTACAGTGTAAGTGTAATATGAGATCTCTCCATATACAAATATTCTACGTCCGAAAATAGAGATACGATTTTATCTTACACTCTATTAGAAAAACAAAATGTATCTTTTGGTTATTATACAATCAAACAATATCAAAATGAAACGTCATCGTTTTAAATATCACATATTCAAATATTATTTGAAAATAATTTTTGTCAAATATAAATTTGGAAATTACTAAAACTTAAATCAAATCTGTAAAGCAAGGGAATACGTTAGTTTTCTTTTATTTACCAATTTCCAAATGGTTATCATTGCTCCAAACTTTCCTGTCAAATTTATAAATAACTTACTACGTCGAAAAATTGAATATCAACTTTAGAAATAAAGAAGAATACGTTATATAAAACTAATCAAATGAATAAAGTAACGGTCACAGTCAGTTAAATATTTTATTTTTATTTTAGAAAATGCAACAAACTTTTTTAATAAATCCATGCACATCTGGATTGGTAGAAGATTATGCGATGGCCATTTAATAACCCCGACTTTAATCAAAATGTTTTATTCAAGAACTAGCAAATGTGGATGTGTGTGATGGAAGAAGTGGTCGAAACTAAAAGAAGAAATAGCGGATATCAATAGAAACCGTCAGTCACACCCCACGAATTATATTTGGCACACTTTATATTGATGAAATCAAGAAGAAAAATTCTATCCGAATAAATTAAAATATACTGGGTGTTACATCAAATTATGTCATTTTTGTAGATTTTTAACTCTTTTTTTTTTCTATTATACTATTACCAAACGATAATAGATAAAAAAAACCATACAGGTTTTATATTGCTAGTTCTTAATAACTCTTCAAGACTTGGCTGTAGTTATGGTGCGAAATATAAACAAACGCACTTTAGGTGAGGGGATGAGGTAACTTTCAAGAATGTCACATTTAACTCGCAAAATTTTCTAATATAAATTCTTAAAATCCAGCTTCGCGGCAAGTCTTAATGTTGATCTTGTGTTGATCTTGATTAATTTAATATTGTATTTAGTCTAACTAATATTTTGTCTATCGAAAATTTCTATAATGAATTTTCCTCCGATTCGCTTTTAGCCTCATTTCGAGCAAATAAATAGTGAATCTAACATCCCGGCCCCAATTATCTCTTTTATTAAACGCCGTAATTATTTAGTTAGTGACAAAAATAACGCGCCGTACGCTAATTAAAATTTATGTCGGACACTTGCAATAGCCTGTGTAAAAAGGTGTTTCGCGAGCAAGCCAAAAGGAACGAAAAACAAGAGATACGCACGCATCTCGACGTGTTTCCCGAAAAATATATTGCCTCTCGGGTCCATGAAGATTAAGAGCCGGATTATATACAAGGCGTTCCTTGGATGTCTTTAAAAAAAAGCATAATTGAGAGAGGGAGAGGGAGAGAGAAAGTAGAACATAACCAAATATCAGTCAAATAGAAGCAAAAGCACTGGAAAAGTCCAAACGACAAAAACCAAAGACTGAGGAAGGTCCGAATGTGCTTGCAATGCAACTCTTCCAATTTTTTTAACTTGATTTATTATCAAAATTAATAAGAATGTTAGGTTTTCGCTATGTAACAGAAGCTTTTTATGTAAACAACCACAGAGAGTGAGTGAGCACTTCCAATTTGAAAAAAAAAATCGAAAATTACATATCCAAATTTAGAACAACGATATTTTTAGACGAAACGGGGATATTTTCCAATGGGAGTGGCTTAAAATCTCCGCAAGACAAGTCAAAAGGCAAAAAGTGTCATTTATTTAATATTGTGACTAATGACCCATTATTTCGGTAGCCTCTGTGTGGCCTTGAACACGCATGATAAGATTAGGCTAATTATAATAATAAAGGTTAATTATAATAATAGTTTTGTTGCATAAACAGCATTACATCAACAAAATAAAATATCCAAAACAACACATAAGCCGAGCAACCCTTCTGTGCAAGTCAGCCATCTGAGAATTCCACAGATGCTGACGATTATAATTGAAAATAAAGAGACGAAAAGGGTACCAGGTAGCAAAATTAATAAAAATGAGCGTTAATCAAAATTACTTCGGACTGTAGAAAGATCCTTTTTAGTCTACGCTTAAACACGCAGCAGCTGTCTTCGAAACTGAGCATATTTGAGTGAGTAAATCAATTTAGCAGTATAAAAGTAAAAGTTTTGAAATTGGTAAGTAATTTCAAGTATAGTGACAACCGCTCATGAGTATTTTTAAGATTCTGTACACATCTTTCGTTCACTGAGTCAAAATGAGAACCCAATACTGGAGCAGTGATTTAAGTGAGATAAAATCAAGGGGTAACAGAGAAGTTTTTGATTTCTCGTAAAAAACAATGCATATGGGAGTAAATTAGTTTTAATGCGCCATAGGCTCTGTTAAACCTATAAGCAACATGCTTCTAAATCTATATTCTATCTATATTGAAGGTTACTGTCATCAAAAGATGTGTACAAAATGGTGGTCGTTGGCATATAGATGATATTTAAGACATTTAAATAACCGATGAAATTGATGGGATGAGAGTCCCAAGCATACTACTGGTAGTATGCTTGGGACATAAGACAAGAATGATTTCAACAGGTTCTTAGCACTACCATTCAACACAATAATATTAATCTAGATACTACAAGGTCATGAACGCCTGACTAAAGTCTACGTCGACAAAATTTCTTAGTGGAATGTGGGTACATTATAATTATTAGTTGTTGAAAGGGGAATACTTTCTTCTTGCTTGCAGATGAGTAGGAAATAAGTAGATAAGCTACATTCATTAATAGTGTGTGTTATATAGGCAGGAAAGAGCATGTTTCTTTGCGTCCTAGCTTTGCTCTAGTATTATATTTTGCATTGCGTTGCACTCTTATTTTTTTCTTTTGGCACAAAACAAACGATATAGAAAAAGATGAAGCTACAGGGGAGTGTTTTATATTTTCTGTTAGTAAACGCTGAAGATTGCCAAGTTTTTAATAGCACTTAAAATATTTTTAGGTAGGTTTTATATCGATATAGACAATATATTCCTTGCCGTTAAAAAAAAAGCAAACACTATCTTTTATTTAGATATAAGTGGGGAGTAAAAGTTTTATATGGCACATGAAAAAATAAACAACATATCTTTGTACGCTTATACGAGAACATGACATGCTTGGACTATCATAAACGGAATGTCCTCAATAAACCAATAAAAAACCGTTTTTCAATCAGAACAGAAAGATATTTTTATTTATACATTTATACAATATTTTTATCGGACAATTCTAAAAAACAGTTTATAAAGATTTCAGTCAACGTCACAGGGCATGAAAGCTGTCGTTGAGAGGACAGTGGACTTAAATGTCATTCCAAGGTCAACCTTGCGTCGACTCCTTGGGAACCATGTGACAAAGAAACAACGAAAGTGTTTATTCATGATGATGCAGATGATGATCCATATTGCAACAGAACTTAAATGAAAATGGTCTATTTACTGGCATATAAGTACATATAAGTAAGTAGGAAATCTAAACTTTGAGACTACAGTTTCAAAAAAATTAGGAATTTTATTCACCTTCCTTAATAATAATAGACTTTAGACTTTAGACTTTATTGGCCATTAAATACATTACAAGAACAACAAATGGCAAGTCACATCTGTGAATGAAAATGAATTAACACAATACCAAACACATTCCAATAACATTCATAGAGAGCAATATAATTATCAGATACACAAACACCAAACATTGAAACAAAAATTAGGTAAAAAAAATAAGTAAATAAATAAATAAATAAATTCCCAGTTAGTATTATGGAGACACTCGTGACGCAACACGGATGTACTCATCTGCAGTATAGAATGCGTTCTCCAATAGAAATTGCAAAATTACAAAATTTAGTGAATGGTAGATCCTTGACAACGGTTGGTAGAACATTGTAGTAATTAATGTACAATTTGTTTAACTCGGATGTGCTCAGCCTAGAATGGCTCTGGACAATTAATTCAGATCCCCTGGTGTAGTGATTGTGGCGATCACAGTGCTTAGGCCTATCGTTCTTTAGCTCATGTATGCGAGTGACTGTATAGTAAATAAATAGTGAAAATAGTCAAAATATTAAGCTTTGAGAAGAGCGGGTGGTAGTAATCACGAGGTTTTGCATTCGCAATCACACGTATCGCTTTTTTTTGCATAAGGAAAGCCTTGCGGGCATGCACGGAAACAATAGCGTACGCTGAGTGAGAATGGAACAATCCGAAATAAGCAAGCCTTGACATGATAAGAATGAGTGACTTGTTTAAGTATCTAATTAGAAACAATTGACTTGACAGTTTGTGGCAGAGGTGTTCAACGTGATCCGAACCATCCACGCGCTCTAGTCTTATTGGCCACACTATCAATACTAAGTTCATATGGGTTCCTAGCTCGTTGATGTACACTATGAACAGCAGCGGCCGGAGCACCGAGCCCTGCGGCACTACAAACGAAACCGGCAGGCTGGAACTCCTGAATCTCCCATTCACTTCGACACACTGAAGTCTACCGCTAAGATAAGAGGGGACGTTGGTATCTCCCTTCTTGTGTGTGTTAACTGTTCTGGAAATATTCCAGTTTCAAACATCTGGTTAATTAGATGAGCTATAGGGTCAGCTAAAAAAGTTACGGTATGTTTAAGAATTTTTAAATTTAGACGTCTAAAGAATTAGAATTACTCAAATGTAGAATTGTGTTATAGACTAATTCACTGGAAACCGGATCCAGGAAAAACGACCTCGTGGGACTTGATTGCCTTCTCATATAGAGCTTTGGATCATTTATTTTTTTTATTTCGGCAGTAATGCTCGATGCCACCTGAGAAAAATATAAGTTGAAATCATTGGGAGTATTACTACAATTGGTATAACCGCGATTAAGGTTTTTCTCACTGTTAATAAGTTTCCAGCAGCTCCGACCAAGATTTTCAGAGTTGTTTACAAACTAACCATAAGCTGCAGCTTTTGTCGACTGAACTTCTTTTTTATAGCGTTTATTTAAATTTCTATACTCCTGCCAATGATCCGGATTGCCAGACGCTTTGGCCATGGCCTTTACATGTAAGAGCTTATCATACAGGCAACTTATATCGCTGTTGTACCAGTGAATTAGTGTCGAACTTGTAGAGTTAACTTGTTTCGTTTTAATAATCTGGTGATAATTGACATTGCTTGTTAGAAAATTTAACAGATATTCTACCATATCAGATGGGTATCACTGGTATCTCTACACCACAAAACTCTGCGTGAAGATCCAGACAATATTTACTCAGATTAAGACTGCTACAGGCAATATTATTTTTAACATATATAGCAGTTCCTCCTCTTGAGGTACTGAAACGACAATAATATCCAACTAATTTATAATTGTGAACCTTAATAATATTAAGCAACTCCTCACCATTTACAAAATGTTCACAGAAACACACAATGTCAAAACCAATAGAATTTAGATATTCAGTAACCACATCGAGTTTACTTAGGAGACCCCGCACATTGTAGCTCAAGACATTAATGCTGTTCCTACCTCCATTGTTGGTCTTGGGTCGGGATTCTCCCTCTCTAGACGTCTCTCTGTTGATACTAGAATTGGATCGGTCTTTTCTCTTGTCAAACGTCTGGGGAAAAAATGATTTATCAACACACCCGTGGGCCAGATGGAAGTATCCAGAATTTTTTGCGTTTCGTGATCCATGGCCGATACCCTAAACGAGGAGTAACTCTCAGGATACATTGATGGGACCTGGAACACTTCTACTCCACTAACTATCGGTGTTAGATATTGTCGGACCTCCTCAGCTTTGGTATTCGGATGCAGTTTAGTAATGTGAAAACTGATTTTACGTTCAGCAACTCGAAGTGCACATTTAGAGTTATCGCTAAGAGATCCTTTAAGCGGCTTGACCCTATCGTTTGGGACTCTGGAAGTTTTGCGTTTGGACCCACCATCCAGTTCTATTATTTCAGAGCATATCTGACGTGACACAGCCTCACTGACTGTACTAGACAGTTCGTTATTTTTAATTTTATTCAGGTGCTCCGACTTGGGGTTTTGCTTAATTGGACCTGTCTGTGATGATTTAGCCCTATTTGCAGAATCCAGAGTTTGCCCTTCAAGGAGTCTGCTGCTTTTTAGTAGGCTCCCCTATTCTTTTAGAGCGGTAATGGCTATGGCTTGATTCTCGATAACAAGATCTTTTTGCTTCAAAAGTTCTTTTAAATACATGATTTCTTTTGCGGCATCAAATGGAACGTTTGCTCCCGAATCATCAGGAATTGGACCCGACTCCAAGGATTCGCCTCCGTAGGAACAGCAATCAATCTCGTCGCCTCCCAAAATTTTCGTGTTTTTCATAATTTTCACGCACGATTTATGCGATATCGTGCCGCACTTGATACACAGTAGACCAGTACCTGCCACGCCCTTACACCTTTTACAAGGTTTAGCATTGCTATGATCAGCCATAATTTTAACTATACCTAAAGAGCCTCCAACCGCACAGTCGGCTAGATTTTTACTTTGTAAAACGATATTGATCTCAATAAAAATTGACTACTATCAACCGACCGTGCACGCCGTCGCTTCCCGGTCGCACAGTGTCACTACGTGAAGCAAAAAAATACTGTCTAAATTCGAACGTGAACACGTGTTGCACGTGAGATTACACTTTTTACGAAACGAAAGATGCTGATTACAGTTTATTGCGTACTACACACACTAAATCGCACGATGAACCATTTTGAATAAATTAATTTGACTTCAAATAGACAAACAGAGACTGTTTTTAGAGACGATAGAAATGCACAATAGAGGTTAGGCACGGCGCGCACAAAAAAAAAATAATCATAATAATCATAATAATGATAATAATAATAATAATAATAATAACAATAATAATACATAACAATACGAGCTTTAAATAAATGGACAGGCGATATATGTTTGACGGACAAAGGCAACTTATTATAAATCAATTATTATTATAAATTAATTAATTATTATAAAATTGGCTCTAAAATTGTAATCTTCATCAATTCTGGTCATACAATAATTGGACAGATTAGATTACTCTTTAGCTAAATTATCCTACTTAATATGAAGAGAGAGGGAAACGTTAAAATATTTAATTTTGGGAACACGGTTCTACAAGAGTGGCCACGAGACTTCCCCAACATTGTTCGAAGAATGCGTTTTTGTTGGGCAAAAACTCCACTAGCTCTGGTGGAGTTTGCCCAGCATATAATAGCGTAAGATAAGCAAGATTAATCATATCCGAAATAATACAATAGTAAATGCTGAATATCCACACTAGACCGCAGTCGCCAAATAACAAAAATATGCATAGCCATTTTATTTAATACGTAGTGAATTTGGCCTATGCAGGACAACCCAAATACTTGACAACGTTAGTCTCTCTCGATTTATCCTGCATTCTAACAAATAAGCTCTTGTTCAGATCCCTAAGCGAAAACAACATCACGTCAACCTTTGTCCCGTCCAAACAAATACCGTTACGAGCACAATATCGGATCATACCACTTACTGCCCTAGTGACCAGACTCCCAAATGGCATTGTCACAGCAGTATCATTAACATATAAGGAATCATAATAGCCTGGACAAGAATCAGATATATCTTTAATAAATATTATGAATAATCAAGGTCCCAGTATGCTTCCCTGTGGGACACCGCTGGTGAGTTCTTTAGATAAGGATCTAATCACAGAAGCAGAACTCTTTGGTCACGACCCATCAAAAACGACTCAATCCAGACGTAACTATTCCCCCGTATACCGCCATTATTTCACTTATTCAACAACAAATTAATATTAAGAACATCAAAAGCTCGCATGAAATCAAAGAACATACATAATGTTTTATTATTCTGATCCAGGTTCGAGACTATTTGATTATATAAGGAAACTAAACAGTCCTGAGTAGATAATCCATTGCGAAAACCAAAATGAGAATTGCTCCTTTTTTAGAAATGCATCGAGCCGCACGTAAAAACACTTTTCGAATATTTTCTTCTTGATCTTCTTGTGTATAGGCACAACAATGGAGAGTTTTAAGGATGAAAAAGGCTAAAAAGTAAGTGCTCGAAATTTCATAGTCTAATAAGTTTGACTACAGGAACATTATATTTAATTTTCAATATACAATATTCAAGTGAAAACTGATATTAGTTTAATTAACGCAAAGTTCTTCTGATGCAAGAGACAGAAAATATTTTGTGGTAAAATTGGAAATATAAGATTTCATTTAAAGATTAACATTTTTGAAATTTATTTAAATTTACCCATAAGCACGTTACAGCTCTTTGTGAATATTCTAATCAGATTACAATTAACAATATTGAAAATAAAACGTTTTGGCTTAATTTGTATCACGTGTTGGCACCAAACATAAAAGTGTAAGTGTAGGAGTGCAATCTACATCTAAGGACTTTCTCGACCGAGGCGCCCGGATTTTTCGTTTGAAATTTAGCCAAAATGATTTTTTCGACAGTTACAAAAACCTGTGTGTACACGAATTGTTCCGTTGCCAAGCGATTCATTATAGTTACAAGTTAAAAAGCTGCTTCAATTAAATATTTAACATATGACAGCTTAAAAATTAAGGAACGACGTGTTCAAATTGCTCATTACAAAGTACCCACTTGCGTAATGCAATAAACATGTATATCGATAAAAGCATATAATAATTAGTTATTCAGTCGTCAAAATTATATCTAGGTATTTCACACTATAAAAAAGTGTAAATGCGAAGGTTGATGCTGTTCATGGACTCTAAAAATTTCTTCAAGAATGCAAAGAAGTCAATTTTTTAATACCAATTGTCTCAAATTAGTGATCAGTTTTAAGAAAAAAATCTTATATTTACTAAAAATTCTGCGACATTTTGGACCACCAGGTCTTAAAGTCCATAAAAACTTGAAACTTTACTAATAATGAGAAAACCCCGTACATCCCTTCGCAGTCAGTGAAGTAAATAGCGAAACATGTCAGACATAACTGAAGTACAAGTACAATTATGATTTAAAAACCAAAAATCGTTTAACGTTTTTTAAACTGTTTCGAAAATAAGTTGGTTCTGTACGGAGAACACTTTATAGACGAAATGGTTTGTCATAGAACAGTTCCATTTTTTTTAAATGATATGAAATGAATAGAAAGCATTGTTCTCACTGGCAAATTTCCTTTTTGTATCGTGCACAAAACTGTCAAGAGTATACCAACTTCCTGACTATTATTAAATCAGTGTTATTATTTAGTGTTAGTGTCGTTTTTATTTATTAATACGGATCCAGTAGACAACAAACTAGGCCATTGTACACTGTGTTCAATTTTGCTTGCCATAATAATGACCAGATTTTACTAGCTCGCTTTATTTTTGAAATATGCATACAGATGCAGGAAAAAAAAGCTCGTACTGGTTGCTAATTCATTTTTCGCACACTTTTGTAATTTCCAAAAAAAATAATGAATTCAGTCAACATCCTGATTTTGTTTGTTGTAAACTTTTGCTTTGGATTTAATACACCCTATACATTCACCTGCCTGTCTTCTGGATAAATATGGTAGAGGTTATTTTAAAAAACTTCCACACGCTGCTGAAATACTATTTACAAATCTTCTGGATTCCTCCTGCATCGGTTGTTGTTTAGTCGAACTTGCTGACGTTTCGCCAATCGTCTTGTCGGCTTCTTCAGAGCTTAACTGAAACTGTCCAGTTAAGCTCTAAGAAAAGCCAAGCCAAGTTCGATTCATCAACATCAGACGCAATTAGATTTAGGAATAAAAACGATACACGCTAGTTCAAAAAAACGTATTTCTCTGTTTTGTTGACCGCACAATACGGTGGGTCTTAATTTGTAGTGGTAGTGTACAGTGTACAGAAGGTAAACAAGTGGCTGGAAAAAGCGGTATTAAAAAAGGCCTTTTATATTTTAGAGAAAGCCAACTCCGTGTTGATAGTAAAAGTTCCTTTCGCGGAAAGGTGTGTGAAGACTATTTCAGAATAAGACCTCATTAGGCATTCAGAGACTACAGAGAAATTCTAAAAGGATGTCGAACTTCCATTGTCTTTATTTTTAACTTACTTTACTTTAAAAATAAAGACAATGGAAGTTCGACATCCTTTTAGTATTTCTACTGAATCACTGTCTACCACCTTGAAGCAAACCAGAGACTACAGAGTTACCGAAAGAATACTTAAGCCACATTCATTATCTAACATTGATTTCATTAACGGGTTTATTCAATTTATGGGTTTTGCCAATGGTTTGCCCAATGCATTCCGGTATAACACTCATAAAAATAAGAGATTTTTTTTAACAGAATAAACAAATATATATTATGTATATATTGCACAACTTTTTTTTTAATATTATTTGATTTAATATTATAACATTTAAGGTTTACTAACGATAAGTGATACCAAAGGGATGGGCTTTAAGGAATGCGTGGTTATACAATTCGTATTATGCATTATGCATTATGTTATTGCTTTATGCAATTATTTTTAATTTTTTTTATCAAATCTTACGTTGGTTTTATATACTATTGATTAATATGTAAATATTAAATAAATCTTTACTAGAATAAAACTCGTTTTTATGCAGCACCACCTTCAAGACATATTTTCGAGTCACAATCACTAAGTCGTGATTCTACTAACGCATAACTTGTCTAAGTGTCTAAGATATCTAATTTTATTAGAAAGCATTTGCACTGGGGGCGATTTTGACAGTCAAAACTAGGAACAGTAATGTCAGTAATAGTGGAGTCATTCACTTTTGATATTGAAAAGCCAAGAAAGTTTGACTTCACCTCGGACCACTTTCATTTCAAATGACTATGGCGATGTTATCTCCAAAATAGATCATGTCTCCATGGATATTAAACTAAATATCACTGTGTCAGGCACTATCCCTTGGAGGACACCAAGATGGACTTACTGTTCAACAGCTACTGAGCGCATTGTTAATTTTTACACTCTGAGTTCTATTTGATATGTAAGATTATTATTTATTTATTATTAACCCTTTGCACTCGTATGATCCCGTATAGGCGGCACACCATGACTTATCATTACAGCAGGTTGACCGGTCTGTCATCTGCTAAGCTCATTTCTAATATTTCTAAATTGCTTTCTTGAACCTTCGTTGAGGACATGTTTCCGTAAAAATAAAAGTTAGCATGATATTTATTTTCTACATGCCATCGTAAGTTGTTTATTTTATATCTGTTGATATATATTTCAACCGCGTCAGTTCACACGTGCACCATTTTTGCATTTTGGATATTACTCAGTTTTATAACTAACACGATTGGGTAAAGTTCGGTGTATTTTTTTGGTGCATATTTCGAAAAAAAAAATTCAAATGCCCAAGTAGTGACGATGAATTTTATGTTGACGCGCCTGAAAATGATAGATTGGACAGTGATAATATTAGTGACAGTGGTTGTGATATTAAAAGACAGAGAACTATCCAGCCATCCAGTTCAAGCAGCAGTAAAGAAAACGTCACATGCCACGATTAGGTACTACTTCTGGGGATAAAATGGTAGAACCACAAATTCCATAGATCTTTTCCAGCTCTGTTTTACCCATCAGCTAATAATAAAAATAGTGGAACAAACAAATAACTACGCTCGACATAAAATAGCACAGAAGACGTTGCCAAAACGTGGGTATATACTACAGTAGAAGAGTTTACCGCATTTATTGGGGTATTCCTAATCTTATCTAATTTCCAAGAGTATTGGTCACAACATTCTAACACCAAAACACCTTTTTTTAGTAGCATATTTATTTTTACATATTTTTTGAACGCTCTACTTGCATGAAAACCATCCCTCTTAGGTCTCGAACTCAGAAAGTCAGTCACTATTTACATTATTTGGACAAGCAATTCAAAGAGCATTTTGTTCCATCAAGAGAGATATGGGTAGATGAATCTGTCGTTGGATTTAAGGGTAAAATTGGTTTTTTAACTTGCAATCCTATCAAGCCTACGAATTTATGTAATGGCGGATGCTAACACAGGATATGTTTATTCAATTTTGCCATACTAAGGAAGCTTGACATCGGAAGATTTAGTGAGACCTGATGAAGAGGATATAATTTTTACACCTATAGATACTATACGAGCTTATTACTTGCAGAAGAATTGTTAAAACTAAATGTTCATTTCACAGGTACTGTTCAAATCAATCGAAAATTTATACCTGAGCCTTTAAAATGGTGGCGAAAGTTCTGGGGACTCGAAGTATTTAGTGTCAATGCATTTTTATTATATAAAATTTCACAACGGGACCAAAACAAAAAAGCCAATGACACATCTAAAGTTCGGGAATTGGTTGACGAGATGACAACAAATTTTGCAGAAAATTTGAAGTCTTACGTCAAACTGCATGATCATTTAGGTATGCATGAGGTTAGTGCAAGATGGATTCCTAAAAACCTTTCGGCTATTCAAAAACAACGCCGTGTAGAGTGTGCGCTGTCTTTTTGGAACTCTGTGGGTCGGAACCGAAGCCTGTGATAGAAGCTATTGTGACGGGAGATGAAACTATGGTTCTCTATTATGACCCTCTATCGAAAAAAGAATCAATGGAGTGGCGTCGTAAGGGTGAAGCACCCCCAAGAAAATTCAGAGTCTGCCAGTCAACAAAAAAGGTGATGGCCACGATCTTTTAGGATTGTGAAGGAATTCTTCTGATAGATTTTAAAGAAACTAATACCACTGTCAATGGTAAATATTACGCAACAGAGGCGTGCGTCTTTTGCACGATACTGCACCTGTCCATACTGCTGGTGTTGCACAAACAGATAGATCATCCTCCCTATAGTCCAGATATGACCCCCAGCCACTATTATTTGTTTGGATATTTGAAAAAGGACTTACGTGGACGGCGGTTTAACGACGAAGTTGAGTTGAGCTGTTTTAGCTCATTTTGCAGACAAACCAAAAGAATATTTTTTTAAAGGGATTGAGTTTTTAATAAAAAGATATAATAAGTGTATTCAAGTTAAGCGAGATTATATTGAAAAATAATAAAAAAATTGTTACTCTACTTTGTTTCTTTCATATTCAGACCGGGAAATTTAGGATGTAATTTTTTTATATTGTGTATAAATTTAGTTAATAATAATGTTAGTGATTTTGATAATAACAATAAAATATTGCAAAAAAAAACTCATAGTTTTTATAAAGCGATTTTTTTTATTAAAAAAAATAATTTAAAAAAATCGGAGTAGACAGATAAGTTAATAATAATAAGAAAAAATAATAGTCCGAGTACAGAGTACTCTCGAAAGGACATATCTACGAGTGCAAAGGGTTAATAATGCGCCTCATGCTTTCCTCAGGTGGAACAAAATTTCCGTGCATCTTGTTTTCTCTATGACATTTGTTGAGATGTTCCGCTCTTTTTTTTTATTTTACCTTTTTCACTTGTTCCATTAAATTTTTTAAATAATTTTCACGAAAATAAGATTTTTTGTCCGATCTCGACAAGACCTGTTACCTCAAAATCTTGGTTGTAGTCTGGGACACAGTATAGATTCAACCAGACTACTTTTTCATCAGAGCTCTGGAAATCGAGAACATGAATAATAAATAACTATTCCGACCGTGACATTCTTTTTATTTGTGGCTTTCGCAGGCGCATGAAACATACCGATAGGTATACAAACCACCGGATTAGATTCTGTGTAAATAAAATTGGTATAAATAAAAAGTTGAGCGGAATAAGTTTCGGGTTATGCTATTTTTGCCGTCAGTGTGTGGCTTACCCAAAGTTTAGTTAAAAATAGGAGTCGCTGTTCAGAGATTTCTTTCACTATAGCGTGAGAATTTTTCGGGGCATTTATGAAAATCAATTGCAAAGGTTTAAAATGAAAAAGATGATATATAATCAAAACATTCTCTCTTGAAGTACGGAAGTTTCGCTGACGATCTGAAACCGTTCTCAAGAATAACTCGAAATGACTGTCTAACACTCCAGGAAGACCTGTTGCAATGGTACCGCGCCAATGGATTGTAAGGTTTGCCTGTTGCATTAACTATACAATCGACTGCTCCTCGTTAACATCGACTCTTGGTCTAAATGTTATATCTCGAAACATTCTTCCTATACGTACATTACACAAGGAGTTCCATACAACTAACTATGCTTATCACTCATTCATCCGACTGTGCAACTAATTAACCGACTTATTTTTTTTGGCCTCTCTATATTATTGTTGGTCTCTTTTGTATTGTGTTGTCATACCTTGTAAGCTTGTAATTGTTATCCCTCTTGTCATAATGTGTAAGTGGGTAAATAAATAAATAAACATATTTATCTTTTTTTTATTTACTTTAACGTTTTTCTTTATTGATTTCTTATTAACAATATTGTATTAGTACTGACCTGAGCTAACTTCTATAGTGTAGCTGTAGGATGAATAAATTATTTTCTATTATCTATACAAAATTCCTGTTATCGTTTAATCCAGGGCTATCGAAAGTATAACTTATACACACAAAGAAGCCAAATGTTTATTCATGAAGTCGAGGATGCGGGAACACTTGGGAGCACTTGGTCACAACTTGTTTCAGATCCGCCGAAACCTCAACGACGAAATTTGGGCGCCATTTTTATATTTATTTAAGGTTAACTAGGTTTAGCTATAAGTTTTGAACTACCGCAAGATACCCTATTTTTTCGGGGTATCTTCCTTATTTTGATAGAAACTGTGGTTTCAGCAACAGTGTACTATTTTTTCGTGAATCTAAAAATGCCGCTAACAAAATTTTCATAGGCCTAGATGGTACCTACTAAGAAATTCCCTTAAGAGGCTATACTTATGACTTGAGGCACTTGAGGTAAAGAGCATGAAGTCAATTCTGAAATAACTTCCTCCAGGATTTCTAGGTATCTACGTGCTCTCAGATTTCCTCCAAAAGTCCTATAAACTATATGTCTGGCTCCCCAACTCCAAAGTATCCTTGTTGTGCCCTTGCAAATATTAAATTAAAATTAAATTTGTATGGGAGATTCCTATACTTTCCTTGTCAATTTTTTGTTTCTACATATTCTCTATGGTTTTTTCTTTGCTTTTTTCGTGTATTTTTTCTGAAAAAAAATACACGTATATTTGAAAAGGTAAAATAGACAAGTTTTAAATTTCATAAATATGCAATAAACTAAAAATAAAATTTCAAATATGAATAAATTTAAAAGCTACTGATTAACCAATGGATTTTTATGCAAGTCCTGCTGTTGTTTGGCGTGTTTCCTCACGTACTTTATTTGCATTGTTAATTAATTTTAAAATTTAATTTTGTTGTAATATAGTTGCGTAATAAAAACTTACAATGTTTAAGTTCGTAGAGAATGAACATGAATAACACCATGCTAGACTCGTGCCTCTCTGGATAGCAGCTCAAAGTTTGAATAAAAATTGTACTTTATGTACATAACTTTTTTTTTCTAAAACAAAAGTCGTTATTGACTTATTTATATTATTTAAATAACAAATATTACTGAAGCCCTAAGTTTTTTTCATGTTCCTTGAACCTAGTTGACCAGTCCCTCCAATGTATTCTTTGCAGTATATGCATAGAATGCTGTAAACTCCTGTTACTCAAACGGAATATTGTCTTTGACATTATATTTATTTATTTTTTTTTGGTTTTTTGGTGATGTAACAGTGCATTAAGGTAATTTTTCAAAGAAACTTCCACAGGCTACTCTACTACTTTTTACAAAACTTCTGGATTCCTCGAAATTGCTGACGTTTCACCAATCATCATGTTGGCTTCTTCCGAGCTTGACTGAAACTGTTTCAGTCATGCTCTGAAGAAGCCAACAGGATGATTGGCGAAATGTCGGCAATTTCGACTCAGCAAAAACTGACGCAGAAGGAATCCAGAAGTTTTGTAAATAGTATGATTTATGGTGTACAAGTTGACATCATGACATTGATGACAGGTCTATTGAAGCGCAAAACCAATCGATTGTATTCTGCATCAGATCATTCTATAATATAGTATTTGAAAAAATCTAGTTTTGCAGCAGTTTCCAAAAAAATCAAAATATCTGAGGAATTATTAGAATTAAGCAATGGGAAAATATAATATATAGTTTGGTGCTGTAGAGATAGATATATGAATCCCGCACTAATCAGGTCAATTTTTAAGCGGAAAACAACCAAAAACTGAACAGAACTCAAGTTTTTTTTTGTAAATTTACGTCACTTTTTTCTCTACTTTAATATAACATCTGAATTCTACAAAAAAATATATATATATATATTTAAAAGTTCCTGTACTCTAAAATATCCATCGATATTTTATCGACGAAGTTGAGAATGCAATCCCGTTGAAATGCAAAGAACTATTGAAATAGCGTATTATTACAGTCCATATTAGTTTTCGACAGCCAACAATAAGAAATAAAAAAAAGCAGAAATTACGTTTTCCTACTGAGTAAATGCTTAACTATTTTAAGAATAACAAGTATTGTTACCACAAAAAAAAACAACAACAAAGTTATAAAACTTTCGCATCTTGTCGCTAGAACAAACGGCGCAAAAAAAATATATACGCATTGGATACCCGACCAGCGGCACAGAGAGCAAACCATATTCTTATGACCTGATTTTTATTTTTAACTCTTGTTTATAATTTTCCGCTAATTTTATTTTAAAAAACGCACTACTTGATCTAGGCTGCAAAATTTTAAAATCTATCATTCTCGCTGATGGAATTTAGTTGATTCCGTTCCGCTGAAATATGCGCGTCATTTGTTCGAACCAACAATTGGTCATCGCGTATGGGCGTGGATCTACGAATGTACCAAATGCGAACGAAATAGATAGCGCTCTCACAAAGCGGGCGCTTACAATGGTTTTGAAATTTGTGTTTTCGAAATGAGTCGAAATTCGGAACGCGATTTGTCCGCTCATTAATTCCTATTGTGTATTCAAACAAAACACAACGGATGCGTTGTTAAGCCTTCTTACACGGCCGTTGATAAAATAATTGAATGTCATTTTGCCGAGGGATCTTGTCTACGAATATATTATACCAACAGGCCAATAGCCTAAACAAGCAGCTTGGAACTTAGTTAAAGTCCAGCAATACCATTAATATTAGAATTACTATTGTTTATTTAATTTAATTTTTTTATTTAATATTCTGTTGTTAGACAAAAAGGTGAAAGCCTTTAGAACATAAAAGTCTAATCTTTCAAAAAAAACATTATTTAATACTTAAGTGACCAACTAATCAAAACTTACATTGCCGGTATTCCACAGACGCAGTTATTGTACCTAGGATGATAAGAAGTTGACCTACTTGTGCTTAAAATTATAAGGGGCGTTTTTTTTTCGATGTATAGAACTTTAAGTTGCAATAAAACAACGATGGATTATTCGATTGACATGAATTTTATTTATCCGAAAGGTAATCTTGTGGCATTACATTTTAAATATGATTTCACGGCTGGCGCGGATATAGTCCAATCTGGACGTCCGATTATCGATGACTTTTTCCAACATTTGTGGCCGTATATCGGCAATAGCAGGGCGAATGTTGTCTTCCAAATGGTCAAGCGTTTGTGGCTTATCCGCATAGACCAATGACTTTACATAGCCCCACAGAAAGTAGTCTAGCGGTGTTAAATCACAAGATCTTGGAGGCCAATTCACAGGTCCGAAATGTGAAATTAAGCGATCACCAAACGTGTCTTTCAATAAATCGATTGTGGCACGAGCTGTGTAACATGTTGCGCCGTCTTGTTGAAACACCATCTCCTGGACATCATGGTTATTCAATTCAGGACTTAAAGAGTTAGTAATCATAGCTCTATACCGATCACCATTGACTGTAACGTTCTGGCCATCAGCGTTTTTGAAGAAGTACGGACCAATGATTCCACCAGCCCATAAAGCGCACCAAACAGTCTGTTTTTCTGGATGTAACGGTGTTTCTACATACACTTAAGGATTAGCTTCGCTCTAAATACGGCAGTTTTGTTTGTTGACGTAGCCATTCAACCAGAAGCGCGCTTCATCGCTAAACAAAATTCGCTTATGAAAATCGGGAACAACGGCAATCTCGTTTTGGGCCCATTAGACGAATCTACGCCTTACTTGATGATCGTTTGGCTTCAATCCTTGCACGAGTTGGATTTTGTAAGCACATAAATCAAGATCCTTCCGCAAAATCTTCCATAAAGTGAATGGACACAGATCCAATTCCTGTGCTCGATGGCGGATGGACTCATTCGGGTCTTCCTCAATGCTACGCTGTACAGCAGCAATAGCTTCTTCTGTACGCACCGTACGGCGTCTCTGGGGATGCGAGTTATCAATAAGAGTAAACGTGGTGCGAAAACGTTCCATGGTTAATCGAGTTCACTGCTTTGATGGACGATTTCGTCGAGGATAAAATGAACGTAGTGCCCGATACGTATTCCGCACAGAACCATTATTTTCGTAATAATATTGCACTATTTGCAAGCGTTGTTCAGGCGTGAGTTTATTCATGATGAATTGCCAAACCAAACTGAGAATAAATCACTTGACAGCGGTTAAATCGGTCGCCATCTTGAACAGTAATGCCAACTTAAAGTTCTATACATCGAAAAAAACACCCATTAGTTGTAGAGTGTGGTTACCAATCGAAGGACTATTTCCAAATAAACACTGTTGATGGTTCTAACAAATGTCACGTTATGAAAATTTTCATTTTCAACAATCACTATAATTCTTTGAGGTGATTAATATAAAGATTTTGTTTGTAAATAAGGACCTTTTCCAAAAATATTAACGTATTTTTGAGCATTGCTGTTAATTTTTAAGTCCATTATAAATTATTATTTATCGAAAGTTTGATGAACTTATGATGATGATATTTTTTCTGTTACCATTACTTTTGGTACACTATTGAAAAATAGCAATAGAAATATGATTAGCATCACAGTGATGGTTAAAATCTACCGGAACCATCTCAAACCAGTGACTAAAATAGAGAGTAGAAACGCATAATCTTTATACGCTTTTTGATAAGTATTTTATCGAATAAACCAACAAATACGTTTAACTTTTGGGGCTTACTATTTTGTAATTTATTAAAAATAAAATATATACACACATTTTTTTTGTATTGCCACTAACTGAAATTGATGTAAATAAAAAAATAATTTATCCATTTCTTAAGTGACATTTTCAATAAGTTCAGTCCATTGATGCCCGGAGAATTGGGTATTTTAAAGTACGAAGTGCAAAAAATATGTTCTGTCAAACAAGGGAGTGTCGTATAAATCTACCTAACTTATCATATTTTAATCACAAGCTTCATTTGGAACGAAAGAAGAAATGACCAAAGAAGTTCATCAACGTGTCACACACTATTTCTACGGCTGAGTATTTTCGGTACTGAAAAACGTCAAAATGACATGACTGAAATCTGCCGAAAACATCCGATCGCTCCCAAACTCGTAATTAAAGTACCGGAAATTTTCGAAGCTCACGTCTTATATATCCATATAGCAAGAGGATTTAGGAATAAGCGATACACGGTCAGTAAATTAGGAAACTTGAATTGTGAGAAAAATGATTCTGGTTTTAATCGTTTCTAAGGAATTCGATAAAATATAAAAAGTTTCATTTTCTAGTGTTGCCTGTAAAAACCCAAACATGATCATGGTTTTAATGCATTATAAGAACATTTTCTACGAAGAATATGATGACGTAAAATGTAACATTTTCATTATGGGATAGAATATAAAAAATTATTTTAAATAAAATCAAAATTTCATGTTTTCCATGGTAGGTCATGATGGCTCTCGAAAGATTTTCTGAAAAACAAAACGCATACACTGAACTAGTACTAAATTTATCGTTTATTCGTCAATAACGTAAAAATTTTCTAACAAAATGTTCTGCACATTTTCGCTTTAAAATTACTTTGATACAGCTAACAGGACCTTATTTTCTGTAATATATCTGAAGGCATTAATCAATAAGGATTTTTTCAACCTTTATAGCAATAATTTTACTGTCACAAGTTTTAATTTGTCATGCCCACATATTCTTTTCAAAAAGGAATTCCAAGATCACATTTGGCGAATTTTTGCCCTTACAAACAAAAATAAAAAATGCAACTTTTTATGTTTTATCGAATTTCTCACAAACGATTCACCCTGGAATCAATTTGCAGTCCAATTTGACCATGTATCTGCTGCTGTGCTATTGAATTGTGTGTTCTAGGTACACTCCTAATACTTAAGTCTCAGTCTAAGTCAATGACAACAACGAAGAGATGGGAAAAGACGTCGAAATGGACGTTGAACAGAGTGCAAACAGCACCATAACAGGTACTGGAGGTAAGAATGCCTACAACTCCTTCCACCGGGAGCAAGTGTACTCGACACCTTCCAATAGTGACCGCCAAACCCCGATAGAGAGACCCGGCTCAAAAATCGGTGAGCTGCTTGAGTACATTAAAGACAGGAACAATGTTCACGGTGAAATTAAAAAGCTAGCCAGGTCAATTGAGACGGAATACAACCTGGCACTGAGAGATTTTACGGCATCCGCGAGAAGGACTCAAAACACGACCGTTAAAACAACGCAAACATCTCCCGGGACTAGTGTTCAAGCGGGTCTACCGTCGACAACAAATCCTAAGCCCCAAAAAAGGTCGATATGTACACCTAGCCCCACTTCCGGCCAAGATTTACGAACGTCCGAAAAGCAGGCTAAGGATGCCTGGACCAGGGTGACTCGGAGGAGCAAAAAAAAGAAAAAAGTGCAACAGGACTCGGCAGTAGTATTGGCTCAAAAACCACATGCCAACGACGTTCCGCGGGCAATCAGTCATCGTAAGGTGGATCGTCGAAAACCAAGAACAAAGGCCATTCTTGTGCAACCAACCGAGGGTCGAACGTACGCTGATCTTCTTAAGGAGATCAAAGCTAAGGTCAACCCGACAGAAACTGGAGTGGACATAAAGTCCATAAAACAAACGAGGCGCGGAGGCGTTCTGCTAGAAATGACCCGCAAAACTGAAGACAGCACCGCGTTCACGGCCGCTATTAAGACAGCAGCCGTAAATACCGGTACCGTCAGAACGCGACCAATGCGGTCAAAGCCCTTAATAAGGCTCGCATACAGGTTGGGTGGGTTAGCTGCCGCGTACGGCCGGTAGCGAAAGTGGTACGCTGTGCCAGATGTCTCGGGTATGGGCACGCGATGCACTCCTGCAAGGGGCCAGACCGCAGCAAGTGCTGCTATAAATGCGCAGGAGAAAGTCACAAGGCAGCCGACTACATCGAGCAACCGAAGTGTCATATTCCTGGCTCCGGAGCTTGTAAAGCGTTCCGCGCAGCTCTAGCTGAAGCGACAAGGGCACACAAATGATCAGAGTCCTTCAAGGTAATCTGAATAGGTGCATACTAGCACAACACCTCTTTCGCCAAAGGATCTTTGAAGATAAAGTCGACATCTGCATCATCTCCGAACAACATTCAAACTTCCAGGGCTGGTTATGGTTGGCAGATGAAACTGGGACAGCAGCACTATGGATCGCAAATACAAAGAACATTACCGCAATCAACAGCGGAAGTGGAGCAGGCTTTGTCTGGATTCAAACCCCTACAGCCTACTTCATGAGCGTCTACCTCTCGCCTAACGAGGGAATCAGTGTGTTCCGTCAGAAACTGGCGACCATAGAGGACGCTATCGGCAAGTTCAACGGCGGAGTCATTGTAGCTGGTGATTTCAACGCCAAATCGGCAGAATGGGGCGCAGCGTTCTCTGATACCAGAGGCAATGAAGTCGCTGATGCCGCAGCAAGATTCGACCTCATTGTACTGAATACTGGAAATACCACGATATTCCGGAGACCAGGGTACCAAGAATCCATCCTTGACATTACGTTAGCGACCCCAAGGATTGCGAACACGATTGAGGGCTGGACCGTATCCGAAGAATACAGCGGTAGTGACCATCAGTATGTGACCTTCAGTGTTGGACTTGTACCTGGCTCGGCTCCGCAGTGCACCCTATACAAAAGGAAGTGGAACGCTAGCAAGCTTGACCTCGATGCTCTACGAACTTTTCTCATAAGGAGCATACCAACTCTCCAGAGAAACCCCAATCCAAGCACCCGCAAGGAGACGGAAGAAATAGTGACAAGAACCATGAACGTTATTCTCGGCTCATGTAACGCTTCTATGCCACGACTGAAATTTCGGGGTGCACACAGACCGGCATACTGGTGGTCACCGGAGATAGCAGAATTACGAAGAACATGTCATGTGCTACGTCGCCACGCAACGAGGGCTGAAAAACGTTCACCCGATCAGGAACTGTATGTGAACGAGTAAGCACGCAAAAAAAACCTTGAATAAAAGCATCAAAACAAGGAAAGCGACGCTATGAAAAGACTTATGCAATGACCTTATCAATGATATCTGGGGTAAAGCCTAACAAATTGTCACTAAACGACTTGGAAAAGCTGCACCAGAAGCGCCCAAAACTTCCCTCCGTGATGTATAGCATCGTGGCGGAACTGTTTCCCAAACACCCGCCGCGAAGGAAGAGACACTATGTTAAAAGTGGCGAAACAACTCCATTTACTACCAAGGAACTGCAAGACGCGACAAAGACCATCAAGATAGGAAAAGCTCATTCAAGGCAGGCTTCGAAACGACATTGACCGTGCTGGAGGTTTTGCTACCAACCAATACGGGTTTCGGAAAGGTAGATCGACGATCGACGCGATTCAGAAGTGGCGAAACAACTCCATTTACTACCAAGGAACTGCAAGACGCGACAAAGACCATCAAGATAGGAAAAGCACCCGGCCCAGATGGCATTCCAGAATACCCGGACATACTCCTGGGCACCTACAATGCATGTCTTGCAACTGGCACGTTTCCCACGGTTTGGAAGCGGCAGAGATTGGTCCTGTTGGACAAAGGAAAGGGAACCTCAACACCTTCTTCGTTTAGACCACTCTGAATGGTTGACACCGCTGGGAAACTGCTGGAAAAGCTCATTCAAGGCAGGCTTCGAAACGACATTGACCGTGCTGGAGGTTTTGCTACCAACCAATACGGGTTTCGGAAAGGTAGATCGACGATCGACACGATTCAGAAGGTGATAGAGACTGCAAGAAGAACATGGTCTGGTAGTCTCAAAACTCGCAAAGTATGTTTACTTCTAACATTTGACGTTAAAAATGCCTTTAACAGCGCGAATTGGGGAGATATTCTGGACGCCCTAGAACATAAATTTGATATAGAGCCAGAAAATCTGGAAATGGTTGACGATTACCTCGACAAAAGGACGCTAATTGTAGAATCGACGGAAGGCCCGCAGGAGCACGACATAACGGCCGGCGTGCCTCAGGGCTCAGTCTTGGGGTCCGATCTATGGAACGCAGACTATGACCAGCTCCTGAGTATCCCGATGCCGCAACAAGTGGAACTTGCGGGTTTTGCGGATGACGTTGCTTCTACAATAGAAGTGGACAGTGTCGAAGAAGCAGAATTATTAGTTCGGGAGACCACCATCGAAGCCTGGCTTGAGAAACACCACCTGACACTTGCCAAGCAGAAAACAGAGATGGTTGTACTGACTCGACAAAAATGGTTCCCTAAACCATTCATCGTAAAGATGGGAGGTACAATTTTGACGTCAACGAGAGCTTTACGCTACCTAGGGGTAATGATAGACGAAAAACTATCTTACCGTGAACACATTGATAGTGCATGCCGGAGAGCTAGCAAGACGGTATCCAGCTTATCAAGGATCATGGCGAACACGATGGGACCTCGAATCAAAAAAAGACGAGTTCTCCTCGAAGTAGTTCACTCAGTACTGCTCTACGGAGCAGAGATATGGGCGGATATCCTAAAGCAGAAAACATACAGGCGCAAAATAGCAGCAGTGCAACGGAGAGGCGCTGTTAGGGTTGCCTGTGCATACCGCACCGTCTCGGAAGCGGCAATAGTGGTCATTGCGGGAGCAACGCCTATCGACCTGTTAGCGTTTGAGAGAGCCAAGCTCTATGACGCTAAAAGGAAATGCGACAACTTCAAGGAGGCAAAAACAAGGATAAAAGCGGAAACCCAGCAAGAGTGGTAGGACCGATGGACGACGGGTGAGACGGGCAGATGGACGGAGCGTCTGATTCCGAACATCAATGTCTGGCTTTCTCGGAAACACGGGGACACAGACTTCTACATGACCCAGCTACTGACGGGACATGGACAGTTCAACGCTTATCTTTTTAAGATGGGCTTACACAACACCCTTATGTGTAAGTACTGTCCTGATAAAATTGACGACGCCGAACATACGTTCTTTGAGTGTGCTCGGTGGAAGGACTATAGAAGTAGCACCGAAGAGATCATAGGCGCCAGGCTCTCCCCCTCAAGTCTGGTGACGTCTATGATCGAACAGAAGGGAAACTGGTCGGCTGTTGCAACCTACGCACAGCGCCTTCTGAAAGATAAAATTTCAGAAAGGGACCAGTAGCCAGGAGTAGGCGCCATGGGGCGCAGCACGGACTGGATTGATGTAATGCTAACGCGGTTCCAATCCAGTCCTCCCCGTACCATCTGCGTGGAGAGGGGAAGAGGAATGTTTTTTTTAGTGGGTAAAAATCTCCACACTACCGCCTATCGATATTTGCCGCAAGATGGGCGGCAGAGTTTACGATGACGGTGTCTTTTGAAGATTTTTTTCGTACCTCTTTACAAAAAAAAAAAAAACTTAAGTCTAACAATTGTTGAAGAAAAGGCCAAAAAAGAAACAACATTTTAAAACTTCAATATTGAAAAGACGAAAAAAACTGTATCATAAGAATGAGTGCGGCCCATTGTGATTGGTTTTGAATTGAAACCGTTGTTTGGGATCAATTGAATATACACACAAATTCGTTAATTAACGTTTGACTCTCTTAACTTTGGCGAAATATATATAATTTGAAACAAAAGAGGTGTGCGCCTTAGTGAACATTTCCCATTACAAAATACTAGGTCGAGAAACTTTATTACGAACATTCCAATTTCACTTGCATATTTATTTAATTTCAATTTTCAATATCTTCATGGCATATAACACTGATTGTTTGTTAATATCTTCCAGATTCTAGAACTTTCTTCATTCCTAGACAAAATTGTTGTAAACTAGGCTCATTAAAAAAAACTTACGTGTAGAACTTCTTTCAGGTTTACCTTGTATTTATATCTTGTATAATCCTCTATAACTCTAATCCAAGTAAAATTATGCTCCTTTCGGATATTAATATTAATGACCGGTCGTAACACAGAATTAACTAACAACACGTGAATTTCACTTCCTCGTACTATAATGAGACTCGTACCTATCTTCTTTAAGCGAAAGGATATCTCAGCTAATTAAAGCACTTGCCAAGCTCGGTTCCGCTCGTGCTCAGAACAATGGAAAGTCTATTGTTTCGTAAATAATAGACTTTTTTAAATAATCGTCGTGTTAATTCCTTCATTGGCGCTTTTCGTATCGTCTCAAACACCAACGACGTTCCCAGGTGATTAACATATATTTGCTTATATATAAGATAAAATAATAAAAATACTTTGAATATGATGCACAAACTAGACAAGTGTTATGTGTAGTTGAACACAAAGTTTAACTTACCTGCTGCTGTATACAAGATCTTTCAAAACAAATGCGAAAAACTAATAGAGTAGTTTGTAAGATAAAACATTGGGTCTACTCAACTTAATTTAAAGAAAAACTTATTGAATAACTTAAGAAATGCATTTTTTTTATGATTTATTTAGAAACTTTTGTGTTCTGCAATGTTTTCAAATACTTCGCGTTTCCAAATAAAAAAATTAAAACTAAAGCAAAGCATGAAGACAAAAGGAACTTGTGAGCTGCTGTCACTGTCTAAGGCGTTTGCTTTATTTGACATTGCTCACTTCGTTTGATTACAAAATACGACTAATTTAATCAAACATTTATTATCTAACCATTCAATTATTGAATATTAATAGTACTAATATAAATATAGAAACTAAAACAGAAGATTTTTTTGCACCAATTTCTAAATTATGATTATTTCAAAACTATTTTAATCTTTCTAAATCTGCATTCATTAATATTTGTGCCTTATTAAGAGCGTACGGGAAAAATGAAAAGTACAGTTGCGTATTATCTGCAAAAAGGTGTACGTTGCAAAATCGCAAACAAGATGTCATGTCACAAAAATAAGAAAAATAAGAAGATTGTACAATAATAATACGATTGCAGCATGTAAATAACAAATAATAAGTTAAAATTCAAAAACAAAATGTAAAAAGTATAGAGGTGTAAAAAGGCGTATTTTATAAGTAACACAATAGTGAACAATAACAAATGAACAACACTAACACGGATTATAAAAAATCGTACAGAAAGTGCAAGATAGTATGTTATGATCTTCACACATTTCAGTAACCCAATTTTCAATAACCAACACTTTAATATTTGTTTTGAACACCTCAAAAGTCATATAGCAGCATATTGTACATGTTAATGTTTAAAGAATTTTTGTCTGACGTAAAAAGACTGTGCCTTGGAAGTCATAAATTTTTTTGCACGTGTTGGATAACGATGACACACACCTTCAAATATTTTAGTATGTTTGTGAATTTCTAAAAGATTATGGAGAATATAGATACAGGCCAGTGTAATTATCTAATATTTTTTAAAATATCTAGTACAGTGTTCATTGTGCTTAGTCCCATCAAGAATTCTTACAGCCCTTTTCTGTATCCTGAATGTTTGAACAGCATTAACAGAAGTTCCCTATAATATTGTGCCATATGATATGTGGGAATGAAATAAAGCATAATACACTGTCATTAGAGCTTTTTGGTCTAGGCTGCTAAGCACGAATAGGCTGGAAGATAGTTTTCGCTTAAGAGATAAAATATGATCTTTCCAGTCAAGTCTACTATCAAGTGTAATTTAGCCGACTGTCGTTCGCCGTTGTTGTATTTATCTAGCGAAAAGAATATTTTTTGAGTTTTGTGCGTATTCAATTTCAAATAATTATTTTTAAACCAATTGTTCGCATTGCTCTCCAGTTCCCCAATGATGTTGTGCAGGTCATTCCAATTCGGACCACATAAGATAAAACTGACATCGTTCGCAAATACAGCACAGGCCCCAAAAAACGGCATAGATCAGCAACGTATACTATAAAAAATACAGGGCCGAGTACGGACCCTTGGGGGACCCCACTGGAGACCTTCGAAAAAGAGGATTTACATCTGTCACTGTTCCCTGTCTAATAAATAAGTTTCTGCTAGCTTAAGGGTTCCGCCGCGAAATTCATACCTAAGCAGCTTCTGTTTGAGACGATCGTGCGGGATACAGTAGGCCACACATTGTCAACCCTCAACACCCATCTCCACATCTCCCGCAACCTTAATTATCGCTTGTATGGTAGAGGCCCAATGATCGAACCTTGTGGAACACCATATCTAATTGGCTCCGCAGATGACACTAACAAAAACTTTCTGACATTCTCATTTATCACCTGCGTAAAATTCAAATGGCACGTTAATTTGATAATAATCCAAAAGCCATTTATTCAAGAATTTCGAGCTGACCAGAAAAAAACTCTTGTTTATTTTATTTGGGTAGATCAAACATTTTAAGTCTTTTTTGTGTAGATATTTAGATCATTAAGTTTTTCCAAAGGGTCTTGTAATTATTTAAATGACTATATTTGTTTTTTTTTCACTCTTAGTTTTTTTTTATTCTTTAGTGAAATAATTTTTTACACCGGAAAAATAAACGAAGGAGGTTTTTTGTTTTTGATTTTTTACTTCCCTTAAAGGTACATAAAAAATATTTACCAAAATGTCATTTAGCATTTCAACTTTTTGGTTGACATACCTAACTGACATTATATCTTCAAAAGGTGATATCGATAAAGAAAACTACGCAACAAGGCTCTATTAAGATTCTTAGTCTTACCTCTTTTACGAGGCTCACTTGAAAAGTTTCCTAGTAGTTGTACACCAAAGCGCCATTTTTAACTCAGAGTATTTTTCAAAGGCAATACGCCTATTAAATTAAAGTGAAGATAGACTCATGGTACAGTGCAGCTGAATTTAAACGTAGTCGTAACAGCTTAAGAAATGATAAACTTAATTACCGACGATAATGTTGCTAAAATTCGTCAAATGTTGTTAAACGACCGTCGAATAAAAGTGAGAGAGATAGCAGAGGTTATGAAAATGTCCGAAAAACGTGTTTGTCACAATATGTCACGATTGTCATGATTTAATGCATTAAATGGATTAGAAGCGTTTTAGTTTCATCTCTATTAATACCCAACAACAATAAAATTCCAAAGAAAAAATATTTATTGCATTTTCTTGTCTCTACAATATTGTTTTTAAAGTGCAAATTCCACAGGCTGCCCTACAGACGAATATCCCCGCTCGGCACCGACATGCAAATACATTTCACGTAAAATGCCCGACCATTATAAAAATCGTTCCAAAAATAACCGTCAGCGTTTATTTTAGCCGCAATGATAAATAATGTCGAACGATTAAAGCGTGCGACATCTCATGGAGAACGGGCGAACCTCACAGATCGCCGTGACCGAAAACTGTAGGCGATCATTTTCGCGAGGTTTTTCTAATTGGAACGATTCCAAGGTCAACATAAAAAATATAAAAGAATATACTCCCCAAATAAAATTCAATTTCGTAGTTCTATTTTCGAACGCGAGATGTTCAACGGTAGCTACAATTTGCTGTGCAAAAACGCAAAAATACACAAAACAAAACACCGCAACGTATTTTACGTGTGTAAAGCTAAATGTTCTGGACGCGGAGACGTCCAAAACGAAAAACACATGCACGTAATAACCTTTTTCAAAATTGAAAAGCATACACTATCGGACCAAGTGACACAATTTTTACGATAAAATAGTCAAGCTGTTTAAAGAGTCTTAACTATTGTAGGTATAATAAAAGGGTCTTTAAATGCCAAATAACTTAGTGTTAGGTAATAACGACACAAGTAAACCAACTTTTGGAAGGACAATATTTTATTTCATTAAAAAAACAAATAGGCTTTAACAACCTAATAAATTTAGTTTTGGAAAGCAATAATCTGCCTATGATCGATTTTAATACCAGACTATCTAATAATTTTTTATGCGTACTATTTACCTATTTTACTATAAAACTTCAAGCGTCAAGAACGAGAAATAAATTTCAAATTTTTCGTTTGAGTACTTAAATCATATAAACTATTTGCACTATTTTATCAACTCAATGTTTGTAAATAGTACTCAGATGACGTACTTGCAACAGGATTCACTAGACGTTTCATAAATCTCAAGGTAGATAGAACGCTACTTATATAAATTCAAATTTAAAAATTCGCTAAATTTTAAAGACAAACGTTATTTAACCGGAGTTCCGTGTTAATTTAAAACATTAAATAATAAATTATAAGTTAATTAGTTTAAATCATGTATTGCCACAAAAAAAGTTTTTATAAATTTATACAGCTGATATATTGTAAATTTCCTCTAAATGACAAATTATGATGAAATATGACAATTAATTCAAAAATTTCATTATTAGAATATTAATCAATCACAAGTGAGAGATTTTTCAAAGAAACTGAAACAGTTTCAGTCAAGCTCTGAAGAAGCCAACAGGATGATTGGCGAAACGTCAGCAATTTCGAATCAGCAAAAACCGACGCAGGAGGAATCAAGAAGTTTTGTAAAAAGTAAACAATACAAGACATAAAAAACAGAATTTTATTAATTAAATACTGTTTCTTTGAGAATATTGTAACCTGAGTTTGAGGTTCCATTTCTATCTATCTATGGAGAACTCCATGGGACTAAGGTCGGGTGATTTCATGAACTCATGAACCTCCTGCTAAGACACAAATAGTAGCGGCATCTCCCACTCAGCGTATAGCAACATAACATCCATAGTCCCTTCTATAAAATGGAACGTCGCAAAAAGTTTTCAACGCTTTGTTCTTGTGTAATAAATTTTGGATGAAATCTAATATTACTGGCCTCATTCCGTCAGAATGAAAAATTTTGTAAAAAGGTTCCTCGTTAAAAAATATCTTTTACAATCTTGGATTGTCCACTTGAAATATAATGCAAATTCATGCCTGGTAAAGTGATTTCCCTCAGAAACCAATGGTTGGTTACTTTAAAGTTTTGTGTCATCACTCGTCGCACTAACTTTCGGTTCAGAACTTTCAACCTTTTCAGAAGGAAAGTCTACGATTGTAATAGCCAACATTAAATGTTTCGAGTATTATTTCAACTTATAATGAAAGAGGGCATGTGGAAAAAAATATTAAAATCAGAAAGGCTCAGATCTTGAGAACGGCGGTTTTGCTGAGCCTTTTTGATTTTGCTATTGTTTTCCACATGCCCTCTTTCATTATAAGTTGAAATATTTTTCTTCCTTTCCTTTCCTTCTAAAAAGGAGCGTCTTACCATGTGCTATAGAAAATATAAAGCTTATCACACCAACAAAATATATTTAAATTTAAATTCACTTATGCCAAATGGAATAGTAACTGTGATTTCTGAGTTTGCTACTTTAATTTTAAATATATCAACACTTGACTTTATCATAGAAGTTGCTATACTTTTGTCCGATAGTGTATATTCGCGATTTAAATAGCCGCGACTGGTGCGATGTTTATTTACAACGAAATACTTGCGCCGAGTTAATTTCAAAACAGTGTCGAATCAACGCGAAAAAAAAAACTCAAAAATGTTGAAAAATATTGGCGCCCAAACGTGAGCCTTGTACCTTAAAATTTTCAGTATGTGTGACTGGGGTCGACCAGATTGACATTGGTGCAAACGCGAACGCTTTCATTCGGTCTATTTATTTTTGAGGGCCAGTTTTGAAATTAATTGCTTTAATACAACGCGCCACCAGAGGTCAAGAATCTCACGGAGCTGTTAGAATGTATAAAAAACAATAATCGACAAAATATTTATTAGGTGCACTAAAAGTTTGCGATAGTGCAAAAAATGCTTTGATATTTCAGTGATTATGATGTTAAGAATGAATGATATTTAGTGGTACATAATTCATTAAAGACGACTTCACAATTTTTTTGATTTTTATAATGAACACATTTTTTAATCTACATAACCTTCTTCCCATTTCCTTGCCCATAACAACTCTATTGATATACAGTATGCAATATCCAATATTCAAATAGAACAAAATTGCAAAATTTATAGGTTAATAACGTGCTATTAAAAAAACTAAAAGATTTCTCGTATTAATAATAATAATAATAAGTAGCCTTTATTTAAAAAAATAGATATGTTGCTATTAACAGCATTTTATAGTAAGCGAAACTAACCAGAGAACTCAATAGTCGCGTACTATAGCTCTCAATAGCAGCTCTTCTGAACCACTAGAACTCTTAATGCAGTTCATAAATTCGCTATTTATAAAAACATTAATTCAAATTTCTAGCTATTTCTTACTGAAACTGAAACAAATATTTGTAAAATCGGAAAAGAAAAAAAACAAACCCACTCAGGCTGCAAACACATTTTAGTAAAATTGTATTTTTCTATTCCCGTCTGTAATATACCTAATTACCCACCGATCTAGCGTGTGGGAAGCGTCACTTTGCCACATCAATTTCGTTTCCCATGCATCCTTCGGACATTTCCGGGATTGTACCGCACGGATTTGGGAGCAATCGGATGTTTTCGTTGATCTCACGCGTTGGATTTTGACGTTTTTCAATTCTGACGGTCATGTCATTGAATGTATTGGTGTTGTTTTGCGAAAATGTACCCAAAAACTAACGGTCGTAGAAAAAGTATAGTATGCAACACGTTCAAATATACTCGCGAGTCAAATGCCGTTTACCGCACTTGTTGCATAATATACTATTCTAGCAGATGATCTTTGCACATTTTTTTAATACGTTTAAATTTAAGTTAGTGAATTCCTGCGATATAGAATTCTAGAATCGAATTGTAAGGAAGAAATTGTAAAGGATCTGTGATCATGTGACATAGTGAGTTTATTTCTATAACTTACGTTTACAGGATGGATGGTACTTCTAGGAATAAGTCGGTCTTTTAGCAAAGTGGATGAATCGAGATTATGTAAAATTTTCATGAGGAATATGTTGAAATCTATAATAAACCTATACTAAAACGTACACAAGCATTCTGCAAGCTTTGAATACGGCATCTAGACTCACGATCGACAAATCACATCGCAGTAGTTGAAATGTGAGAAAGTGACTGACATAATTGTTTCCTTATTTCAAGATTTAAAATATGCCTGTTACCCTACAACGTTTTTAGTGACTTGTATGCCTTTTGAAAGACAAGGTCCTTGCTGAAACAATAAGTTGCAAAATTTGGTGTTATCCAATATTATATTAACATTTTGTTTTAGGAGTTTTAACTTTATTTTTATTTCTAAATATCATTAAATTGCGATTTTAACTTTTGCTATTTCAAAACAAAAGTGTAAATCAATATTAAAAGAATTGTGTGACTTGTAGTGACTTTATTCGAGTTAATATTGAAAATTTTTGGCGCAGCCCAAGTTTGTTTGAAGTTGTTATTTGAGTTCTACAAGTTAGAGTTGAGAGATTTTAAGTACGAGGTTTCTTAAAAAAAAAACAACAAATGTCTGCAAAATTCATAAAAAATTCATAAAATTAAAAACCAACAACAGAAGTCCCGCTGCAAGGAAATCCCAGATCCAAGCCCAGACGACATGGATGAAGGACGAACGAAGACACGAGTATTGAAAACGGAATTCAAACAACATTTATGTAAAGGTAATATATTCTGAATTGTCTCATAGACTTAATCCCATAGAATTTGACACATTTGATTATAAAGTTCGAACAGACATTTCTTCTATCGTTCATAAAAAGTTTATTAGACAAAAACTAAAGTTAGATAAATTAATTTCTAATTCAAAAATATCTAAAAGCAAGCCAGATATTACAAAGTATACCGACCATCAATTTTACATAAACTTAACAGACACAACATTTTCTAAAAATGAAGTTGAATATCTGGAAAAAGGTTTCAACTTTAACTTACAATACTCGAACATTAATAAAGAATTAAACTGTTTGGGGATCGACTGTGAATTAGCAATTAAACATGTATTAGCGAATATAATAAACCCCCAATTAATAGATAACAACAAATACCAAGAAATTTCTCAAATGTCACTAGTAAACACTATCAAAAATAAAGGTTCTGAAAATAACATAATATTTACACGTGCAGATAAAGGGAAAACAGTCATAGCTATCGATCTCCCAGAACATATTTAAAAAACCAATAATTTTCTTAAACCAGAACTTTTCCAATATATCAAACATGATCCTACCGAGTTATATCAAAGACAAGTCAATTAAGTAATTACTAACTCTACACTATTTAGTGACAAAGACAAATATTTTTTAACAATTATGAATCCACAACCGCCGAAATTATATTGTTTAGTTAAATTACATAAACAAGATTTGCCCATTAGACCAGGATGTAACAAACTCAACAACAACAACAACAACAACAAAATTAGTAAAAATTTTAAAGTTCCACACAGATTTTAAACCAAAATTTGCAATAAAAAATTCTTTTGAATTAATCAACAAAATTAAAGGCAGCAAAATCCCTTCTAACGCTACAATACGGTCTTTTGATGTACAAAACTTATTTCCCAGTATTCCACCTATGGATGTGATAGATTTAGTAGATTTCACCCTAACTCGGAAGCAGGTTAACCCATTGGTGAAACAAGATTTATTAGATTGCTTAATAGTATCTTTAGACCAAAATTATTTTGAATTTAATTGACAGATTTATATCTCTAAAGAAGGTTTGATTATGGGAAACCCACAGTTTTTTTATGGTGGTATAGATATGTGGATGATGTCTTTGCTTGCTTTGTTGGAAAGGATAGACAATTGAATTCTTTTTTAAATAACATTAACTCAATATATAATCGTATAAAATTCACTATCGAGATTGAACAGGATAACTCTATTAATTTTTTAGACTTAACTATTACGAAAGTGCAAAACAAATTATATTTTTCAATATATCATAAAACTTCACACACGGACACAGTCTTACATAACAGCTCAAATCACCCTTATACACACAAAATGGCTGCATTTAACTCTTTTATACACAGACTTCTTAATACGCCACTCTCAACAGAAAACAAAGAACAAAGAACTTGATATCATTAAACAAATTGTACTGAACAACGGCTACAATCAGTCCATTAAAGATAAAATTATAAAATTGTAAACTCTATTTATCCGAAACCTAATACAGAACACGAGCAATTTAAAACAATTACATACATAGGAGAACCTAGTGAAAAAGTTTCAAAACATTTGTCAAAATGTGGTTTAAAAATAGCTTTCCGAACTAACAACACAATAGGAAAATATTTAAAAAACAATAAATCGAAATATCCAAAATCCCAAAAATCAGGTGCCTTATTTATTTTGATAAATGGGTAAATTGAACGACGTTTCTTAATTAAGTGTTTAGAATCATGATGGTGCAAAAGGGAATGCAATATGTTTCCATAAATACTTACTAACTTTTATTTATTCGAGATGCAGGATGTTCCAAAAGCAATTTCTTAAATAAAAGTTGAACGTTTCAGACGAATAATAGCTGTGTAAACATACATATACCTAAATCTTGAATCGTTTGGAAATTATGGGCCAGTTATCGCGCTGGTATTAGTTTTTTTTTACGACAAAAATTATTGAAAAGGGAGTCAATTTTAAAAACACATACAATAGTAAAATGCGGACGTTTTTCTTTTGAATGACTTATATAATGTAAGTGTATTGTAAAAAGATGTGTTTACTTTATAGTAGTTTTTGTTATTCAATTTTGTCGGTGTTTTTTCATATTCACTAAATGTAATGCTGTTGGATCACTAAAGTAAGGGATCTTGGCGTTGTGTTAACCGCCAATAATGCCCTTAGCTCAACCCCTTTCAAACAGTATATAAGCAGGAAGAGAACGCAAACTAGTTTTACTTAAGCTCTGAAGAAACCCATACTTTTTCGAATTTTAGTTGTTTAGATGTTGTATTAAACTTATGAAATTTACAATTTTAATATTTTCTACGGCCTACAAGCTTGCGGAAAGTGTCACATTAAGCTTCATCATTAATCATTATTGTGAGCCACTTGGAGAGTTTTCGGATAAATAAGTTGAGGATTTAGCTTCGGTATTTTCATGTTTCTCAGTCGTGATGGTCACGTCACACGTCAGAAGAAGATACTCGTACTCGTTTTGTTTTGAAAAAACTTGAAAGAGAGAAGTCAAGGGCCATAGGCAAAGTATAGTAGGCAACATGTGAATAAACTTTTTCAGACATACCTTTAAACCATGATGTTTGTCTCTTTAAAAAACTAATCAAAATATTAATACATAAAAAATAGACTTCATATACCAATAATAATCAAAATAAGCTACTAATGTTTAATATAATAAGTCTTTGTTCAATTTACATAAAGCTATGTGGATAATGATATTTATTCATAACAGATCAATCCATATTGAAAGCTAAAGCTAGGTTACCAACAATGCTAGGGAATCATGCCACATTTTGTCATTGGTACTTAGAAAATTTCTAATAGATTGTTATAGGAAAATTATCTGATCTGATGAATTACCAGTTACCATTTTAAACAGACAAAATAGTGGTTACTTAGGTCTTAAATCTCCCGATTTATCGGTACTTGATCACTTCTTATGGGGTCACTTTCAAAATAAAATTTACAAAAATCAGCATCGTACAAATTTAATGTCTGAGAAATGCCATTGAAAGGAAATTCAGTAGTGTGCAAGTCCGCCCCATTATATTACTTAATGCGTTAGTAGAACAAAAAAAAAATTAAAATACTGCATTCAATATACTGGAGGCCAATTTTAGCAGTTTCTGTAGCCATAAACTGAAATTTACGTTAAGACTATTTTTTTTCTGAGAAATACAATTTTCATAACAATGCAAACATAAACTAATTTTGCTTACGTTACGATTACAAGTAAAAATAAAACTTCGCAAAAAAAGTGATTATCCTAACCGATAACATTTGTCTTGATTAGAAAATAAGGGAGAAAAACAACAACACGGAGATGGAGATTATCATAAGTACATAACCCAAGAAGCATTAACCGAGAGTAGTTTAAAACAAAACTATCTATATACGATAATATCAACATTACTTAAATGTGTCTTCAAAAAACAGTAAAAAATAAAAAGAAGCTTATAAATTAATAATAACGAAATTACATTCTAAGCGCTTTGAGTCAATATTTTTTATTTAATCTATTGCTGTTATTCTAAAAGCTTTGATTTTTAATATTTTATATGACTTTCTTAATTGTTCCACATTTTAACAATGATAAAATTTTTTGATATACTGCTGTTTGGTTAGTTTTGCAAACAATCGCCATTCTTCGTGTTCGTGTTAGAGATAAAAATTAAATTTTTAATAAAAAAATAATATAATTGTACAGGGTGATCCATTTAAGATGCTCCTATACCTTATCTCAACGAATACGACATTGAGGAAAAAAATTAAATACAAAGAGCATATGTTGTATTTTTATATATATAGGGTTGTGCCAGGACAGTTATCAACTTTTTTTTTAATGGAACGCTATAAATATTATTAAAAATTCCAATAACTCGCTTGATTTCGGATATTTTTTATCGTTGTATAGCACACTGTAAATCATTGCCAGTAGGCATCTTCATTAAACGCTGCATTTTTGAACGGCTAGAGTTAAGTACCAAACGAAAATGAAATTTTCAGTCGTAAATGGGCCTCGATGACACCATACGTCCGGCGGCTTTTGAAATGAAGACCTCCCGCACACAAACACATAACGAAGCCGATAGGCGTAAATTCTTTTCCTGAATGAAATTTCCTTTTGATTTACGGAAAACGTAAGCGCGGTCATTACGTAAGAGCACCGTAACATAAACGGAACATTCATTTGCGGGACGTCTAGAGGCGGCGGACCGCAGTGTTTTGGCGTTCGGCAGAAATAGCCGTTCATTTTTCAATTTCACGGTGCAAATTCGTGTTAGTCAAACTGATTTACTGGTGTAATTAAACATAGTCGACGGGGCTTAATTTCTTTATTGTCGATTTTTTGCACTGATTTGGTTATTTTTAGACTGACTTGTTAAACGGAAACGTTTGGATGCGGGATCGCCGCGTCGCTGACAGTTTCAAGCTCCCTTCTCGATTCTTCGGTGCTGCAAAGCTCCAAGTTGCCATCCTCTAACGAAAAAATTGTAATTGAATTGTATAAGAACTATAGAATAGAACTTTAATTACCGGATAAAGTCTGTTCATAGATATAAGTGACTAACTGATACGAATTAAGGAAAGACCCGGGCAAGCTGTAAGAATGAAATATGGCCGAACAGGTCCGTAATTTGCTTAGAATTGAATTGTTTGGGATTTTGTTAGGAAAGATACTAAACAATATTTATTTATTTATGTATGTATTTATGTTTAAATCTAAAATAAAATTAAATTATTTTTATTAGCTACTTAAATTACTTAAAATTATTCACATAATATATCAGTATCACTATCGCTATCATCGCTTGTTCTAATTATTATTTGTTCTACATTATTTGCAATATGGATATACGATTGTTCTGCTTTTTCTATATGTTGAACAGAATTTGCCCAACTTTGTGGAGAGATGTTAAAACACGGGGAAAAACATTGTTACGACGAATGGCAGATTTCAGTTGGTGCCTTAAAACTGTTGCCCTAGATTTTTTGCATAATTATTATTTGTAGGTCCAAACTATGTAGAACCTCAATTAATTGCTTTTTGGTATAATCTTCGTGAAAATAAATGTCGTTATTGTACATGTAGTTTTGGATTGTTGCTACTGTGATAACTTGCATTGTCCATTACAATGACGCGAACTATTTTGTTTTTAAACCAACTTTCAAATTAATCAGCGGTGATGTCTTCATGGTAATCCAGAGAAGAATCTTTAATATTTTTCGCAGACAGAGAAATTCCATTTGGAATCCATCCAGCCGGCATGCAAAATAGTTATTATTTTACCTCTTTTTGATGGTGCATTTGTTTCACACTTATCAGTTGAGTCAACCCAACCCTTCTCCAGGGTATCATAAGTGTCGAACCAGGTTTCATCCAAGTAAATAATTGGCCTTTGTTGTTCTCTGTAAATCCTAATTTTTTCTAGATATTCCAGTAAATTTTCGAATTCTAAAAGATTCCATTAAAACTTGCCTTTTGTCAATTTTTTTAAATCTAAAACCCATGTGTTGAATACACTTCCATAAGGTAGTTCTGCCACATTTAACGCCGGTTTCATCTTTTTCAAGCCTCCTAATTAAGATATCTAATGTAGGCACGCTTTGTTTCTCGTATAACTGGTAAATTTTAAGCCGTCTTATATCTTGATCACTTTCATCTACACTCAAGAAAATGTCAGCATCGCTTCTTTTTTTCCTCGCTGAAATGGGATTATTCACAATTTTCCATACAGTTGATGTTGGAATTTTCGTTAATGTATTTGTTTCTTCTAAATGAGAGTCAAATGAACATTGTTTATAACTTCCTTAGTCTCAATAGAATAGCGTTTTCTACATTTGCGCGGGAGCATCTCCTGAGATACACTAGACTCGCATATATTTTGCATAATTCGCACGCGATTCAATACACGCTTTATTACACACGAAATAAGAATGTTTACTAATAAACTTAAAATAAGTAGTATACCAAACCAAAGAATATTAAACACAGGTAGGTGTAAAATTATTTTCTATTGCGGACCACAAGTTTACCTGAATTAAAATTCCGAAACTTTAGGTAATAATCTTGTCGCATTGTATGTTAATGACCACCCTTGGATAATTCCATTTAAAAGCAATTGGTCACTTTCTTATATCTATGAACACACCATACTTTTGTTTTTTTTGTTAAGATTTTGTCACCATAATATCATATGATAATAAATCGTAAGCATCACAGGCTATATCTTATTGTCAACAAACAGATCCTGAAAACTATACAATGCATAGTGCCTTATTTGATAACAATGAACATAACAATAATAGTATATTAGGCAAAAAGTTTTCCGAACGTGTTGCTTCCACATCCGTGCGGTAAAATCCCGGAAATGTCCGAAGTAGCTCGGATTCATGGGAAACGAAACTGACGTGGTAAAGTGACGCTTCCCGCACGCTAGATCGGTGGGTAATTAGGTATTTAACAAACGGGAGTAGAAAAATAAAAACTAAAAAAATAAAAACTAAAACTCAGATTGTTATTCAAAAAAAGTCCTGTAGTGGTTGAGGTGTAAACTTTCGGTGGGTCTATGATATTATTGTCTGTGCTCTTTCACCGGGGTTAACAATAGATTGGTTGGTTGGTTTTTACCTTATATTCTTTAATTTTGTAACGTAATGATTCATTGGTATGTCAGGTTTTCTTTGTATGTGCCTGATTATTTTTCCAACTGTCAAGATGTGTGTTCAAAATGCCATAGAACGAATCGTCTCCAGCAAAATCGAATTAATTGCAATTCTGTTGGGTCTATGTCATCCCCGGTATTTTGCTTTAAGTGTTTTTGTTTTATTATTTTAATCTGTGCAGCCCTTACTAGTGGCTAACACGCGGTTCCCTATTTGTTGCAAGGAGTCTTGTGGCCCCTCTGTTGTTACAGGTTAATTAATGACAAATTGATGTATGTATTGACATGCCTGGTGTGTTTTTTCTGGTTTTGTGATAGAGTGTTTCCCTTTTACATTTTAGAGGAAGCCTGAATACCTTTTATTGCTCCCTCTATGGTAGTCAATATTCGGCGATCCCGTAGTGCCACTTTTTGAGTATTTTAATATATAATAATAATATTTATTCAATTGAAACTTTACAATAACATAATCTATAAATTGATTTAAGTGGAACAAATGTTTTGTTTCATTGAAGCATTGCGAAATGCTTATGCGTGACACACTAATATTAAACCAAACCAATAATAATTACAATAATAATTACAATAATAACAACATTTATAGTAATATAATATCTGCTCATACATGTAAGTAAAAATAAAAATAAAAATAAAATGAGGATAAAAACATTAATTCACTAGGCTTGTGTATATATATAATTTAGAATTTATTAAAAAAAACTATGCTTGATTAAATATAATTGAAGTCTTATTTACCTTTGATATTTTAAGTTAATGAGGTCATCAAAAAGTCGTCTGCCCGTCTGAAACATCCATATTTTGACATCTTTTTTAAATTTCGTAAAGATGGTTTGTTCTCTTATATATGCTGGTAGCATGTTATATAACCTAGGTGAGAAATACGTATATGATCGTTGTCCGTGTGTTTTTGTTCTAACTGTGGGATATACGTGCTTGTTTTGTCTGTTCCGTGTGTGATTAGCATTAGCATTAGCATTAAGAACAAAAATTTTTCATTTTTGGACGTCTTTTAATATACTACAGCAGTATAACTGAAGTATATCGAGAATTTCATTCTCCTCAAACAGTGGGTAAGTTTTTTGTTCGCTATAAATTATTTTTAGAAACCACTTTTGCGATACATTTAGATTTTTCAGGTGATTTTCAGAGACCCTGCCCCAAGCCAGGATACCATAGGCGAGGTGAGTTTGTACTAATGACATATATAGGTTTTCCGATTGATTTCGGCTTAAAAAATCTCGTAGTTAATTAAATTTTGATAGAAGTGGTCTGATTTTTTCTACTATAGATTTAATTTGCAGATTCCACTTGAGCTGACCCTGGCTACTTTTTTGGGAAATTAAAAAACTAAAACTAACCAATATTATCATGGCTCTCTTGCTTTTTGAGATACAGAGTGAAATCCGAAATAGTTCCGATTATGGGACCACCCTCGTATTTTCGTTTTCTTTTAAGTTATTGAAGAGTTTTTTACTTCCTCTAACCGTTTATTAGTTATGAAGGTAATACATACTTTTTTAAATGGAACACCCTGTATATATTTTTTTCATTGATTGGACATCATTTAAACTTTTCAGAAATATATATTAAGCTCGCAATTGAATGTTTTCGTATTTTATTTCTTTTGTAGCAGTACGCCGTGATTAATATTTTGAAGACAATATTCAGGTAAACAATCATCAACATACAAGAAACTCAATACTTTAAAATTTTCAACTTATACGAGATAACATTATATCTAAAGAATATTAACATAATTTTATACCTAAAACTTGTTATTCAAATTAGAGACCACCCTCTCGAATGCAAAACTCGCACATTTTTCTTATTGTTTTAATGGCATTTAAAAGAATTATTGGTCTCCTTCGTAGAGTTTTGAAAGTTAAATCAGTTGTTGTCGTCGAAGTTCTGCATTTTATATGCTCTATTTTGCATATATCCCCATAAAAAAAATCTAAAACTGAAAGATCAGAGATAGTGGAGGCTATCTTCGTATTCGTTGCAAATATCGGTGCCAAAACTGCATCCCACGCTTGGCATCGCAAATGTTGAACACTCTTAAACCTATGTGGATGGTATTTGTATCTTTTAAAAACAATTTTGGGTAGCCCTGCTGCTTGTGTGCAAGATAATGATGGCTGCTTCTATGTTAGCTAATACATTTGTTTTTCTTTGCTCTCTATTCTACTTCTAATAATTTTTATAACGTGGTTGAATAAAGGATCCATTATTAACTAGATTTATTTCCAGACGAGCAAACATATTTAATATTAACAAAACGCGTTTCTATTATATATAAATATTGTACTGGTTTTAAAACCCTTTAAAAACCATACCTGTTGTAATACAATTCCTGCTTTTTGGGCATTTTCATTGCATTGTATAAAGCATACCAATATATCATATTTTCCGGAATTTTCTTACACTACCATTATTATCCAAAATTAATTAAAAATCAGACACTATTATCTAAAAAAATATATTTTTATATCATGTTTTTTCGAAATTAAATAAAGAGTCCATTGTATAGTAACAACTGCTTAAATGTATTTTATTTTTAGTTGAAATAGTTGATTTATTTTATTTTGCTAGAAAGAAAGTAAAAAATGAAAAATATTGAATTCTGAGATTAATTTTCAAAACGATTTTATACTAATACATATTTTTGAAAAGCTTAAATGATCTCCAATTAATTTAAAAAATAATATATAAGGTGTTCCATTTAAATATATATATATACATATATATATATATATATATATATATATATATATATATATATATATATATATATATATATATATATATATATATATATATATATATATATATATATATATATATATATATATATATATATATATATATATATATATATATATATATTTGCTTCATAAATAAAAAACAGTTAGAACAAGTAAAAAATAAACTACGCCACTGGATTCCACGGACAAAATCCTATATGAGCTTTTTTTGTTTTAACTCTTCAATAACCCATAAGACAACCCTGCACCTTAAAAACTAAGAGGGTCATGATAACTTTGTTAACGGTATCTTTAATTTCATGAAAAAGTAGCATAATGTCGCGTAAACTGCGACTCTCTGTCTTTAAAAATAGCTGAGGTACCTAGTAAGTGTTCAAAATTGGATACTCTGTACAGTGTATAATTTAAAGAATTAGAAACAGACTTCGACATACTATGCAGCGGGATAGTGATAAATCATTCCTAAAATGATCCCATTGATTTTTACTTGTGGATAATAAGTGGATATTTTATGATGTACTTCAATTTAGGCGCAATAAACAAAGATGCAAGGCAAAGGCATAATCCTGCTCAAAAAAATTGTCACGATAATGCGCGCGCTCTCTTTTGTAACTTAAAAATGGGCTGTGCTGCAGTACTGTGCCCCCACAATGCAACGGCATAAGAAATTTTTGAAGTTAAGAGTGGAAAATAACAGACAGTTCATCTATGGTGTGACCACGACAATTTGTCACTTATAATGAGAACTGTTACCTACCTCTAACCTCAATTTTGGGTTTTATCTTTATTTAAAAGATTATTGGTACAAAACTATCTTTCGGCTAGATCTAAAGCAACATTTGAAGTATCAGTTTTAATAGTGCAGCTCATCCGCAAAATAATATATAATTATATAATTATATAATTACACAAATCATTCACATCTACGATAAACAATAGCGGTCCCAAAATTGAGCCTTTGTTACTTTCTGGGCGTTTGAATGTTCGTTGTTAAAGAAAACCAGCAGATATCTATTTTTTACATAACTTTTGACAAGTTTCAAATTCATGCCCCTTACACCATAGTGTTCTATTTTTTTTAATAAAACATCATGGGACACGCAGTGAAAGGCCTCCGCAACCTCAATGACCCCTAATAGTGCGTTCGTCGTAGAATGTCCGCCCTAAAACCAAACCGATCCTGATTCGACAAATTACGTTTTTCAATAAAATGCACAAATCTGTCCCCTAAAATTGTCTCCATTATCTTCCCAGATAAAGGAACAACAGGAAGATAATTGTCGGCATTGTTGGATCTCCTTTTTTAACATCGGTAGAACTCACCATAAAGTCTTGTTAATTTTTCAAAGAAACTTCCACAGGCTACTGCATCTCAAATGGAATTTTATCTTTGACGGACCGAAGATGTTGAGAGATTTTTGAACAAGTAGTAAATCTGGTTTTGACGATATACTTATTTAGAACTTTTGATATGTGGTCGGTGATGTTTTGAATGTAAGGAAGGACCACAGAGGCAAGTGTAGGATTGTCTTTAGCCTCATTGCTCTTAGGAAGTTGTATTCAAGTGCAATTTTTGATCGAACGCTTAATATATTTAATGTGGAAATTATTAGAGAGAAGAGCAGGGGTAAGGTGGGTTCAGTGACTCGGACTAAGATAGTCTTACGGCTCTGTAAACAATAAAGTTGATATGGTCTATCATAAACGGAAGGCCCTTTACCCTCAATAAACCCATCATCATAAGTCAATACAAAGCTTATTTACAAGTGTTTATCACTACAAGGAGATACTTTTATTTTAGAAATTTTAGAATCATTTGCGCTTTGCTATTAGTGTTACAGTCATTATCTGTTATGTCTAGACCATGGATTGAAGAAAATTTGCAAGCATTCTTCAACTTCTGGAGATATACAATGTTTAGTCACATATATTCTGAAATACGTTTTTTAAATGGTCACGAAATGGTAGATAGGTATGATTAGATCCAAGTTCTTTGTTGAATCAATAACGGAAAGTTTCGTGTTATCTAACATTATATTAATATCTTGTTTTAGGAGCTTAACTATATCTTTATTTCCAAATATCATTGAATGAGATGCCTTTACCTTGGAAAAATTTAAAGATTTTAAAATATTGAAAGTGTAAATCGAAAACATTATCGGACCCAAAATCGAACCCTGCGGTACCCCAGATAAAATTTGTATTTCCTTGGAACATCTGCCCTCAGAGTACATCTTTTGATGTCGATTTGAAAGATAACATTTAGTTAGCTTTCACGAGTTAGAAGAAAAACTAGAAATTTAGCTTGGAAAACAATTATATATGATTCACAGTATCGAATGCCTTCGGGAAATCCAAAAGTATTAGGGCCCTCATTAGTTTTTTGCCACATTGACTTGCTGGTATTATTCTATTAACAATTATGTAATTATACATTAGTCATTAAAACTGGACGGGGTGTTCTTTTTAGGTAATGGTTTTGCAAGTGACATCCGGAAAAAAGTTTGCCTTTATCGAAGAATTAATAATATGAGTGACATATACACAAATAAAAGGACTACAATATTTAACCGTAAGTGGAGATGTTTCATGAATTTATTTATGAACATCAAACATTTTCGTTAATCCAAAACAAAAGTGTAAATCAATATTGAAAGAATTGTTCTGATATTGTATTTTATAATTACAGTTGGACGTGTTTTGAGGAAACTGCCCAAACAATGTATTATTTTTTTCAAGATCATTCAAACCACTTGGAAGGGTAGTGTCTTTATTTGACTTAATATTAAATTTTTTTAGAGCATTCCAAGCTTGTTTGGGGTTAAATTTTACAGTGAATCTAAATATACCCTCTTTTCTGTTCTTATTGCAGATAGCGGAAAATTCCTTAGGATTTTATATAGAAGCCGATCATCTAGATATTTGAAAAACAGTTTGACCTATGGAGAAATAACAATTAAATTGTTCGTGTCCTGTATTAGGTTTCGGATAAATAGAGTTTACTGTTGTCTGGATTTATTTTTTATTTATAATTTTATCGATAATAACGGAATGTAGCCGTTGTTCAGTGCAATTTGTTTAATGATATTAAGTTCTTTGTTGTAATTTTCTGTTGAGAGTGGCGTATTAAGAAGTCTGTATAAAAGAGTGAAATGCAGCCATTTTGTGTGTATAAGGGTGATTTGAACTGTTATGTATGACTGTGTCCGTGTGTGATGTTTATGGTAAATGAAAAATATAACTTCTTTTGTGTTTTCGTAATAGTTAAGTCTAAAAAATTAATAGAGTTATCCTGTCCAATCTCGATAGTGAATTTTATACGATTATGTAATGAGTTAATGTAATTTTAAAAAGAATTTAATTGTCTGTCCGTTCCAATTCCAAAATCTCACAACATTAATTAAGGTTTTATGGTCATTTTTCGGTATATATAGTAGCAGGTAGTTTTTAAATATTACATTTGATAAAGACACGGTGTTGTCGAAATAATTGTCATGTAAAAATATTTAATTTCGTAAAAATCTCAACTTTTAGTTCTTATTTATTTTTGGAAAGTTTTAGTGGAAGTTGGAATATAATGTGAACATTAATTTTATGAATGAATCGCGTGAGAGATAAACGGACAATTTCTTGAATGAAATTCCTCGTCGAATTATCGGCAGTGATCTAGTAGTTGTTTATCAGAACCAAAAGTAACAGAGCCGATGTATAAGTACATTTGCATCTGGTTATCGATTAGCCAACGACCATAAATCGGTTTCAGTGAGACGCATTAAATAAATCAGAAATGAGTTTGCTTATCGTCGTTCTCTGGCCGAACCAATTTTGCAATTTGTTTCTAAAAATAAGCCGAGGCAATTCTAATGCTTTCGTGCGGACATTATTCGATCGACGAAAATTTGTCTCTTTTCTGTCTATGACGTCGTGAAAAAAATTGTTTTGAATATTTTAAACCATATGGCTGTCTCGGGAAAATGAGAAGTTTTGGAAATGTAGTCGCGTCTATTTATAATTTTTCGTGTTGGTATTATCGGAAATTAATGAGCAACGAAAGTCCCCTCCCGTTATGTTCTGTTATAATATTATGTACCATCCCTTACCTAAGTGTTCTGTAATCACCGTTCTAGGTAAAGTCTGTTCATAGATACAAGAAAGTGATTAACTGATACGAATTAAGGATGACCCGGGGAAGCTGTAAGAATGAAATATGGCCGAACAGGTCTGTACTTTGCTTAGAATTTAATTATGTGGGGTTTTTGTTAGGAAAGATACTAAACAAGATTTATTTATTTATGTATGTATTTATCTTTAAATCTAAAATAAAATTACAAATTATTTTTATTACCTACGTAAATTACTTAAAATTATTCACATAATATATCAGTATCACTATCGCTATCATCGCCTGTTCTAATTATTATTTGTTCTATATTATTTGCAATATGGATATACGATTGTTCTGCTTTTCTATATGTTTAACAGAATTTGCCCAACTTTGTGGAGGGATGTTAAAAACTTCGGTTTCTATAAGTTCGAGCACATTGGAGTTAACACGGGGAAAAACATTGTTACGACGAAAGGCAGATTTTAGTTGGTGCCAAACATGTTCAATGGGATTAAATATACAGTGGTAAGTGGCCTTAAAACTGTATGAACTAAATTTTTTGCATAATTATCACAGACGTATTCCTTTTGTAGGTTCAAGCTTTATAGAACCTCAATTAATTGCTTTTTGGTATAATCTTCGTGAAAATAAATGTCGTTATTATACATGTAGTTTTGGATTGTTGCTTTTGTGTCACATGAGGAAGGGCTTTTAGTCAACTGTCTACTGTGATAACTTGCATTGTCCATTACAATGAGGCTATTAGGAAGAATGTTTGGAATTTTTTTTTTTAAACCAACTTTCAAATAAATCAGCGGTGGTGTCTTCATGGTAATGGTGCGTTTGTTTTACGCTTATCGGTTAAGTCAACCCAAGCCTTTTCCGGGGTATCATAAGTGCGATCGAGGTTTCATCCAAGTAAAAAATTGGCCGGTGTTGTTCTCTGTAAATCTTAATTTTTTCTAGATATTCCAGTCCCTATTTCCGAATTCTAAAAGATTCCATTAAAAATTGCCTTTTGTCAATTTTTTTAAATCTAAAATCCATGTATTGAGTACACTTCCATAAGATAGTTCTGGCACATTTAACACCGGTTTCATATTTTTCAAGCCTCCTAATTAAGGTATCTAATGTTTTGTTCCTCGTATATAACACAGATAGGTATAAAATTATTTTCTATTACGGACCACAATTTTACCTGAATTTAAATTCCGAAACTTTAGGTAATAAATTGGTTAAGGCTTTCGCGGCCCGTTGATAAGCTATTATCTTGATTCGGGTTTAAAGGCCGTCGTCGATTGGAATTACTTCCTAACGTTTCGATAGCACGAGTGGCGAGCTTCTTCAGTCAGACAGTCTACGTCCAACATCGGAGATGGAAGGACCTCTGAAGAAGCTCGCCACTCGTGCTAGCAAAACGTTAGGAAGTAATTCCAATCGACGACGGCCTTTAAACCCGAATCAAGATAATAGCTTTAGGTAATAATCTTGTTGCATTTTATGTCAATGACCACCCTTGGATAATCCCATTCAAAAGCAACTGGTCACTTTCTTATATCTATGAAAAGACTTTATCAATTTTTTTCTGAATCCCTACCATGCTATGATCTGATCAGACATGCGCAAAGTAACCCTTAAAGCCGTCAGCTTCGTTAACCAATATAAATTTATATTTCTTCTTTCCTTCTTGTTTTCTTTTCGGGCTTATAAAAATGGTTACTTACTGTTTAGAATTAAGCTAAATTAAGTAATTTCTAAATTGTGACGTTAGTTCGTCATAGGGTACCTTGTTTTACAATAACTACCTAAATAAATCTCATTTCCGCCGCATGATTAATTATTTGTACTCCCAATTCCAGTGTATGTCCGACTTGTATTCAAAAAGTAAGGTGACTTTTAAATTTCATTAAAAAGTATTTATTTATTTATCAAAAAGTAGAAGCAACGATGAGTGAGCAGGTGCTTTATCGTAATGCAAAATCCATGAATTGTTTTCCCACAATTTTTTTGAGCATATCAGAATCATCACTGACATCGTTTAACAGCTCTTGTCGGTCCTCTTATTCTAAATGAAGCAGTTTGGGAACAAATTTTGCTTCTACAGGTTTCATGTCCAGAACTTCGGAAAAAATGCATGGCACCAGCCAGTAGAGATACCGACGTCTTCAGCCACTTGTCTAACAGCGATTTGACGATTTTTCAACAAAATATGTTTCACTTCTTCAACGCTTTCATCAGTTATTGACGTATTGGGGCGTCCAGAGCGACGTTCGTCATCGGCGTATTCTCGGCCATCTTGGAACAACTTGGGCCACTTATAAACATTTTTTTTTGCTCAAGATACATTCACAATACGCCGGTGTCAACATTTCAAGTGTTTTGGAGCATTGTATTCCATTTTTTGCAGAAAATTTGATTCAAATTCCTCGTTCCATTTTTTTTTGACAGCAGAAAATCGCCGAGCACACAAAACACTTCTAACAACAAAAAAAAAGTGAACGTGCAAAGATAACAAGAAAAATATAACGAAAATTATAAAAGTCGCCTTATTTTTTGAACGCACCTCTTAGATAAGTGTTATTTTCCTTTTAAATTTAAAAACGAAAACTCACCAAAAAAACATCTCGAGGGTAAAACTAAAAAAAATAATAACAAACTTTACATTCTTTCTAAAATGTGTCTTGCTCGAATAGACTTTTTAACGTTAACTTCACTTCCTTCGACTAGGATGGACTCTTCCCTACGGCTGCTGTTTTGAAGAAGCCAACAGGATGATGGGCGAAACGTCAGCAATTTCGACTAAGCAAAAACCGTCGCAGGAGGAATCCAGAAGTTTTGTAAAAAGCATTAAAGTAGCCTGTGGGAGTTTCTTTGAAAATTTAACCTTCAATTTATTTATACAGGATGTTTCATTTTTCGTGGGCGAGCCTCAACATTGTTATTTTGAATAGGACACCTGGTATACTACTTCATTTTTGAATTGTATACAAAATTCTAGACATATTTCGCATATCATGTCCAAAGTCTAACCGTTTTTGACATTTTTAATGTTTTATACGAAAATTGACGTTTGCAAGACGTAAAATATCTGCCAATTTCTTCATTATGAAGCATTTATTGTTTCACTTGAATAAGTTTTGTTGTAGACAAAGGACCCGAATAACGGATTTCATAATAACTTTTGATACATAATAATACAGGGTGCGCGAAAAATAAGATTAAAAATGGAATTAAAAGAAATGGCCAAAAAATTTTTTTTTAATGGAAACTACCTATTTTTATAATCTATTTAGCATCAAAAATTAAGGCAATTTTATATAAAGTTGTATATTTTTACTTTTTGAAATATTTCCTTTTAAACATATGTCACAAATCATATACTGTTGTCATTTAAATTCAGTTAGTGTAAGGTGACTATGACGCCGTTTAAACATAACAAGCATGCTGCTCGCGTATTATGTTTTCCACAGAGGAAAAGATTGATTTGTTAGAAAGCTACGTATCGTACACGCTGGCTCTTAGAGATTACATTAGAAATTTTCCATTAAGAAGGCGCCCAGAAAAAAAGATCTTCGGCAGGATTTACCAACACTTTAGAATATTTTGTTGCAATTTGCAGAGACCCCTGAAGCTTTAACCCGAATCTGCTAGAAATACCATTATGTATTTAAAAACCCTTTATGCTGCTAGTATTGCTCAAAGGTCCGGACATATTGAACAACTGTTACAATAATTATTATCGCTTATCCTTGGTCTTATTTCGTATAAATAATAATCTTTGGATCTTCATGGGCAAGATTATGGTCAACTATGAAATGGTAAATCATAGTGCTAGGCACTTTAGTACTTGTTTTGTTCAAACGCAGTCATAGCCATCTTACACTAACTGAACTTATATGGCAACAGAATATTATTTGTGACCGACAAATTTTTAAAAGGAAATATTTCAAAAAGTAAAAATATTGGGCATATACAACCTTATATAAAATTGCCTTAATTTTTAATGCTAAATATGACAAGATTATAGTAGTTTTAATTAAAAAAAAGTATTTTGGCACTTTTTTTTAATTTCATTTCTAATCTTATTTCTCGCGTCCTCTGTATTGATATGTATCGAAATTTCTTATGAAATCCGTTATTCCAGTCCTTCGTCGACAACAAAACTTACTCAAGTGAAATAATAAATGCTTCCGAAATTGGCAGATATTTTAAGCATTGCAAACGTCATTTTTTGCATAAAAAATTAAAACTGTCAAAAACGGTTATACTTAGGTATAGGACATTGTACACAAAATATGTCTAGAATTTTGTATAGAATTCAAAAATGAAGTAGCATACCAGGTAAAATGAAACATCCTGTATATACAAAATTAAAATAAATTAAAGGTTTGTAATACCCCAATTAACTTTTTTATTTAACTTATGATTCCATCTCTTATAGTTTCTGAGATAAGATAGTATCCCCTATACCTGAATCTTTGTTTTTTATCGGAGAAGTAACATCTGAAAGGTGAAGTAAACAGTTAAATTATTTGTTGTGCCGTTAATTTTGAAAAAAGGCAACGGAGACATCTTTATTCGCATTCCCGCACAAATCCGTCGTCCCAGTTTCTTTGTTGTACTTCGATTTGGCAAAGACTCCCATTTAACATGTCTTAAAACCTGACTAACGTCAAACGTAATAATAACATATAAACATAAAACCGGTGTTTGTCCGAAATAAATGTTTATGTTTTCAAATTGAATCTGACTGTACACGGTTTCGTAAGGTTTAACGGAAAAAATATATATTTTGCGGAAATCGCGAGTTAAAAATACATGCAATAGTGTATTTTGTAACTTCCCGCGGGTTTAAAATACGAAGCGTACTGTTCGTTGAATATAAAGTTGTGGTTGTTGGACTATTTCCTCATAAGTCGCCACCCCTCTTAACTTTTTTATTTGGGGAGACAGAATCTTAGCAACCCGTTATTTTTCATTTTTGTGCCCGGTTTCTATAATATAAGTGGTTGGTTATACTAGCAATTTTTATTCAATGGACGGCGATGATATTAAAAATTATTTCTTTTAATAAACCCCTTACTTGGCATTTTTTTTCCTCTATTATTTATTTTTTGATTTTTTGATAACTGTAGATTTAGAAATTTTTGTTTCAAAATCTTCTCCATTAAGTTATTATAAACTTAAACTTTCTTAACTTTCAGTAATTTTAACTCTTCCTGACGCCGAACCTTATCGAAAAAATGTCAGTTTTCCGCAAGCAACAAATTTTCTGCATTAAAACAGGGCTGAAAATTTTTGCAAAAATGCCACGTTGCCAGTAGTCGCATTTTTTACTGATATGTATCGGATATCGGTTCGGAACGTTTTTGTTTGTGATATTCGTTTAATTTAAAAGGATTTAGTTTCGTTCTAAGTTAAAACTTGTTTTGTTGTCCAGTGGATGTAATCATGAATTTTATTAAAGTTTTATAGTTTTTCCTTCACTTTTCAAAATTTATAAGAATAAAAACAAAAATTTATTTTTTTAATAAGGTTTTGGTTAGTTGGTACACTTTTAATTAAAAACTGGATTAAAAATCAACCGTACAAGACAAATTTATTACATTTTCAGCATCCATGGTTAAATGTCTATACTTTAAGAATATATCAACGACTTAAAATTATTTGTTTATTTTCGTATTTATTTAATTTGATAATTTAACTTATTTCTTGGTAAAAAAAATCATGTTTTTTTTATCGGTCACATGCTTTACACATTTAAGTTTAAGATTTCGGAAGAAAATTTCACTGCTCGTCATTAGTTTAAACAAAATGAATTTAATTATGGCAGCACGCCGGGCGCTGAGCGCTGTGGGAGCGCCGCGCTGCCGAGCGTCTCCAACTGCATTGAAGGTTTTATCAGTGATAATTTAAAATGATAATACAAAATATTATTATAAAACAAATTATATTATTATTTATGTTTATTATAAATATTATTAACAAAATTTTATTTCTTTTAACAATATTAACAATCATAACATACTGCATAAAACAAACAAGGTTAAATAATGAAATTCTAAATTTGTCATTTATTTTTATTGACTTTTGTTTAAACTTTTTTTTTAAATAAATACTTTTTCATCCTCTGAAACGAGCCTGCATTCTAGTGAAAAATTTTGCAATGGTTTGTAATAATGATATTGGCGAGTATTTTTTATTGTAATTCAACGTTTGAATCGTGGTTGGTTTTTTTTTTTAAGAAAGAACTTTGGGCCAATGAAAAAAGGAAAGTGGGGTAGTTATGTGGTTGTTTTTATCATATTAGAGACTAGCACGATAAGCTTATCTTTTTACACTCCCTGCTAAGCTATCACACGCGCCTTTGCCATAAGATGTAGCGAAAAAAGTCCAATCAGCATCCACACCAAAATTATTTTTATGATTAACTAAATTGGCAAAATTATATTTAAATAATAATTAAAATTAATTTTTTAATTACATAATTTCATAATTCACTAGGCCCATTTTAAATCACAGAAAATATTATTATTACAACTAAAAAAAATATTAACTAAAAAAACACAACTCAACAACATTTCAGCTTTTATTTTTAATAATTATTTCATGCTTTGCGTATACACTTACGTCACGAATAGACGGGAATGACTTCTAAAATGATTTTGTTATTTACAAAGATACGCGAAAAACAAATGAAAATCGCAACGGAGCGGTTTTTCTGTTATTAACTAAAAAATAATAATTTACTAAATTACCTAGAAAAAATAAATATAGACTATAACAGTTTTAAAAATTTAAAGTTGATTATTTTTTTCGTAAATTTACGCTGTTTGGTAAAAATAATAAAAAAAATTGATAGTATTCTTTATAAGATTGTTAAAAAAAATTATTAATAATAATTACAATAAAATAACATAAATAATAACAAAAATTGTTTTAATATTTTATATTATTATTTTAAATTATCACTGATAAAACCTTCAACGCAGTTTACCAAGAAATCAGTTAAATTTTCACTTGTTAATTTAAAAGTTAGTTAATAATACCAAAATAAACAAATAATTTTAAGTCCTTAATATATTCTTAAAGTATAGATATTTGCCCATGGATGCTGAAAATTTCAAAAATTTATCCCTTACGCTTGATTTTTAATCCATTTTTTAATTTAAAGTATTTAAAATTTTCATTATAAAAAAAATGTTGTTAAAATCAAGATTTTAAAAAATCGTTTGGGGGATCAATTTTCCATCATAAGTACTTATAAAAAATATATATAGATTAATATATGGATCAATCAGGATGTCTTAGAGATGACAAAAAGGGCAACTCTACAAAACGCGAATAAAAAATCCCGGAAATCTACAATTGGATGATCAATTTAAAAATATCAGAAATCGAGTTAACAATAAAATAAAATCTTTAAAAAATTGATATTTTAAAAAGCAATGGGATAAAACAGTTGTCATTAGGCTTGAACAAGAAATAAGTCATTTAAATTCCCATAGAATAAATCAAAACGTCTCTCTTTTGTGCTGGTGTTTTAGAATTAAAGTTGACTACTAGACTTAAAATTCTCGAAACCATGCTCGAACTGAAAAAAAAATCTGCGCCATTCTAAAAGTTGATTTCTTAACTAAATTGATAAATAATATTTTCCAGGAGAGTTTAAAAATTATCAAAAAACATATGTTAAATCACATAAATAACAACATTAGAATTTGGTTTATTGAAAAACAGTAGTAGATGCAACTGTCGACTATGTTAGTAGCACCTCTAAGGCTCTTGATGATAAAATGATCGCTGTCGCTGCATATATTGATTTAAAAAAAGCTTTTGAGGTTGTTAGTATTAGCATACTTTTAAAGGAACTAGAAAAAATGGGAATTAAAAGATAATGGACTTATCTAGAAGATAGATCTCAATACGTTAAAGTAAACAATATAAATAGTCAATTCAATATGTATGGTGTTCCACAGGGTTCGGTCCTTGGACCCCTCTTGTACTCCCTGTACATACTTAATTTAAAAAATACTGAACTTGAAGCACGTTACTCCACCTTCGCAGATGATACTGCTCTAGTATATATCTCATTTTTGTTTAAGTGTAGGAATCATTTAACTAATAAAACAACATCAATAACCTAATATTCTTTCTTTTTATCACGCTTTAAATATTTAATACCCATATGGGGAGTGCACCGAAACAAATTTCAATAACATGCCTCATATTCAATATTATGGAGGGGCACCAAAAAAACACATGCCTATTTAATAATTGCAAATCAGGGGTATAACTATGAAACTAGAATAATAAAAGCTATATAGCAGATTAATACCAGAACCAACATAGGCTTATATAATCGCATCGTAAATGGCTGAAAAGCATTTAATTCAGTACTTATAAGTTTAAAAAATGAAGAAAGAATATTTTTATTAGGATTGATGATTTGTAATTTTTGGTAGTTTACTTTATAGTTTATAACTCGATTCTTAGGGTTTGGTCCACAGTGAACAAAACTCACAAATAATTTTAAAACACTGTAATTGTCATTGACGTTTCGACCGGCAACCCAGGCCTTTCTCAAAAACTGCAAAACAAAGGACAAAAAAAGCGAGATCACACAAAGAATTAGTTCGCTATCAAAAAATAAAACGTCTAACACAGAATATCTTAAACAGTAGACATATACGAATTTAAAAATTACAAATATTACAAAAACAAATTACATATATTAGTCATACGCACAAATTTATTATTATTTTTTTAAATGTATATTATTAGCGCTGTTTGTATATATATATATATATATATATATATATATATATATATATATATATATATATATATATATATATATATATATATATATATATATATATATATATATATATATATATATATATATATATATATGTGCTGGAGTAGAATGTTCAAAGCACCTATCTTTGGTCCAGAAAAAATGCAAACATTGCAAATTTGGTGACAAGCAAAAATTGCAAATTATATTCTTGTGAAACAGTTTGGCGACCCTATAAAGTGACATAATTTAGTAACTAATTATTATTATTAATTACAGGGCTGCCGTAAAAGTAAGCGGCTAGTTCCATCAATTTTTAGGGTCCTTAGGCCACTATGTCATCTGAGAGTTATATGATTTTACGCAATGAAATAAAATGTTACACCATCACTGCCATAAAATTTAATACACTGTACCAAACTTTAAAAATTATTTAAAAAATACTTCCCTGGAGAATATATACGTTTCTGATTTATAGTGCACTGCCGAAATTAAACTACATAAAAAGACTTGTGCCTTGTAAAGGTGCATATTACGTGTTTACGTAAGTTATCTCGATAGCGAAGATCCAAGAATGCTGACCCAGCAGAGTCTTACGCCTACATATAAAAACGTAGTTTAACGGTGTCGACGGGAGTTCTGTCTAGATATGTTATTGTAACAGACAATTTTAAACGGTTGTAAATTTAAATAAAGTTTTTAAAAAAGGCAACGGCCGTCCCGAGCAGTTAATTGGCGCAGGCGGTAGGATTTTCAGAAATTGACTTCGTTTCATCGATTAATTGGAAATCGGACCTATTGGTCATTGGTGTTTGGTAGAGTGGATTTCTGAAAATCGAAAACCCCAGTCTATCCAACTAGAAACCATATCGTCTAGTTTCGCAAGGACAAGAATTTTTGTGAAGACCAATATCACCGATCGAAGTCTTTTCTTATAGAAAGGTTGTTTTACCGCGTGCAAAACATTTAACAAAAAGTGAATTGCAACATGCATACTATAATGAGCCCTGCAAGGAGGCTACTAAAGGTCTATTCGTCTGCACCCAACAAGAAACCAAGAATAACGATAACAGCAGTCCTTGCGAAATAGCGTTGTTGAGCACAAATCCACAAATCACAAATTGCCACAAAACACAACTCAAAATCACCCAGCTAATAGTTAATCAACTAGAAAATTCCAATTAATGGATTTTAGTAGTCCCAGATGTACAGAGCGTTAAACTTAAATGCAACGCTCAGGATGAGACTCAGAATCTTTATGTGACATACCAAGCCAAAATTCCAAGAGGATGCCTCGTCAAAATTGATCATCAAACAATAATTAGTGATGTCAGACCAATCAACCTTAGTACTCAGCCAATATTCTTTCCTGATCTGCCAGATATTCCAACACAACAAAGTCAGATGGATTTAACTGTCAAATTAAATGAAGTTAAGTTAGATTAACTAAACCTTTTAAGGGATGAAATTCTGTTAAATTATTCACTTCTGAAGTTCTCGGAGTTTTACAAATATCCGAGCATATGGACCATCCTTGTATACATGGTCATAGTCAGTTTGTGTCTATTTATTTGCCATAGAAGATTGTTACAGTCAAGATGCACCAAATCCAGCAAGAAACGGCAGCAAGTAGAAGAACCTAAAGATCTAAGATGTGTTCAACTACCCCTCTTGACGGTATAGTTGAAGCTTACGGGGGAGGAGTTATATAGCGAAGATCCAAGAATGCTGACCCAGCAGAGTCCTATTTCTACATATAAAAACTTAGTTTAACGGGGCCGACGGGAGTTCTGTCTAGATATGTTATTGTACCAGACAATTTTAAACGGTTGTAAATTTAAATGAAGTTTTTAAAAAAGGCAACGGTCGTCTCGGGTAGTAAATTCGTGTTTACCAACGTATATGTAACAACAAAATTACTCTATGTAGCGTTGGTAGGCCAAATTTGAGTTCACTGCTGACCGACTAAAATAAACCATCCCATCTAACAAGTCATTAAATATATAAAAAGATTAACCTAGAAAATAAATGACTCATATTTAACTGTTATTAATCGGAACTCAGCTATTTTTTGCATATGCAAATTTGATAATGTAAAAAGTTTAGATTTTCTTGCTCAATCGATTAAATTCAATTGTACACCAAAAATATCGCGTCCTTGATTTTATTTCCGCCATTGCACAATCATGAAAAACTACTAATACTACTCCAAGTCGTAACCATAAAAAAACGTCGATATTAATACACAAATTGAGGTTAAGTAACGGGCATCTAAAAATAATCGATATCTTAAATGTTTGTAAAATACAAACTGGCGAAAATAGACATCGAAAATATAATTTTATTTAGTTCGTGAATTCAAATCACGCATCCGGAAATTTTACTCCGCTGTCGCAACGGTTTATTCCTAGGTATATCATAAGAACAGCAAAATTTATTTGTACTTGTGCGACTATGATATTAGACACCAAAAAGTTTATTTGCAGCTCACTCAGTCATTCTAATGTTGAGCAAAAAACTGTAACTATATTTCTTTACTGTATGGAGAACTTAAAGCTAGTGCCTTCTGTAAAAAGAGTTATATTAAATTCAAGGGCTAAAAACAAAACGAAAACGAAAACGAAAGAACGGAATTAACCGAATAATTTATAAGAACGAAAAGGAAATTTTTATTTTTCGTTCATGATTGGAAACGAAATAAATAATTTCGGTTACCGGTTTTAACCGGTTTCATGACACAATATTTTTGTAACCTACTCCTAGTAGACATATCAGGGATGCAAGGGTCTTCTATTCGCGTTTCCCCTGGAAGCTCCCACTACTTTACCGAAGATTCACGAGTATCTACTCGCGCTCATCACTAATGCTCCGCTATAAAGTAAGACAACCGAAGGTGACGTGGTCGCCAACCAATCGGTCGCTATTATTTTTTCCAGGCGATCATCCAATATTTTCTTACAAGTTCGTTACATTCGGTTATAAGTATCAGTCTGTATTGTGTTTCTGTTTGTGTGTCTTAATATGGTTAAGTTGTTGTTATACAAATATAAAGTATAATTTAAACTTATGAAAATATTTTCAAGACTTTTTTGTTTACGATGCTCTAACAAATCAATCAACTTATAAAGTCAAAGAGTGCAACACATCAATAAAGGAAAGTCATTCAGGAAACTTGCAGCGACATGTACAATCTTGTCATAAAGAAATTGTTGACATCTCTGCAGGCTCATCACAACCGCTCTCATCAACTTCATCAGCAATAACTAAAAAAAGGCGGCTAAATATCCAACCCACCTTAGATGATGTCGTTATACAACAAAAAACCCATATTTCAGTTAACATTACTCCTGATTTGTTGAAGGAAGCGTGTACAGAACTGGTAACAGTTACCGGCCGTCAGGTTTTCGAAAAATTTTAGATAATAGCTGGACTAGACAATAAAATCGCAACTAACCCGGAAAATATTTTAAAAAATGTGTGGTCAAGTGCTTTGAGTTTAAAAGAAAAAATAACGACAGATTTAGAAGGGAAGTTATTATCTTTCAAAGATGGATGGAGCAAGTAGACTTGATAGAAGTATATTAGGAATCAACGTTCAATTTATTATCAATAACAACTGTCTATTTTTAAAGACGTTGGCGATGCGGGAATTGAAGGACAAGCATGCTTCCTCATACATGGCAAAAATAATATTGGCTGTATTAACCCATTCTGTCCCAGTGATGCTTTAATGCGCTACCTATTCTATGATTTTTTTGTCACATCCAGGAAATATTTTTGCATATCCATTTAGAAATTTTATCCTAAAGGACATAAAACCGTAGAAATTGCTAATTTATGTGTATAGCGAAGATCTTATATAGGCTGTTTTTTTATGTATAGAACTTTAAGTTGCAATAAAACAACGATGGATATTCGATTGACATGAATTTTATTTATCCGGAAGATAATCTTGTGGCATTACATTTTAAATATGATTTCTGGCATATGACCGCCACGGCTGGCGCGGATGTAGTCCGATCTGGACGTCCAATTTTCGATAACTTTTTCCAACATTTGTGGCCGTATATCGGCAATAACACGGCGAATGTTGTCTTCCAAATGGTCAAGCGTTTGTGGCTTATCCGCATAGACCAATGACTTTACATAGCCCCACAGAACGTAGTCTAGCGGTGTTAAATCACAAGATCTTGGAGGCCAATTCATAGACCCAAAACGTAAAATTAGGCGGTCACCAAACGTGTCTTTCAATAAATCCATTGTGGCACGAGCTGTGTGACATGTTGTGGCGTCTTGTTGAAACCACATCTCCTGGACATCATGGTTATTCAATTCAGGAATAAAAGAGTTAGTAATCATAGCTCTATACCGATCACCATTGACTATAACGTTCTGGCCATCATCGTTTTTGAAGAAGTACGGACCAATGATTCCACCAGCCCATAAAGCGCACCAAACAGTCAGATTTTCCGGATGTAATGGTGTTTCGACATACACTTGAGGATTAGCTTCACTCCAAATGCGGCAGTTTTGTTTGTTGACGTAGCTATTCAACCAGAAGTGCGCTTCATCGCTAAACAAAATTCGCTTATGAAAATCGGGAAGAACGGTAATCCTGTTTTGGGACCATTTGCAAGCGTTGTTCAGGCGTGAGTCTATTCATGATGAATTGCCAAACCAAACTGAGAATAAATCACTTCACAGCTGTTAAATCGGTCGCCATCTTGAACAATAATGCCAACTTAAAGTTCTATAAATCGAAAAAAAACACCCATTATATGAGATCAAAAGTTAACAAAAGCGGTACATAAATTTGTATCACATTTCCAAGTAAATCCAAAATAGTAAAAAAAAAATTTTGGGTTTATATTGCCATTTTTGTTAAGTCTATAGCATGTAGATTACATCGCAGAAAACATACATTGGAAATACTATATTGATTATGCTACTTTTTGAAAATATTTACTGGTGCGTGAATGCGCCACTGGTTTTATCTGTGAAACAAAACTTGGTTATTGCAAGGCTGGACAAGTATTATTTTGATTTACGTATTCTTATGTATTGTAGCATTCCATTCCTTGTAAATTGATGGTGAAAATAACGTGAAAAAATATTTACGGAACATATGGACGCGATGTATATTCCACCCGACGTGGATACCTTGATTGACGAGGAGGAACTAAAAAATAGGCTTTCTTACATTGCTTTGCAACTTTTAAAAACTGATAAAACAATTACTCAAAGAAATCTTGCACCTGCCATAGATGAAGTGCGTTATGATAATCAAGGTCACCTCATGATTGTTCTTGCTAATAAAGCCCGAAGTGTAATAATAAATGTATTGTGTATTTACATACTTCATGTTTTGTAAAATATCACCAAAAATGAAACCGGATGTTACCAGTGGTGCTCTCGCGCACCATAAAACATTATGCGTTTTTTGTATCAAATCAGGTTCTATTTGGAAAACAATCCACTTTTAGTTGTTTTCTGTCTAATTTGAACTTTCATTTGTATATCTATGTATAAATTATATGTTACATCTTATGTGCCCCAAAAAATTATTTAAGGTTTTTTTCCAGTGGTTCGTTTACGCACCATTTTTTTTTATGTTTCGAGTATTTTTTTTGACACATGTAATGTATTCTTAAGTGCAACAAAATAAATAATTTCAGAGCAAAAGAGTGTTTTTTTATTATTTTTTTATGCTGGGGATAATATGGGTTAAAAGAATATCAAGTTGATCTAAAGCAAGTACTCAGTAAACAACAGACAATGGGGCAAATATGCTCAAAGCGGTGAGTTTGTTCGAAGAGCAGCAACGCGATATTATCGGTGACGAAGAAGCAAATAAAGAACAAGAAATAGAAATTCGAGAAAATGAAGAACAAGAAAATGAAGGTAATGCATTTATTACGAAAGTATATGCTTCCGTAGGTTATATTGCTACAAATTATTGCTGTATCCCTATTCTACGAAGTGTAAGGTGCGCTGGACATATTTTGCAGCTTGCCGTGGATGATGTGTTAAAGTTAAAAGGAGACTGTATTCTACCGATAATAGGTAGAGCTAGAAAGGTGAATAAAAGATTAAGAACAATAAATCTTTTAACTATAATTAAAACATTAAAACTTAAGAAACCTATTATAGATTGTGCGACACGATGGCACAGTACCCATGATATGTTGAGAAGACTCTTATTATTGAAAGAGTTTTGTAGAGACATGGCCGGAAGCACTGAGGAGCTATATTTAAGGTCAGATATACAAGATATCTGCAACGTTTTAAATCCTGCGAGAAAAACACCAAAATTATTCCAAACAACGCATTTGTTGGCTGGGGATTTTTATTCTGCCGGGTTAAAATGTAAAATGGAAACCAGTAAAATTTGCAGCCGATTTTCAACAAATTTAATGGAATGCCTAAACGAAACTATGCTGTAAAAAATATAAATGAACGTAACAAATTCGTTGAAGAGTCATCTCTAGAGTCAACTTCAACAGAAGAAGATGAAATAGAGCAATTTTTAACACAAAAATAAAATATTTCTTCAAAATATCATGATACAGCAGATATTCGATGGTTGTTAGATGGTTATTATGAAAAACCGTTGTACAGAAACGGTCCCAAACAATTAATTCTAAGTTTTAATTTTTAATATTTATAAAAAGCAAAAAAAAATTGCCAGCTATGATTAAAATTATGACAAGTGACTTATTTGTCAAATATAAAAAAATGATAATAAAAAAAGCAAGTTGGCATACCTTTATTAGGAAAATAGTAAAAAACCGGTTTTAACAGCTATTTCATTTCGGTTCAAGACAACGAAAACGATATTTTTTGGGTGCAAATGAAAAGAACGAAACACAATTTTTCGTTTCCGTTACGATCGGAAACGAACAAAATACTTGCCGTTTTTAGTCCCTGGTTAAATCCCCATCCCCTTTCTAAAATCCTAACAGGCCAAGTAGAATGGCCACGAAAATGAAATCGGTTGTCATTTAAAAGCAAGGGTTTTTTTACAAGTTAGCTAGCTAGCTAACGGAAAAAGTAGATTTAGAAATACATTCAATACATCTTATGGCCCTTTTCTGTTGAATCAGTCGATCATGGCAACAAAATTATTCAATGCCTAATTCTAAACTCAACATGACCGTAATCGTCCTCCTCCTATATGCCTTCTCTCGCCAGGTTGGCGACCAATATGACAAAGTCTTCCCTATTGTGGACTTGATGAAGTAATGTGTTATCAGTCTCTGATGGTTCTGAGCCACAATTTCTTCTTTCTGCCTATACTTCTCTTACCCTCAATGTTGCCTTCCAGGATTAACTGCAATTGTTCATACGCATGGCGTATTATGTGCCCAAGGTAGGAAGTTTTTCTAATATTAATGAGACCAGTCAAAAGCGGGCGGGTGTTCTTTCTTGTTAGAATATCTTCATTGGATATCCTAGAGGCCCAGCTGATTCGAAGCATTCTTCTATACATCCAAAGTTCGAATGCGTTAAGTTTTTTCATGTCTTCTTGTTTTAATGTCCATGTTTCGCATGCGTAGAGAAGCAAGGGGCTATATATAGCGTTTGAGCGTTCTCAGTCGATCTGGTGGCATAACAAGTTAAGCATGATATCAATTCTTCTTCTGATCTCTTTTGAGTGGTCTAGATGGCTATTCATTTCTGTGCCCAGATATATGTAGCTCTTAACATTTTGAAGAATTTCACCATTGAAAATTATCTGCGTATTGACATTATCTTGTTTTTGTGGTGTTTATCTCTAAACCTCATCTAAAACTACCTCTGGTCCGTCTGTTCATTAATATTTGTAGTTGTTCTTCCGATCCGGCCATAATGACAGTGTCGTCCGCGTACCTAATGTTATTGCCTTTTACCTTTGCGCCTTCCAGTCGGTCTTGCAGGGATGATCTAATGATGGATTCTGCGTATACGTTAAACACTACAGAAGATAAAAAACAGCCTTGACGAACTTCTCTCTCTATATTGATGTAGTTGGTGTTACCCTTTTCCAATCGAACACAACTTTTGTGATTCCAGTAGATATTCCGAATGATTTTAGTATCCCGTTGGTCAAGACCGATCTCAAGTAAAGTGTCTATTACTTTTAGTCTACAAAACATACATACAACTTTCTCCGGGTACCTCTCGGGGATTATCAAGAGAGCTAGGATAGCTTCCCTAGTACCAGCCAATCTTCTGGAGCCGTACTGACACCTGCTTAAGTATGCTTCACATTTATTTTGAATACGATAAAAAATAAACCTCGTGAAGATTTTTGCAGCGTGGCTCATTAGACATATAGTGCGATGATCTTCGCACTTGCGAGCTTTGCGTTTCTCTGGCAGACCTACGTAAGCTAGGCTTCTGGGATTTTACCACTTTCATATATGATATTAAAGAAGCATGCCATTCGTTTAACTGCGTTTTCATTATGATGCTTGAAGTGTTCAGCCGTCGTGTCTTCTTCATCGGCTGCCTTGTTTTCTTTAGCCTCTAATAGCTGGTCTAGATAGCTTTCCCAAATTTGTTGCTGTTTATCTGAATTCAGTTCGATTTCGTTATTCTCGTTTGCCACTAATGAAAGTTGTGTGGACTGTCGCTGGCTAGTGATGTCTTTGATCTTTTGATGTAGTTCCCTATCTCTGTGCTGTTGTTGCAGTTTTTCTACTTCGTTGCATTGCTCGTTGAACCATTTCTCTTTTGCTTGTTTAGTGTTAATTAAATAATCTTACTTAACCGTCTATACTCTTCTTCGTTTTTGTTTTCGATTTTATGTCTTTCATCAATCACTTGTAATATTTGGTCTGTCATCCATCGCTTTTTCTTCTTTAAACCTTCCTTCATTTACTCATTCTCCTGGCAGAATTCTATGAACCTTATGCAACGTTCGCTTCTGCTTCCTAGACCATATTGTCCCGTTATATATTTTGTTTTTTCTGCTCCCACGCGTTCAGGTCCCCCATAAAGATATTGATGTCCTGACATTTTGTGTGCTTTTTGACTTTTTCAATATGTTGACAGAATTGCCCCAGCTCATCCTCTGAGCTGTCTGTTGTAGAGACTTATACTTGACTCAGGTTCAAACCAAACATCTTTCCAATCAAGTTGATTAGCATAACTCTGTCGCTAACTAGAAAGCTTTTGACGTACAACTTCATTTTCTTGGAGATCAGGAGTCCCACTCCGTGAGCGTAATAAAGACGTGATTATTTGAAAATATATTTCAGGTTACATGATAAATTGATGTTTTTAGCTATGAATATTCCAAGAAACGTCACGTACCGATCACAAATCATCACTATTTATGCATTAGTGTGCATTCGAGGGTTAATACAAGAAGAAACCATAAAGTGGTTTGCAGCAAATGTTTTGAAAGAGGCGACATGAACTGAAGCGCAAAGTTTACCTACGGTATGTAAGTCTGAAGGAACAGGTGGTAATAGCGAAACCCAAAGAAGCTTTTGAATTACCAGCCTTTAAAAAGTTTGGTTCGCAATGAGGTTCAAATATCACAAAATAGACACGAGACAAATGGAACCCAAGCGATTGAAAAAATGGCGACAAGTTTATCGTTTAAAAAGGATGATAGGAATTTACAAGGGACTTCACTGAATTTCATATGATAAAGAATTGAAACGAAACCAAAGCAGCGATTTTGTTCCCATCGTCGTCTATTACATATTAGCTTTCACGGCTATAACTAAATCTAAAACCAGATTGTCTCGTGGGCAAAATATTGTAAATATTGCTCTTATTTCTTTACCCAGAATACTAATAGAACGCAAATGATCAAACTCTTTTAAATTAGAAAAAACATGTTAAAATTTTCACAGTTATTTATTGGTTTATGACAGCTGTTTCAAATACAAAAAATGACAATATTCCAGCAGGTAGTAATATATTCTTAATACAGTAATAGCTTCCGACAAATTTAGTTTTTCGCTTTTTGATGCATTATTTAAAATATCGAAATTCTATGTGTTTTGGTATTATCCACATTTCAACTTGTAGACTCAGGATTTTCAAAGTGTTTTGTTAGTTTTAATGTTTTTTAAAAGTGTTCTTATGGCGTTTTCAATTTTAAAAGCAATCTTAAGGCCAAAATTAGGTAGATGTTTCGCCATTTTCTTGCTAATTTCTCCTATGAATTTTATTGTTTTTTGATTTTTTAGTTCGTTGTTTAATATGGGATAGCTAGAGTTGAGAATTATTTTAAATTGCTTTTTAGTTACAATCTTGTCTATCAAAAACCATTGTTAAACGCCGAATACAAAATTTATAAAACAATAAAATACATAGGAGAATCTAGCAAAAAAAAAAAATATTCGAAACATCTATCTAAATTTGGTCTTTTGGGAAATTGTCATATCTTGTGCCATAAACCAGTAAAAAATGGAAATCTGAACAATTCTTGCTCTAATTTTATTGTGTTAAATGGATATTTATCAAGTAAAAGCCACCTTAATTTCATGATCAAACTCTGCAGTTTTTTTATTTTAGCGACGAGTATCACTTGTACTTGTTTGTACAGTGCAGAAAAATATGAGGCCAATATACATTAACTGATTATGTACGGTTCAATTGTGGGGCAACAAAATTGCAATAAAGTTAAGAAGCTCTGGGTTGGGCAAGGTATTAGAGGCATTTTGCTAAAGTTGGAAACTAACCAAAACTAGCTATGCACCCGACACTTCCGCGTTTCATTTAATCACGTCCGGACCTCACGGTATTTGAGAATAAAAAAAGACCTGCGGCATTCAGATGGTGGTACCTGTTTTTGTAACATTAAAAAAAATCACCCGCCATAAATATATTCTACGACAAAGGTCATTGAATCCAAAGTACAATGGCCCAACTCTGCTGCCAAAAATGAATCGAATTTGTTAAAAATACTTGGATGTGCATCGGCACGCCTGGCCAAGATATGACCGACCATTCGATCGGATTTCAGTTCTCGCCTCTTCTGCATTAACCGTGTGCATAAATATTTTACAACAAACGCAGCCAAAGACGACGAACATTTCATGAATGAAGCGGCAATCCGGTTTAAAGAAACTGGCGGGTTAGGTGGTACCTACTGTTCGTCTGCAAAATAAACTCTTGTGTTCGCAAAAAACCGGACTAATGTGTCTGGAGCTTTCCCAGAAATTTATTGGGTTTCAAGTGGACTGTACTATCTGACTGAATGTGTTTTTGTGTTAAAAATAGCCGTTAAATAATGGACTGAACGAAAAATTTATATTTTGCGAGCATATAGCCGATGCTGTTATTTCAAATAGACCACAAAATAACAACAAAATATAAATTTTCATAGGTGCATTCTGCTCTGAGTTCAGTTAGGCATTGAGTACTATGAATTGTGATGTCCAGAACAATATCTACGACACGTTGAAAATATAATTAATTAGACGAACATTGATTGATCAGACAAACAAAACAAATTTTATTCCTTAACAGTTTTCCAATATTTGTATAAAAATTTCACCCATGCTTGTGGCGGATTTATTATCTGGCAAAATTTTGTCAAAATTGAAGCTAAGGGCTAAATTGATTGTCAATCAAGCCAATGATGTCAGTAAAGTCGGGGATATTAATATTAATATTTTTTCAAATTCAATAGACTCAATTGAATTGCATTATATGAAAAGGGATATGTTTCTGCAATAAATCAGTACACTCGTGTACAACAAAAAAGAAAGAGGATCACAAAGAGAGTTTTAAAATCGATTCATATTTAAAATAAAATACACCATGAGACTTTAAAAAACCTTAGGATAACAACAAACTGCCTAAGCTAATAAAGCAAACAATGATTTTGAAGAAAATACAACTAAGAATAATAGAAATAATAATATTGGCTTATGGAAAAGTATACCAGGGATGAATGATACAAAAAAGGAATTATAGATAAAGCAAATATAAAGCAAAGATAAATGAATTTCGTATAAACTTTAAACTTGACGGCATGTGGGCGAAAACACTCAGAAAGATAGTAGATTTTATTGTCAAACCTTAAATCTAATTCATAATATTCTAAGTAACTCTGTAAATAAATCCCCAATTTTTTTTAAAAAGGCTGTAGTCCGACCACTGCGTAAATCAGGCGACGAAACAAACCATGCGACTTACGAATTGTCTCAAACTTGGCAAATTTTTTTGAAAAAATACTAAAAACCGGGATTCTTAGCTACCTCGAAAAATTGTAAATCATACCGCACCATCAAATGCACTGACTGATTTTATTAAATATTATATTACTCCGTATTTACTTTCTATAAAACTTCTGGATTCTTCCTGCGTCGGTTTTTGTTGACTCGAACTTGCTGATGTTTCGCCAATCATCCTGTTGACTTCTCCAGACCTTAACTGAAACTGGCACACATTTTACTCTGTACCTGCTTTAATATTGTTTGACCTGAGTCGCGGTTAAAATTATTAGATTGCTTCTAGATTTCTATAGACTCTCGGATTTTCCGTTGGTAGAAGAATTGATTACATGCCAGAATTTTAGTGTTATCGGCAACAGCTGTCTTAGTTTTAAGGCTCTTTCATGTACTTTGAGCCTAGTTGATATTTTTCGTCCGGTCTCTGCAATGTATTCTTTGCCGCATATGCATGGAATGCTGTGAACTCCTGGCATCTCAAATGGAATTTTGTCCTTGACGGATCGAAGATGTTGAGAGATTTTGGGACAAGTGGTAAATCTGGTTTTGACGTTATATTTCTGCAGAACTTTTGATATGTGGTCAGTAATGTTTTGAATATAAGGAAGGACAACAGTCGCAAGTGTGGGATTGCTTTCAGTTTCATTGCTATTGGAAGATTGTGGTGAAGTGTATTTTGTGATGGAATGTTTAATATCTTTAATATATAAATTATTAGAAAGAAGAGCAAAGGTAAGGTGTTTTAATTCTGGGTTCAATAACTCGGACTGAGATAGGTTTACGACTCTGTAAACAAGAGAGTTGATAACCGATGATTTTTGGGGCGGATGATGATGTGACAATGCAATAAGGTATCTGCCTGGGTGCATTACATTAGATGCACAAGATATTCTGGTTAGTTTTGACGTAGAATCCCTCTTTACTAAAGTTCCTATTCCTGAAACTTTCACCATCATTTCAGATTTATTAAAATTCGAGAATCTGGAACCAAACCTTCTCACCTTAATTGAATGCCTGTCTGGAACATATTTTTCTTATAACGGTAAAATTTTTG